>NW_008355642.1:2699533-2719345 GCF_000622305.1 Nannospalax galili
TTCTCTAAATATTTCTTTTCTGCCTCATTCTCTTTTATGTCCTGTGGGACTTAAATTAAAGATGTGCTTAATACTACACTACTGCCACCTGACCCTATTCATCCCCCTCCCCCAATATTTCCTTCTGTTCTTGAGATTTTAAAATTTTCAATCTCAGCCCCTACTGGAGAGATGCCTCAATGGTAAGAGTACTGACTGCTCTTGCAGAGGACCTGGGTTGGATTTCCAGCACCCACATGGTGATTAACAACCACCTGTAGCTCCAGTTCCAGGAGATCTGGCACCCTCTTCTGACCTCCATGGGCATTACATGACACCAGTGCACTACACACATGCAGGCAGTGCACTCACGCATAAAATAAAAATAAAATATTAAAATTTTTTTGATTCCTCTTGAATTCATTTGCTCTTATTTGATTCTTAAGCCTATATAGTGAATTTTTCACTTTACCCATTTTCCATCTGTTCATATATGTATAACTTGGTTTTCTCTATTACTCTTCCATACCTGTATATTTATTTGCTTATGACATGAATCCAGTTCCCAATATATTTATAATGTTTGCATTAAAGTGCTTTTCTCTTGAATTCAACATTTGTATTGTCTCAGGGTTGTTTTGCTTACTGAACATTACTAATGATACATTTTACAAGGATTGGATCCTTTTGTAGTGATCTGAAAAAAATTTTTTTGAGGAAAACATGCTGTCTTCACGTGAAAAACTACAGAGTTCTGAGATGTTAGTCTTTACACTTTTGCTTCTAATCTCAACCTATTCTACTTCCGAATTTGACAAAACCTTGAGGAAGAGGCCAACCAATCTTTCAGTGAGACTTCGCTTCCTAAATATTGGGAAACTACAAGAGATTTTAGTCTTTCCTTTACAGTCTGCTCAGTAGCTTATAAAGTATGCGGTGTGAGAAAACCAGCTGACATTCCTGTCTCCTAAAATTTATTAATCATGATTCTAGTTCTTCAAAATTATCAAAAATGTCACTGACTTTCATATAAGTGCAGGTGACTTCAGAGTCCAGAAGAGGGCACCAGATCCTGTGGAACTAGAATTGCCAGAGGTTGTGAGATGCCTGAAGTGGATGATGGGAACCAAAATATATATCAATGGATAATGTTATACCTATTGTAGAAGGGCAGATAGAATTAATTCTGGTGTTACAGTATTCCAGGATCATTTAAGTGGCTAAAGATTTCTTTATGATCTCCTTAGCCAGCAATTGACTCAGATATCTTTGGAGGTTGAATGCTTAAAGATTTTTAAAATATATTTTATTTATGATTTTTTTATTATTATTTTATGTGTATGGCTGTATTGCCTGCATGTGTAAGTGCACCGGTGTTTTCTCACTCCCGTGGAGGTCAGATGAAGGCATTGAATTCCCGGGAACTGGAGTTATGGATGGTTGTTATCTGCCATGTGGGTGCTGGAAATCGAACCTGGGTCCTCTGCAAGAGCAGCCAGTGCTCTTAACCACTGAGCCATCTCTCCAATCCCAAATGCTTAAAGATTTTATGTCAGATATAGGAGATAAGACACATTTAATCTTTGCAATTTTGGTGGTAGCCAACTATGTATTATGCAAGAGGTGAAGTATTTACCTAGTGACTGTTCACTTTGCTAAGGTGTTCCAGTCGTTCTATCCATCTTTACCAGAATCTTGGAAGAACATGAAGGGTATCTATTTGTTTCTAACAAGGAATAGTTTCTAATGCTTGTAGCTGAGGAAGGATAATTGTAAAGTTCAGGTAGAGTACTAGGTCTGAATCATTCCAGTGTTATTATCTCTATTAAAATGCCAGATGTTATAGCAAATATATTCCCACATATTTAATGTCTTTTTGGTACTGAGGATTGAAGATAGTGCCTTGAACATGCAAAGCACATTCTCAACTACACAGCTATAATTCTAGCCTTTAATTCCATAAACACAGTAGAAGTTTAATTCTCATTCTAAAAATTGCACAAGAGGGGTATTTCTAGTTGGCAGGTAATCCTACTGCAATATTGTGGTTCAGAGGCCTAAGCTATAGCTATCTTATGGTTCTGCTATGTCTTTTGGCCTTAGTAACATATGTGTTTATCCACAGAATTGAAAAATCGTTACCCAAGGGAATATATTTTCTTCTTATAAGCCATAGCTTAGAAATGGCACATGTCATGTCCTCTTATAGTCTATAGCTTAGACTTTATTCATACTGCTATGCTTAGTTTTGAGAGAGGCTAGAAAATGTGAATTAGGTTTCTGTCCAGTAAGAAAGGGAAACAAAATTATGTTGAATAGCTAGGAGTCTCTGATTTAATCAGTTTGTACTCTTTCTTTCAACAGAGTTCCAGAGTCCCAGTAGTTTGGGTTGCTTGGTTCATAAGGGAATGTGACATCTTTAAAGAAGGTGCCTAACTTGTCATATGTTGGCTATGAGTTTTCATGTCTGCCTTAATTGGTTTAGGCTGCAGTGAACTAATAATTGTCATGAATGTCCGGCTTTTTGCTTAGTAGGCAAATTAGATAGTCAATATCGTCCATTCCCACAAAGATTAATGTAAGCTTAGCTCAGATTATCTTGTTGAAAACTTGTATTCTAAGTTTTACAGTATATTCCATTTCCACAGATGGACTGCCATCTTCCCTATATTCCACATAATAATCTTGATTTCATTCTTGACTTTTCACATTATGTTATGTGATTTATAGTTCTAAAATATATCTAAGATTCTAGCCTGTTTCTACTCATGCCATGTTGAGTACATTCTAAGCCTGTGTATATTCACATTTACATATACATATATGGAGAGGGAGAGAGAGAGAGAGAGAGAGAGAGAGAGAGAGAGAGAGAGAATGAGTTCTCCTTACTGTCTACAGGGAATTGATTTCAGGAATCCTTCAGATATCAAAATCTATGGATGCTCATGCCTCATCTATAAAATGTAAGCATATTTATATCCAACCTTTGTAAGACTCTCATATACTTTAAATTATGACTATATTAGTCATAATGTCCACTACAGTGTAGATAATTGTTATATTGTATTGTTTAGAGAGCAATAGGAAAAAGGTCTGTACAATTTCGGTTCAGATGCAATTTTTTCAAATGTTTTTGATTTGTAATTAGTTTAATCTGCAAACACAGAGATCCAACTCATGCATGTATGTACATGTTTGTGTGTATTTATGTTTAAACATGTTTGTATGCTATTTTTCTATAATTAATAATTATAATTATCAAGTTAGCGAGATAATTTTCTTCATGTTACCTGATGTCTCTGATACTTACCTCATGTTCCTGAAGAACATCTTGTGGTGTTAATGATATTGATTTAAATAGATCTTTCTCTATTTCTCTGGCCTCCCTTCTAAGTTTTTTATGTAGGTTGTTCTTTGTTTTTCCATTCTTTAAACACTGATACAGCTTCTTCTTTTTCTTTTTTTTTTATATACTTTCCTAAGGTAACCTCATCTACACACATTGAGTTTATCTATCATGTACATACTTAAAATTCCCATCTATCAGACCTCTTTCTTGATATATAAATCACAAATACACCACTCCTCAATGAAGTTATGACTTCATGTTCCATGAGTGCCTCATTTCAATATGAATTTATCAGCCTTCTCTACAGTGAAATCTACCTTCCCATTTTTCTTTGGTAGGTTAAGTCTAAGATAGAAATTCTTGTTCAAATTACTTATTGACAGATTTCTCTCAAGGGAAAAGAGTGAAGATGCAGTGCAGAGCAGAGGTAAAAGATAAGCAGGCATTGGGTCATAGCTAGAGGCTAGTGGCACTATGACCCCATGGGGGAAAGGCTGACGCACACATTATAGTGCATAATTTCACATTGAGGCTCAACTTTTGTGTTGTTTCCAGTCAATTATTGCATGAGGTGTATGGATGGAGTCTATCCTCTTAGTAAGGTAACTCTAGGACCTAGGACAATTTTCTTGTGATTAGGGCACTGTGAGTTGTCAGCCAACATTCATAGCAGCTGGGGGTGAAGAGTAAACAGGCTATGGGTGGAGCCTCAGAGTATTTGCTCACTTTCCTTAAATCTCTTGTCTTGATGTACAACACCACTATCTACTCAGGAACACAACTTGCAATGTGAAAATGATTACGGGAGGGTTATTTTTCCTCTCTTACACATATTTAATAGGAATATTAATAGATTGCAATTATTTAGTGCCTATAATACAAATTTCAAATTCCATACCATAGATCTCCATGAAATTATGAAATTATGTGACAGAGAAATGATAGCTGTTCTATGGCTTGTAGCTCCTGTTCATTTCTCTATCTTGATATTTCATATTCTCTCCCTTGCATTCTGTTCTGGGAAAACTAAACCTGTTGTAGTTTCCTCAACTCCGAAGTATGTCATTATTGGCCCCTCTATCATGTTACTTAGTTAACTTTTTCATGTCTTTCAATACAGGCCAGATATCAGTTCCCTGGTGAAGCTTCTTTTGAAACCTGTCTCTCCCACTGCCTGTCCAGATTAGATATTTAAGATCTGAATTCTCTCAACATCTCATGATCTCTTCTTTTAGAACCCATTTCATGATAAAATATAATTTTCAGATCACTTTCCTATACATTGAATGTGAGCTCTTTTGGAACAGTTATTACATTTTACTTATTGTTTGATTTTCAACCTCTTACACTTTATTTATTTACATATTTACTTTAGCCAGTATACAAGTAAGAAGCTTCATTATGACATTTTGCACATACACATCCTTGTATCTTTCTGCCTAGTAGAATCAACAATCAGCAGGAAGAAGGGAAGGATATGTGCCCTCAACTCTATCCCCCAAGTGAGACATAATGGTTGTGGTTCTTATCTTTACCTCTTCTTTGCAGATAAAAGACCTGTGACGTGAGAATATTAACCCTTTACTGGGCTTCTTCTATGATGTGGGAATGTTTGCCACTGTGACAGAATTTTGTTCTAGAAGGAGCCGAGAAGACATGCTGACAAATGATGATGTAAAACTCGATTGGGTATTTAAATCTTCACTACTGCTGGACCTCATCAAGGTTAATGGGAAGACTAAGGGAATTTTGGATTTTCCTTATAGATTTGAAATTTTAGACTTGGGCGTGGTGGCACATATCTGTAGTCCCAGAACTCGGGAGGCAGAGGCAGGCAGATTTCTGTGAGTTCAAGCCCAGCCTGGTCTACATAGTGAGTTCCAAGACAGCTGGGGCTATAGGGAGACCCTGTCTCAAAAAGACAAAAAAAAATTTTTTTAGGTTATCAAATTAAGATTGTGAGTTGTTTTATTTCACTCAGATCATTATAGCCTCACCTCTGCCCTTCTTTACCCTTTTGTCCATGTGTGTTAAAAAGTATTGCTACAGAAAGTATGTGCTTGTGTTTCTCCTCAGTATGAGGGCCAGATTTTCCTTTACTGTCCTGTTTATCATCAAGCCCTCTTCTGCCTTTAGCCATATTCCATTTCTCTGCTTTGCGGATGTAAGGAAGTATTCATTTCTAGAATCTTTAGCATTATTAGCCCCAGCTACTAGCTTTCATCTTCTAAAAGTTGTCTCATTCTAGAACTAGATGATGAAACTTTGCATATTTAGGTATGAATGTGGAATTCAGTGCCACTGCAATGACAAGTGACCACTGGTTTCATAAAGAAACACCTCCATTTTGTGTGTCAAGGACTACTGACAAATGTGGGAGTTTATGGAAAGGTTCATGGATGAGCTTCTGCAGAGCCTATGAACTCTGTGAAATGACATGCCAACTATGTATGTGGATTTTAATGGAGCTAGTAGTCTGTGTAATAAATTATTTGATGAGTTATACATATAGTTATTAATCACTGTCTTGACTTTTATATAGTGACTTAAACCTTTTAAAGGAGTTATGGAAGGGGAAGACAATATCTCATTCTCATTCTTTATAAGATGTGTATGATTAACTTTCCCAACACCCCGTAGTCCCAGAGAAGCTATATGAGACACATGCCCTTTGTCATGCAGTTTCTAGCACACATGGTAGGTACTTAGTGTTTAATCAGCTGACTATTAGGTGGCAGAGATGATAATAGAATGCTATAATGGTTAACATTGTCATGGCAAATGCAAATGCAAACCTTCTGATTCCCATTCCAGTGTTCTTTCTACTCACACTGTCAGCAAACCCTAGTGAGTTTAGGTCTCTAAATGAAAGTCTTCTCTTCTTGGGCCTGTGATAAGTGATACTTGAGCATTAGCTATCCTGGGGGAAATCTTGCCCATTTTAGACTCTGCTTGGGAAGACTGAAGAGTGCTGCCTTTTTGTGAGAACAAGATGCGAAGCATGTGCATGAAAAGTGTGTCAAGTTGCAAAGCAGAATTCCATAACGAAAAGGAGAGTTGGCATAAATAATTCTGAGATGACTGCTATAGAATATGGATGCATTTATGTGCAGAATGATTAAACCCATCTGATACAGAGTCCTGGTGAATCACATTTGAAGTTGTGTAAAGGCTCCCAAGCAACCCCGGAGATCATAAATACTGACGTGTTTTCCCTCCATTTTGCTATCTATTTTTCATTTGAGAGGCAGTGGGAGAAGGTACGGATATGATCAAAACACATTGTTTGAAATTCACAAAAAAATAGTAAAAATATTATTTTAAAGAGAAGCATTGAAATTTAGAAAATAGAAAATATTAAATTAACGTATAAAATCAAGTGCTATAAATATATGTGGTGAAAGCATTGGCATTCACTCAACCCTCTTCCTTCATCACCCTGACGTTAGTTAGCTTCTGCTTACAAATTGGAAACTAGGTTTGAAAATATAGTTCCTGTTTATTTACGTGCGTTAGGCATGCCATTTTTGTTTGGTTTTAAATACACATCCCATCACATTGCTCTTTATTTTTTGCTTACCGTATGGATTACAGTTCTTTCAGTGTCAGTACGTACAGATCTACCTTATTCTTAGTAAGTACCACAGAACATTCAAGGGTAAGGATGTATGATAAATCTATCCAACCCTTACTGATAATCACTGTTTCCAAATATATTCTATTATATAAACAAAGCCGCAATGAGCAGTCTTCTAGGTCTCTTTGTGCCCAAATACAAACATACACATGCAAACATACAAATGCAAACATAAACAGTATACATATTTAAAAATTTCATAGGCCTTGCCAAATTACCAACTCCAAAAGCCATACCAGTTTCCACTCCTGATAATAACAGACTGAGAGTTGCATTAGACCTGTTGAGTAAAATCAGAATCTCCCAGTTCCCAGCAATTACATGTGTATGGATCCATCCTGTACCTGAAATGTCAATAAATCTCTCAGTAGCACATAATTCTCAATAAACACATATGATTCTTAATCAAAACCAAACATTTTAAAGCTAGAAGAAACCTAAATATCTTGTCAAAGTTTTGCTTTGCCTCTAATAACAGAAAAGGACTGAATTCTGGATCAGAATAGCTAAGGCCATTAGCAATCTTAGAAATTGGCTCTAAAAGCACAAAATAATTAAATGAGTTACTAAATAAATTTTGTATCATCTTCAGGGAATGAAGTAGTTACACCACAGAGAGTTTATTCATGGGAGGCTAAAGTCTCGGAACTGTGTGGTAGATGGGCATTTTGTACTAAAAGTTATAGACTATGTCATTAATGATATCTTAGAAATGCTGTGATGCTCAGAAGAGGAGCCTCCAGTAGAAGGCAAGCAATGGAGTGTGCCCTTCTGATGCGTAGAAGGTAACTTCAAGGTTCAAATGAAAATATGCATTGAATTAAAGTTTCTCACTGATTTCAACTCCCTGCCTTTTGTTGCAAATGCAGCCTCATTTCCAAGCCAAGGAACTTGAATGAATTCTGCATGCAGCCCAGCCTTTCCTTCCAAACAAAGCCCATGTAATAATGTTCAATTCCTGCTGTGGCAGGATTAGGCTGTATTGTTTGGGCACTCCAGCAGTCCCTGGAGAATCTTGCTGAGTGCTAGGCACACAGTAGGTGCTCAATAAATACTTGTCAGATTGAATGGAGAGTAATTTGGAAGCTGGACCCCCACCAAGTACATTCTAGAATAGGATGTCACTAGAGCATACCAGCACTGTGTCTTTCAGAGAAAAAGAAGCAAGGAGCGCCCCCTGCCCCCCACAACAAATAAATAAGCAGCTATGCCTGTGACATCCATTTTGCATTTTCATCTTCTGTCTAGCATAGCAGTGGAAGCACTAAGTAATACACTGAGGGGTCATAATAGATCAAAAATAAAGGAGAAATTTGATATGAGGGACTGAGAACAGCAGGGAAACAAATTGACAGGAGAGAAGCAAGGTAAAGAAGTGAAGATGGACAGAGTAAAATACATATAGAAAACTTGGGCATTAAAAGTTTTAACTAATATTGTGTGTATGGAGAGAGAGAGAGCAAAACACAGAGAAGCAGACAACTCTCAGAAGATGGAGGACAGAAAATGACAACCTTGTATTCATATTTTAAGAGGATCGTTGGCATTATGAATTTGAAAACTGCTGACTTCACTACACAGGAGACAAGGACAATGAAAAACAGAGAAAGCCACATGCTCAGACAAAGATGGACAGTCAGCCATTAATGACATTGTATTTGCTGTTCCCCCAAATGGATACAACAGTAAATCGTAGGAAGTCACTAGTTTAACTCTCTCATTTTACAGATGAGATAATGGACACTTACGATTTTCTCAAATCATACAGTGACCTCACAGCAGCTCTAAGATTGAAGTTCAGGTCTTCACCCAGCCAACAAAACCTAACTTCCTCTTTCTCTATCCATCCATGCTTTGAAAAAGTTGAAACTTTAGAAAATCACAGTGAAAGATTTTATATTCTATCTCTCCCTCTCCTTGTTCCTGACATCATTGTGTGCTAATTACTTGTCTAATTCTAGTTTGACAGCTTTGAGCTTGCCTTTTGCCTTGCTTTAGGATGGGATGTTGGGCAATAGATGCAGTCATGGCAGACAAAATTAGGCATTCTGCCAAAATTAGGCATTCAGAAAAAGTAAAACACAATTCTTAATTTTCCAGAGTTTCATTAATCCATACACAGACTGGCAAAACTTTCAACCTTAAGGACATTTGGTCTCAGAATGGGTAAGTATATCTCCTGTGTGTGTGTGTGTGTGTGTGTGTGTGTGTGTGTGTGTGTGTGTGTATACTGTCTCTGTCTATACCTTGGTTTCTCCCTCTTATCATTTCACTTCACTCTCCAAATTGCAGTCTGTTACTCACACACTGCAGCCAGAGGGAGCTTTCTAAAATGCAAATCTGATTTTGTTACAGGTGTGCGTCACTGAATGGCTTCCCACTGTTTTTAGGATAAAGGTCACTTTCCTTTACATGGCATAGGAGTCCTACTTTGTCTGGGTCTTGCCAAAGTCTCATGCTTAACCATTTCTCCTCTATCTCTTTTCTCCATCCCTGCTAAACTCGTTCAAATGATTTATTTACACCAGGCTCTCTTACTTCGAGCCCTTCGCACAGGGCTGTGCTTTCTGCCTGGGATAGTCTTCCTTTCTCACTTTGTCATAAACACTTACCTGAGTGTAGGAAAATTCTACTCCTTCAGGACTCGACGTAAGTACTACTGCATCCGGAGCTCACTCCCCATGCCCAATTAAGTTGCCCTCTTCAAGATCATTAAGGTCCCAAAATTTATTATGGTACTATACTTTTTAGTAATACTCATTTATTCAGCTATCTATCCCCCACATCCCAAGGATAAACCCCATGATCCTAAGAAACAGGTTTGACTCCCTCAGTGACTTCGTAGTATCTGACAGAATATTCATTGAGTAAATGAATAAGATAAAATTTAATGAAAGAACTACTCCCTTATCTTAAACAATGAGACTAAATAGAGTCTTGTAATTATTGGAAGACTTCTGAGCACCATCTGGTCCAACTTCTGATTTGTGGGAAGGGAAACTAAGGTTCAAAAAGGTGAACTGACTAGCAGTCAAGCTTGGATTTATAAACCCAGGCCTTTTGACTTTCAGGACTTTCTGTCCTTTTAAGCTATGTCAGGCTGGTTCTTAAAAATTCATTTGATTAACACAAGAAGCTCAGGGCAAGTAGTGGCTGCAGCTGAGACAAACAGGCCAAAGTAATATTTTCTAGTTTTTCTCTCAGTTTATGTCTAATGGGAGTAAGTGGCTCTAGTGGCTCTTACTTGGTTCTGGAGTGGGCAGGAGGAAGTGGGGGTGGGTTATAAGTGTGTTCATTACTGTCCACTCTCAACTATATAAGTATAGTGCAGATACAACCTCATTTTAGCCATTAACGTAGGTGTCGGTGCTCTCTGAAAGTACTATTTGGTAATGACTGTATTTAATCACCTAGCTTTTTGCCAGAGAGTTTTGCTCTTTTCTTGTGCTTTTAAATGTGCAAGAAGAGGATGCTGGGAAGAAGTAGCCGAGTACCATTTTTTTTTTTTTGCTCTTAAATACTCCTGCTCTCCCTCTTCTACCATAGTGCCTGAATTCCCAGAGAATGCATTCCTTTGACTAAAGTATCCTTTCATCTTTTCATTATTTTTGTAAATATTAGTTTTCCTAGGCAAGGAGATATTAAGAACAAGACCACCAGAGTGAGTGTAACCAGAAACTTTCATAGACCTAAGTAGGTATTGGATGGACAGACAGGTGTGTTGCTGGGGGGACAGACACTTGAAAAGCAAAGTTAGAAGATGGCACATGATGAATAATGTAGGTAGAAGTTCTTATGCCAGTCTATTTATGATTGACTTAAAATAAGAATCTTTCCTAGATTTGCTACCAAACCGAATAATGTCTGATTTCCACCCACCTTCCTGATTCTTAGGAACATGGCCCCGGCCCTCCTCCTAATGCATCCTGGTTTCTGTACCCTTAGCAGACATTCTTCTTCAGCTTCGAAATCTGGATATCTACTTGTTTACTCCAACTCCTTCTCCTTCATGAAGTCCTGGAACAGGTGCCCAACCGAGTCACTTCCTTCTCCACTGTAGTCTCCCAGCATTTCTGTCTCTGCTGCTGCGCTGCCACCCCCACTCCAGCCCCTTTCACCTCCATGCAGACTCTCACTACACTTAGTAGCTGATCTCCCTGACTCCAGCTTCTCCGTCCTTCCATCCAGCTTGTTCAAGTTGCCAGATTAATCTTCCCAAACAAGGCTTTCATCAAATGCCTCTCTAGCTCAGCACCCCTACTGCCTTTTGTATTCACTCCAAATGCCTTCATTTGGCTCTCAGGGCCTCTCACCTTCTGCCCCCATTCTTTCAGCCACCCTCCCTCCCCCACTTCATCAATCCCATTTCTCCTTTCTCATTATTCCTTAACAGAGCCCTTCTCTTCAGCCAAACTAATCTGCTTACCACCCTCCCACCACCCGCAATTTGCTCCTTTCTGCTTCTTGTTTTTTGCACATACTGTTCTTTCTCCCTGCAAAGTCCTTACCTCTCAGTTCCAGAAAGCTGCATCCTTGACCTTCTTAATGAGCACATTTGAGATTTAACTTTTCCAGGAAGCCTTCCTGGATTAGTTTTATCAACTTAGATGTTTGTTAGTTTAAAGCCAATGAAATTACCCATATTCAACAATTTTTCAGCCCACAGAAATAGTGGATATGTGGTTCAGCCCCAAACACAACCTCCACTTTTGACTTCCCCCTTATATTATCAAGCTATAATTCTTTGTATATTGTTTAAAGTGTCCACTATGAAAATTTCTTATGTTCTGACTGCTATAAACTATGAAAGTAGAGATAGTTTTTACCCCCTTTAGGGCCTGGAGTGCAGCAAAGCGCCAAGTCAGTGTTCAAATTTTGTTTTCAGCACATTCATTCCCTTGCCCTACATAGTGGCCCTCATCACTGTCTCTCTTGTATTGCTCTTAAGGATGCACATAGCTGCCTATTCCACTAGTCTGTGAACTCTTCTAGGGAAAAGTTGAGATTTGATTCATGATTTGTACCATTCCTATACTGAACACAGTGCCTGGTATAGAGTAGACCCTCAATAAATATTTGCAGAACCGGGCTAAATTAACTGCTACATCTTTTTGCTCTGCGAGACACACAGGAGGCCTGAGGGTCTTCTAATCCTTTCATAGAAGACCTGAAGAAAGCAAGTTGTGAATCCCTGAGACCCGGCAAAATCAAATTACCAGACACATATAGATCTTAGCAAAGAGAAAATCCATGGCAACCAGTCTGGCAGTGCCCTTGCCTTTCCCTGGAAACCTGCCAGCTGCTACTTGCAGGATAAAGAGAGTAAGAAAGCAAGCGCCAGATAGTGTCTCGACTTCAAGCTTCCTGTCCTTCCCCACACCACTACATCTTGCTTCATGGTCCTGGGGGTTGAGACAGTAGTATGTTTTTTTCTGTGAATGATTCTTCAGATTAATAGATTCAGACCCTGAGGGGCACAGGCATGCCAGTCTGTCTAATAAAAATATAAAGCAGTTAATAAAACAGCACCCTCAGAGCCCTTGAGGGCATTACAGATGTCAGTTAATCCTCCCTGCATTTATTACACAACTCTTTCTTTGCAGAGTTGCTGTGGACAGCCCCTGAACTGTTGTGAGCCCCTAGGGGCAGCAAGTTAGGTTCCTTTGCAGGAGATGTCTATAGCTTTGCCACCATCATGCAAGAAGTGATGGTTCGAGGTACCCCTTTCTGCGGTATGGATCTGCCTGCCAAAGGTAAGTGGGATGTGAGAAAAGGGCACCAGGAGACCACGGTGTCCCATATTATCAAGGCAGCCTAGTCTATGATGATTTGCCAGAAGACAGTGCTAAAAGCCTGCTAGTCTGCAAGTGCTAGGCTCTTGTATGTGGTTGGGGCTTGGGGCCAGACAGCTTTAGGCATCTGGAAGAAATTCATCCTGAGAGCTGGTGTTTTTACAAACTCTGATATAAATCAAGGGCTTTTGAACTTATGTCAATTTTCTAGTCTGTTCCCTCCCCCTGCTATAGTTCCTCTATGCCTCTGAGATGCTTCTTGCTAAGTACTTCAGTACTACTCATGATACTCTTGGATGTCAACTTTCCCACTGAAACACATGATTATCAGGTACAATTCATCAATGAATAACGCAATCAGTGGACTAAAGTTTTAGGGCCATCAAGATACCTTCATATTCTCCAACTATGCGCATACAAGATACTTAGTAATTACAAATGGAAAAACAGTAAGTTTATAATTGAGGCTCCATGTGACACCACCTTAACCAAGTGATCAAGGTTACCATCACCCATCATAAAACACAACCATGGGCCTGGAGAGATGGCTCAGTGGTTAAGAGCACTGGCTGCTCTTGCAGAGGTCCTGGGTTCAATTCCCAGCACCCACAAGGTGACTAACAACCATCCGTGACTCCAGTTCCAGGAGATCTGAAAACCTCTTCTGACCTCTGTGGGCATTACATGACATGGGTGCACTTGCTCACATGCAGGCAGTACACTCATACACATGAAAATATAAATAATAATTGAAATATATTTAAAAAATTTAAAAAAGACACAGCTACATCATATACCCTTGACATCATATAGTAAAAAAGATACATAATCTTTGTGATATGTTGTTCTTGGCAAACAAAAGCAAAGCAAAGCAAAGGGTAACCTAAATTTAATCACTAGGGAGCTTCAGATGAATCCCAGTTGAAAGGTAATCTACAAAATAACTGATTAGCTCCTGGCCCTGAACTGGTCACTGTTGTTCAAAATTCCCTTTGTCTAGAGAACACGCAGGGCCCAATGCATGGACCTTAGCTGGATGTAGGCCTACAGGGAAACCTCAGTGGCTCTATTGTGGGGATTGTGAGGCTTAGATAACTTGGGAGCAAGTGAGTGGTCCAGGACACTGAAGTTGCAGCACTGGAACTGACACAGGATAAGCTGTATCTATGACCCAGCAGAAACAGTATAAAGCTATTCTAAATTATGCTGATAGACGAATTGATCAAATTCTCTCTCCCTTCCCAGTAGTTTGACATGGTTTTTTCTCAGTCACTGTCAGCATTAACGTCACCTAACGAGAAATTAAAAAAAAAATGATTCCCACCATATTTTCTCTTGACAAATCCCGTAATGGCTGAAACTCAGTTATCTTTGTTAAATCATGATACATTACCCATGACTTTTTAACTAAACCTTTTTCTTCTTGTGTCTTGTCAGAATCGTAGACAGAATTAAAAAGCCTCCCCTGGTGTATAGAGCAGTTGTTCCTCCTGAGTTTGCTCCTGCGGAATGTCTTCAGCTGATGAAGAAGTGCTGGGCTGAGGCTGCAGAACAATGACCAACTTTTGATGAAATATTTAACCAGGTAAATCTATTAATGTTACCAGTGCTCAGAAGCCAACCTCCCCAAAGCTAAACTCATTGGGTCCTCACATTGTGGAAGGGGCTGCTTACAAGGGTAAAGGGCATTCTTCTTTAAAAAGAAGCCTGGGGCTAGCTTTGCGGTCCTAGGGGCCGGAACATCATGAGCACTTGAAGAACCCATCACTTGGTTCTGGTGCTCTTCTGTGTCTGAACTTCTTTTCCAGGCCATTTACAAGCTTTCCAAAGCAGCTTTTCAATGATGATCTTCAGCTAGTAACCATTTGCAAGGATAGACCTTGGTATTGCCATGTTTGCTTTAAACTTTCTAGGGAACTCTGATGAGAGTACCATTTAGAGCATACCAGATTGTTTGTTTAGGGTTTGGAAAAATATGTGCTGTTTGGACTCCTAAGGTGGAAAGACTGTAAGAGCCAGATGAACAGGATGCCTGCTGCTAGATAATTCTAGGCATGAAAGGGAAGCTGCACCTTGAAATCTCTACACTTTGATTTCCTAACAAGACCTGTATTGAAAACAAAACTAGCCAACATGTCAATATGGGTGGGGGAAATGTCACAGGATCCTACCTCTAGATGAAGAACTACAGGCTATCAATGAATGTTGAGGGACAATCAGTTTTCTCCAGTGACTAGGTCCCTGAGAGGTTATCTAATTCCAAGTGGACAACTCTAAACACAGGTGCACATGAACACCAGTAAATAGACTCAGTGCATTATATCTAGTATATATTTATAAATTTATTCATGTATATATTACAATAATAATCAGAGAAGAGGAGGGCACACGGGAAGACATGGAAGGTGGAGTGGAAGTGGTGAAAATGCTATAAATACAATACTCATGTATAAAATTCTCAAAAATTGTGGTGCTTGAAAGGATGCTCATGTGGAATGCAAAAGTAGAAGATACCTTTAGCCTGGTTCTGCAAATATTTATTGAGCGTCTACTCTATACTAGGCACTGTGTTCAGTATATGAATGGTACAAACCATGAATCAAATCTTGACTTTTCCCTAGAAGAGTTCACAGACTAGTGGAATAGGCAGCTATGTGCATCCTTAAGGGCAATACAAGAGAGACAGTGATGAGGGCCACTATGTAGGGCAAGGGAACGAATATGCCGAAAACAAAATTTGAACACTGACTTGGCGCTTTGCTGCACTCCAGGCCCTAAAGGGGGTAAAAACTATCTCTACTTTCATAGTTTATAGCAGTCAGAACATAAGAAATTTTCATAGTGGACACTTTAAACAATATACAAAGAATTATAGCTTGATAATATAAGGGGGAAGTCAAAAGTGGAGCTACTGACAGTAACGGGTGCATGAAAAGTGGTAACCCCTCAAATGTTGACTTTCTAAAGAGGTTGGTATTTTTCCTAGATTTGGAGATAGGAAGGGGTGGAGGAAAGACTAGGGCTCCTGGTAAGGAAGGCAGGGTGCAGTTCCTCTGTCGAAACAGGCACTTTAAGCTTTGTTGAAGTTACAGGATATAGAAGTTGTGAATGTTCTCCATGAGTGCTGCGTCAGTTCTGGCAGAGAGGCTTCTGAGCCTGTCTAGAGTACAGCACCCTGAGATACTTTATGACTGGCAGGTATCTGAGGCGGAAAAGAGAAAGAGTTGGACTGAAAGCCTCAGGGGCCCTGCTTCTGAAGTCATCCGTGTCCTCCAGCTAACAATACTTCCATTAGTCTGGCTGGGTTTCTTGAGGACACTCAAGCAGGTGTTCAATAGTATGGAAAAAGCAAAGGACCATAAAGGTCACATTTCTGAAAACTTACCATGAGGCAGTAGAAAAAGCATTTGTCCTTGTGTTGATGCAAAAGATGTTATTTCAGAAGGCAGCAAAGAAGTTGCTGAGGGCTAGGAGGAGTGGCCCTCATGTGACTTTCAAAGAAAGTGTTACTGGGGATACCATGACTAAAATGTTTTAGTGGAAGTTTAGCCTGTCTGATGGCAAGGCTATCCTCTTAACTTTCTGCAGTTAAAACAACTAAAATTCAAAGAGATGAATGAAGTTCCCTAAGTGAGGCAATATAGGGAACCCAGTGGATCTGAACTGGCCTCTGAGGACCTTGGTGAACATGTAGTTGGGACCAGGTCCAGAGGGAAGCTCATGCTGTTCACTTTGGGATAGGGTTTACCACATGGAGCATGTGTAGTCCAGCTACATACAGTTTGTTGGGCAGAGCCTTCAAGGTCTGCTCACCAAAACTACTACCAATATGTTACTGTTATGAACATAACCATGGGGATGTTGACTATGACAGTATGGAGGGACCTGCCTGCTCATGATTATAGTGCTTATGCTGAGCTCTTTATATATAGACAGGCTCCCAGGAGGGTGTTCTGAACATTTGTGCCAAGCAGCTACCTTTAAGGGATCAGGGAAGAGGATAGGATAAGACCATCTGAATTTCTGAATGACCTTGACTGACCTGAATGGCAGGTACAAGGTAGAACCATTTAATATTGGACCTCATGCTAGGAAGTAGCAGTAAATCTTACCATCTAGATTTTGAACTCTCTAAGTGGTCAAGATACCTCCAAAGTGACAACACTGTAGCATTTGAAGATAAAGATGATTTCATAGGTTGATAATTTAGAATGACAAAACATCACTTCCTGCCCTCTTTTTCCTGTTATGTTATAACTGACCTGAGCTGAGGAACAGATCCTGTTGCCTTTAAAACGACTACTATTGATACAGCCTCTTAGAAGAGAAGGAGCTTACCTATAGCTCTTTTGCTCAGATTTGAAAGAAACAGAAGAGTAGGAAAACGAGTTGGGTGGGGTGGGAGGGTGGGGTGGGATGGAAGAGCCCTGTGAATGGGCCAGGGTGATAATGAGACTAGGTATTGACCTTTATTATTATATCTGGGTTCATTTTACCTTCTGTGGCACTTTAGGGGAAAGACTTGTGATGAAGCCTGCTCTATCATTTCTGAGTTTGGGGAGCATGCATTCATTGACTCCTCTTTTTAAAAAATAGTTTTATTGATTATTTGAGAATGTCATACAATGCATTTTGAGCATACTCAGACCTCCTCCCGCATCTACCCTCAAATCCACCTCGACTTTTCTGCTCTCCCCAGTTCATGTCCTCTATTTTTTTAAAGGCCCACCAAGTCCAATTTGTCCTACTAATATGCTGTTGAGTGTGTGCCTATCTCCTGGAGGATGGTGAACGTATCTAGTGTTCATTGTCTCTTCTTTCTGTTTTGCTTTCAGTTTAAAACTTTCAACAAAGGGAAAAAGACTAACATCATTCATTCTATGCTTCGAATGTTGGAACAATATTCTAGTAACTTAGAAGATTTGATCCAGGAACGGACTGAAGAGCTGGAAATTGAAAAACAGAAGACAGAAAAGCTTCTAACACAGATGTTACCACCATATGTGTGAACACCCGAGGAGTGTGAATCCCCTGGCCCTCACTATTCCCAGTGGGTTTGAGTCATGCCTTCAAATCAGAGTAGACTTGGAAACCAAGGGGGCAGAATATACATCCTAATTTTCTATTACCCATGCAACATGCTGGTCATTTACATTTTGGGGACTTGCTTTTTCTATATGACACTTTATGTCTTGACTAGGAGGTTGGTCAGTTTTTAAAATGGCAGTTTCTTGAGCTCCTGGAGGAAAGAAGTAGGGCTGTGTTTCTAAGGGGACTTTCTTAGATGAAAACTTTATCTCTTGCTATGGTTTCCATTTTCTCCAAGTAACATAGTCTTCTACAAGATAATTGGTGAAAGCAGTCTCATGGAAGGTGACCACCTGGGAACTTTGGGCAAAGAGCGTGGGTAAGGCCAAAGTTCTGGGACCTGAAAACCCTCCATGGAAGCACAGATCAGGTCTGTCTTTTCAATGTTATATGGCAGCACCTGGCACAGTCCATGACACATTGTTAACACTCACTATGTACTCGAATGAAAGAACTAATTAATGGTTTATCCAGGTGGAAGTTTCTTTCTTATCATTTACTTGACAGTGATTTTTAGAGAAATTGTTTTTTAGTAGGTGTGTGGCATTATAGGGAGGCTGATCTCGTCTTAGAAATACTTATGTCTGCTTTCCAGATCAGTTGCTGAATCCCTCAAAAAGGGTTGCACAGTTGAACCTGAGGGCTTTGACTTGGTCACCTTGTACTTCACTGACATTGTGGACTTCACCATAATCTCAGCCATGAGTGAGCCCATTGAGGTGGTAGACCGTCTGAATAATTTGTACACACTCTTCGATGCCATCATTGGTAGTCATTTTGTCTACAAGGTATGTTAATTAACAATGCATTCTAGAATGAAACATTTTACATGAGATTTATCTGTGTGTATTCCTAAGTCAAAGGATATGATTCTATAAAATGTTATTTAGGAATGAAAAGGAAAATAATATACCACATATTGGCATTCCATTGGAAATGAAAGCCAAATAGAATATATATCATTTCCCATTTAAAGATAACACATATAGACTAAAAAAGAGATTTCTTTTGAGCTGTTTTCTAGAATTAGGACTAAGAAGAGTTTGGGATAGGGAGACCTAATACAGTTAGGTGACTGAGTCTCCACAATGTAGGACCTATCGTGCTAAGTATTGAAGAGTACATAGAAGTATTGATGATTTTCTCAAAATGGATCATTGTTCCAGAGTGTGTCTTGGTAAAGTTTATGTTGATTTAATATGTGCTATTTACTTCCTCATTAGTACTGTTTTTATACAGGAAAAAACTTGGTATTACACCATGGTACTCTTAAACCTGAAACTTTTGGGGATTTCTACAGGGTAATCTAAAGTCCATCTACTCACCTGAGGTTTGGGGAAGTGATTAATTCACCTTTTCTCACTCCCCTGCTTGCTTATGTATTTCTACTCTTTTTTTTAATTTTAATTTTTTATTTATTTATTTATTTTTACATATGAAAAATCATCTTTACACCCCTTCTCTCTTCCCCTTTGGCACCTCCCATAGCCCCCCCCCAACTAGAGCTCATACACTCTGTCATTGTGTTAAGGCCTCTCATGTCAAGTTATTATCCCCAGATGTCCCTTAGTGCAAGTTTGTCCACTGAGGTCTAGTCAGCCTATCTAGAATCCCTCCTTTTAAAAAATGGCCACTTTTTCTGACTGGTAATGCTAGCACCTCTGCAATCCCAGTTTGCATTTCCCCTGCTGTTCTGCCTTTGTTCAGCACTCACCCGTGTGATGTTCCATATGCTTTACTTATTTGTTCAATTTACTATTTGTTGCTATCTTCTTTCTACTAGAATATAAGTTCCACAAGGATGAGACACTTAATTTTTTTCATTTTTCTATTTCCTGTGCCTGGAACAGTGCTTAGTATACAGTAAGCATTCATTAAGCTTTTGTTAAAGGAAAGAAGAACATCATAGCTTTTCTGTTCTCTCTCTCTCTCTCTCTCTCTCTCTCTCTCTCTCTCTCTCTCTCTCT
>NW_008355642.1:2719749-2755933 GCF_000622305.1 Nannospalax galili
GTCCTTCAGCTGGCCTGAAACTTGCTATGTAGACCAGCCTGGCCTTGAACTCACAGAGATCTGCCTGACTCTGCCTCCTGAGTGCTGGGATTAAAGGCGTGTGCTACCATGCCTGGCCTTTTTCTTCTTTTTCTTTTTTAAAATAGATTTTTATTTTTCATGTGTATGAGTGTCTTGTGTACATGATATCCAGAAGATGGCATCAGATCCCTTGGAACTGGCGTTACAGATGGCTGTGAGCCACCATGTGGGTGCTAGGAACTGAACCTGGGTCCTCTGCGAGAGCAACCAGTACCCTTAACTGCTGAGCCATCTCTCCAGATCTAGTACCATGCTTCTTTTTACTCTTATTCTTTTTATATATTATATTGTCTCTAGGCAGAAAATGGCTAACAATCTCTTAGCTCTGTAGAGACATTTCCATGTCGGCTGAAACGTGGATAGTTTTCATGTAGATGGAGAAAGATACCTCAGGTATCCCAAAGTTTAGACAACTCTTCTGTCCAAAGAACCATGGTAGAGCTGGAGGATGAGTAGCTCCGTTCATTGACTCCTTCATAGTAGTCTGAAATGTTCCAGCCCTCAAATCACATATATAACAGTGTGTGTGTTTATCTCAGATTAGACGGGGCCCTTTTAAGTCTGATAGAGAGCCTTAGGGTGAGGCCTGGTCAGCTAAATAGGGTTCAGAAATAGACATCATTTCTATCAATCAGCAGAAGCTGTGGGCTAATCAAGAAGTGCCCATAGAAACTACTGTGGAGGAAAAAAATCCATGGAATCAGGCAACCTGCCTTAACTTGTTGAACTCAAGCAGCCCAAAGAGAAAAACAAATCACCAAAAGCTAATTCAGTAGAAACTAAAATCAAAGATGATTCAGCGTGGGCAGTAACACTGCCACTGTTTTAATCAATCCAGCTGATTCTGCTCAGACAATCATTGGGGGTCCTGAGGATGAGGCCATTAGCTATTTTAGTGCTGCATACCAAGTAACAGGTAGTTACTGGGCTGTTCTCAAGGTGGATCAGGGCTATGTGAATCTCCAAAATTTCAGGCCTGTTTATTAAAAACAACACAGTGCAAAGGAAATGAAATTGAACTATCAGTGAATTACCTATCAGCGAATTACCAAACCTGTGCGTATTTTCATTTTCCTTACCTGTAAAATTGGAATTGCCTCCCCTGATATTTGATAAACTGAAACAGAAGTGAGAAGTCTACTGGAAAAACTGGTGATTTGATTTTACTTTTACTTCTACACCACCCTCCCTTCATCTCAATCCGATTCTATTCTGTAACTTCGCTTCCTTTGCAGTGTCCTTATATTGACTGTCGCACCCCATATTCCCTAATATCCATCTATGCACTAATACTCAACAATGTCAGGCTCTGTGTTATTCTAATGCTTTAATCCATATCATTGAGATCCCCTGGGCAACTAACTTACCAAAGGTAAAGGGTCAAGTACCATGCTCTGATAATGGTCAGTCACTAACTCTCCACTCACAGAGAGCATTTACATTATAGCCCTTCTTCCTGTGTCCAAGCAGGCATGCTTTTTTTGAAAGCAGTAATCTTTCCCTCAAACTGTGCCAGGACTGAGAGGCATCGAAGTGAAGCACATTGAGGTACAATTCCTTTAGGGGTAAATGATCATTATTATTAGTTATTTAGAACGTGATGATGCTGTTTGCTGAATCCTAAACTATTTTTTTCTTGAGCCAAATAATAGCCACAGTCTTAAGACTGGCTTTAAGATATACCTGTTTGATGTTGTTGTTGATGATGATGATGATGATGGTGATGTTATCATCTACTTGCTTAGTTTGAAGTGCTTTGACATATCTTAAGTCATTTAGTCCTTTAAAAACTCTATGAGTATGCATTGACATTATCCTTATTTTAAAGATAAGCACACAGAATGGAGCAAAGAGAAATTAAGTGACTTGTCCCATGTTTGTAAATGGTGAATCTGAGATTCTACCTGGACAGTATGGCTCCAGAATTGCATGAGTTTTTAGCAATAATCAAACATGTAGTAGCCCAGCCTTACTGGAACATTTCATACAAGTCCTTTCAACTTATCATTTTGATTTACCCCCAAAGCTGAGTTATCTATAAAAATGAGCATACTCTGTGAAGCCAATTGGGAGTGCTCATTTCTCTTTATTACCTAGTGCCCAGTTGTCACTGGTTCTTGCAGAGTAGATGAGGGCAAGTATTATTGCCCCTCAAGGAGGTAACAGTAGGAGAGGAGGAGGTGACGGGGGTAGGGTTGGGGGGGAGAGACCCCAGTTCTCACACCCAAAATGTTTGTGAAATTAACTCCATTCCATTAGCAAAACAGGCAATCAACTCTTCCTGTCCTTCCTTTTCCCTTTCCCTATATTCTCCAACAGCTGCTCACTTACCCCAAATCATCTAGTAAAATGCTTTCTCTGGGAGCATCTTTGGTACCTTTTCCCAGAGTACTCCCCCAAAGACATCCTAGGGACGTTCCCACTTTCCCTTCATGCGGGAGTTTCCAGAAGCCTGATATTTCCCTAGGGTCATTCAGGAGATCTGAAGTAGCTACATATATTTCTGAATCTGTGACTATGAGAACTATGCATCATCAGTATTTTCTTTTTTCTTTTTTCTTTTTTTTTCTTTTTTTCTTTTTTATTTTTTACAGCTTTTTAAATGCAGCGGGACCTGTGAATCACTGATCCAGCCCTTCCCTTGCCTTCTTCAGTTTACCTATCTGACTTTCATCATACCCCTGAAACTCTGTGGGGGAAAAAGTAACGCACTTGTTAATCCTACGTCTTTCCTCTGATTCCAGGTAGAGACCATTGGAGATGCCTGCATAGTGGCCTCAGGTCTTCCAAAGAGGAATGGCAGTAGGCATGCTGCTGAGATTGGAAACATGTTCCAGGTATTCTGAGCTCTGTGGACACCTTCAAGATGTGACAAATGACAGAAGTTCCATTTTGAATTCGAATGGGTCTCCATTCAGGTAACAGAAACTGGTTAATGCAAATGAAAATACTTCCATGTACCTCAAGAAGATTTAGGAAAAGAAAGAAAAATATGTTGCTGTCCTCTGATTCTAGACAGCTGGATTACCCAGGTGTCTAGCACTGCTTACTTCTTTCTATCTACCCAGTTTACCTTTTTCCCATCACCTACATCACCTAGTAGCAGCAGCCCTTATTAATTCTACATAACACACTTTGCAGACTAGTCTTCTAAGTTTGCAACAACATTTCTCTGTTTGACTAGGCTACAAGATCACTAAGTATTTATGGCGCTTCGGATAACTCATTTAATTACTGAAAATCTCAATTAACGGTATTTTCCTCCCATACTCACCTTTTCTTGATTAAATGCCCTCAAGTACTCCACTTAGACTCTTTCTTTCCCTTTTCACATCATGGCGGACATCTCACTTGCCATGGATCTCTCTCTATTAGCTTTTCTTGCTTGCCTCCTCATTCTCCCCTTTTATCTATTGACTCTGTTCTTTAAGACAACTTTTCTTCCCTCGCCCTTTCACTTCTTTTCTGCTAAATATTTTAAAATAAAGAATGACTTTACCATGTCATTTTTTTCACTATTCACTTCCTCCTCAGTCCCTTTGCAATCTGGCTTTAGTCATCACCATTTTCCATGTCCTTGTCCACTCTTACCTCTGTATGGTATGACAGTTCCTCCTAAAATGCCTCACATGTGGCTATCATGCCATACTCCTTGCTCTCCAATGATGCTTTCCTGCTTTCTTTATTAGTCTTTTAGGCATTTCTGGTTCTCTGCCACCTTCTATGAGGTGATAATCTGAATTTTGAGTGTTCTCTAATGTATTTCTCTACTTACTTTACCCTGGCTTTCATTTTCTATCACTATCTGATAAATCCTTTTTTTCTATTTGTTCCTTGATTAATGGTATACCCTAAGGGTCCTACCTTGAGCCATTTCTTTTGTTCCCTCTACACTCACCTGGGTGATCTCATTCGTTTCTGTGGTTTAATGACTACTATGCATATGCTTCAGGATAATCTGTCTTTAGCTTTACCTGTGTGCAATCAAACTTCCTGATGCTATTTTCACCAGAATGTTTTACATGGTCTTCAGACTTCAACATGTCCAAAAACAAATTATTTTCTTCCCATACAAATATCCTTCTCTTCCTGCATTTTCTATTTCATTTGGCACTACCTCCAATGACTTTATTACTATCTTAGAAGTCATCCTTGATTCCATTCTCATTTTGATCTTCGATATTCACCTGACTACTATTTCTTTTTATTTTCTTCTTCTTCTTCTTCTTCTTCTTCTTCTTCTTCTTCTTCTTCTTCTCCTCCTCCTCCTCCTCCTTCTTCTTCTCCTCCTCCCCCCCCCCCCCCTCTCTTTCTCTCTCTCTCTCTCTCTCTCTCTCTCTCTCTCTCTCTCTCTGTAGGCACAGAAGTCATTTGATGATTTTATGTTCTCCTTCCACCTTGTGGGTTCTGGAGGTCAAACGCAGGTTGTTAGGCTTGGTGGCAAGTGCCTTTACCCACTGAGCCACCCATCCAGCCTGAACTACTAGTCCTTAATTTTTTCCCTTTTAAACACTTCTTGAGTCTATCTTGTCTCTCCTCTTCTCTTACTATTCAAGTCTAGGCGAAGTCATTTGATGATTTTATGTTCTCCTTCCACCTTGTGGGTTCTGGAGGTCAAACGCAGGTTGTTAGGCTTGGTGGCAAGTGCCTTTACCCACTGAGCCACCCATCCAGCCTGAACTACTAGTCCTTAATTTTTTCCCTTTTAAACACTTCTTGAGTCTATCTTGTCTCTCCTCTTCTCTTACTATTCAAGTCTAGGCCACCAGCATTTCTTGCCTAGATCATTGTAATAGTATCATTTTGTTTCCCCTCTCTCCTCTTCCTATTCATCCTTCCCATAGCAATCAGACTAAACTGTTGTTGTCTTGTCTCTACTTCCATTAGACTTTAATCCCCTTGGCAACAGGAACTGAGGGCTTAGCATATAGCACTTCTCTTCAATGAAAATTCCTCAGCTCTAATTTGTGTTCCAGGGCCACATCTGCAAATGTCTCAGCATACCTCTGTTTGGGTGATTCACCATTATTTTAAATATATTTATAACTTGAAGACATCTTTTCTAACAAATGAACACAAACTCCAAGTCCCATGTCAAATTTCTCATGGTAATCCATCAGACAATCAACAAGTCTGTTCGTTCTTCTTTCATAATTTCTCTTTTATCACCACTTTCTGGCCACCCACCTTCCATCACTACCTCCTTTCCAATGCTTTGTGCTTGCAATACTGCAACAGCCATCTATAGCTTTCTGTAGCTTTACTTCTTCCTCTTACAATGTATTCAATACACTGATCTGAGACAACAAAAAAAAGGGAAAAGAATAGTTTTCATATAATCCTTGCTCAAAATTCTCTAGTGGATCAAGGATCTGTATTTTGTATGACACACTTAATCCAACCTTACCTACAGTTTCTGCCCAGATGCCTGAAGGGGTAGAATGATTTCTCTAAGACCTTCCCAAAATTCCATCCATGCTGAAATCGCAATCTCAAACCTTTGATTTACTTTCCTTTATTTGTTCCTACTTAAAGCCTGCTTACCTATCAAAAGTGAAGTTAAACTGCCTTCTGCACTGGATCCTTTTTGACGGAGTCAGGTCCTAATAAGGAGCTCTCTTCATCCTCTAAACTATTGTAGTACTTCGGTCTGTACAACGTATTTGATCTCAGCCACATTGCCTTGTGCTGTTGCTTAATCACTTCCCGTGTAGTAATCTCTTCATTTCGATTTGAATTGTCTCTAGAATTTAGAACACACATTACATTTCTTTTTAACTCCTCATAGTGCCCTCCTTAGTGCCCAATAGACTCCTGAATGGGAAAGAAGTGAATTAAAATGAAAAAATATGTTGTTAGTTCTTTTTTATTCTTATTCTCAGCAGAAAGAACTTTTCAAGCAAAACACTTATTTTAACTCGGAAAACAACAAAAATACAATGCTGTAAAATTTAAACATAGAAAAAGCACAAATCAGAAAGGCAAAGATGGTGACATTTTTAGATACTTGTGAGCTAATTTTCTGTCTGGCTGCTGAAATGCCCCCTTCCCCAGTTATCCTCAACATGTAGCACAGTCGAAAAAAATTGCTGCAAGAGCAAATAGAACATATTTTTTATATTTGTAAATTACCTCTGTGTACTGCTCTTCCCACCCCCCAGCACAGATAATGGAAAGTTACCGCTACTTGTTTCCTGAGTTTCTGTCTTAGCAATAATTCTCTTTGTAGACACACTTGAGAGACAGAATTATGAGATTCTTTCTTCCAACCCTAAGGCACAAGAAACAGTCACATTTCCCCCTTGCATCAAACATGTTTGGATTCTGAGTCCTTATTCATATTTTTCTGGTTTGGTTTTGATGCTTATTTGTCCTTGTTGACAGATATAAGCATGTTGAGTGTAACAGTTACTAGAAATAAAGGTATAAGTCATGTCTGGATCATAGTAAATTTGCTTCCTTGTAGCCCAGAGTTCATTATTCAATTTTAAGTCTTCCTTCAGATTCAAAGAATAGCAGCTTTGATTCTTTTACAAACCTACATTCCTACCCCTCCTATGGCTCCTATGTTAGTATTGAGTACATGCATGTTGACTACAATTCTGGTCCTGCTACTCAGTAGGGCCGGTTGTTGCTGGAGTGGTGGACCTCACCATGCCCAGATATTGCCTGTTTGGAGACACCATGAACACAGCTTCTTGAACGGAATCAACAGGGTTATGTGAGTACCTGCAGATGGATGGATGAGATGGGATCATCCTAGTATTGGGAAAGTGATTCTTCAAGAAAGGGGAAAGAGAGCAGGGGACTTGGTGTTTTAATGTTTTGAAGAAAAAGAAAAAATAATTTGGGAAGATAAAGATTTATCACACATTTCCCTGGTCTCTAATAGTGAACCAGTAGGGGGTGATGTTGGACTGAACATGCACCTATCTTGTTCTAGAAATACAGCTGTAGCTAAGTAACATAGAATCAGCCAGTCAATTTGATCAAAACAAATTTAAAAAGTGTTTTGGACAGAAGAAAGAATTGGCCAGCCTGGTAGGTGTGAGGGAGTCATGTGGAGAAAAGGGCTAGGTAAGAGACTGGCATTTTTAGTTTTTCAACTAGTTTGTGAAGACACATGAACCAGTTGCCCCGCGCCCCCCGCTGCTGTTTTCTGCCCTCGCCTGCCTTTTGAACTAGTTAGGACCCCAGGAGTTCTGGCTTTATCAAATGGCTCCCTAGAACTTAGCGAGAAAAAAATCCTTCAATCTAAGTAGATTGGAATACCAAAAATAATTAATTCAAGCTTGCCTGTATATAAAATCCTTAGCTTCTATCAAAACAATCATCGTATCAATGATTCTACATCTTCCTCCCTTCTTGGAGAATAAAGCAGTACAAATTATGCCACTTGTTTGTTGTTGGCAAGATGCTTGATCAACCCTTTCTTGGTTATCTGTTATTTCTGCTGAAATATGGACAGTGCCCCAATGTGCCTTTTTACTTATACCATATTTGAGTAAAGCAAAATTTCCATGCTATTGTAGGAAAAAATAAAAAATAAAAACAAGACATTCTACATACAGTCTTTGTGATTTTCTTTTAAATGAAAGGAAGAAATCATTGAAACCATTAGCATCCCTGGCCTTGGCAACTACTAGGTACTTTAAGTTCTTCCTCAGCTTCAGCAACATACTCAAACTAGTCTCTGGTGATATGGTGGTTTATATCACAGTGGGTGGTGCCCTGTGTGACCCTACTCCCCATCACTCATGTGTAGAAACAGGCTTATACAATGGGTTCAGTCTTAGTCAATGTAGCCTGTGCAGCCATGATTAAGGAGGCAGTACAGAACTTAGAAGCTGTTGTCAGAATAAATTTTCTGACATCTGGGAAAGTCTTCAAATGCTACCGATATAGCAGAGACAATAAAAGTAGCCATTCAAGAACTAACGTGTGCATATGACTTTGCTCTTGAAGCTCAATCCAAGATGAAGTGAAAATGATCATGGAACTGCAATGCACTTTTGGCATAATACTCATGACTGATGTAAGCTTGTAGAAGGGTAAAGTCATATTCTGGTATGCACTGGGGAAAACTCTACACATTTCACATTGGATAAAGAGAACTGGGAGCAAAAACTGCATTTTGAGGTTTAGGCAGCACCTTGTTTAGTGGTTAGGTTTGAAGAGAAAATGAATGCAGTGAATCACCCACAGTGTTTATTAAGCCCTGGCTTTGTAAAGAGAGCTTTGTGTGGGGTACATAGAAACTGGCACATGTGATCTCTGTGCTCCTGAACATGGTTAGTGTGCTTTTCTAAAGGCTTATGACCGTGAACTGAATATGGCAGTAAGATCTATAAGTTACTGAAGATCTGTAAAAAGGTAGCCACTAACTTCATGTTAGATATGACGCCTATTAATAAAAAAAAATCTGTTTCTTTGAAATCTCCTTTGCATCCAGTTAAATAGACTAAGATTCTAGAATGAGAGTGACTAAGGACAGAGGAATGATCCTCTTTATCATATAGTTAGATGGCGGTTAGAATCAACTGCCTTTTGAGCTATGTGTCCCTCAGAAGCAGGGTCACCTTACTGCAAGACTTCCTAAAGATCAGATGCTGGTGGGATGACACATATTGGATTGACAAGGGGTATGATAACCAGGGATGTGTGTTTTAAGAACAGGACAATCCCTTTTGAGCAGAGGCTTTGGATGACTGTGAATCAATGAGAAAGATACAAACAATGGTGCTGAGCTGTTAAGAAAAGGAAAGTCATTGTGAATATACATGGTAAAAGTTTCTTGCTGTTCTTTTCAGCCATGCCTTTCTAGTCAGATTATAATCAGCTTTTAAATGAATAGTTTTCTCAAGTATGTATGAGAGCAAATCCTGGACTTTTATTTAAGACTCATATTCAACAAGGTGTCACCTCATATGGTGAAGGATTTAGGGAGGTCAAAGATCTTATCTCAGTTAACAAGTGGTTGGTCTTCATTAAAGAATTACACCTCAGTTCTAAATAAATTCTTAGAGAGCTAGTTCCTCATGTGAAGCTTTTTATCACATATCTGAATCCAAGATTGGAAAGTGATACATTCATGTGCATTCATAGCTAGAAGCACTGCCCCTAAAAAGACAGCTAGGGATGTCTCATGCCCACAAAATATTTGTTGACAGAGGTCTTGTGCTATTTCTCACTGATGTTTTAACCATGACAATACTAAGAGATAGCTGTAAGGGTACAAATTTTGGAAAAGACACTCTTTTGTCTCTCAAGTTGAATTATATAGGCTTGGGAAACTCAGTCTTAGTAGCAGCCTGAGCAAGAAGCTATTGAAGCCAAACTTCCTTCAGAGGAGGTCACATTGTAGGTGACAGCACAGTGGTGGCTGCTAGTTTCTCCATCTAAACCTTTGTACTAAATTAACACCTTTGTAGTATATGACCTTTCATCTGAGATAGTGTCAAGGAGGGTGATAGGGGCTACTGCTAACACCTTTTTGGGGCCTGGTGAGAAGGTCATCACTCCCCTTCCTCCTCCTATTCAACCAGTACTAAAGCGCTCTCTCTCAGGACTTTTCTTAGGGCTTTGTACACTCTGAAGTGGGGATATTCATTACATTATTAACGTCTCATTGATTTTATCAATGAAAAAAGAGCCAAAGTGGTGCGTCCCTTTCTTTTACAGCATACCGAATTCATGTCAGTCTCAGCACGGTAACAATTCTTCGAACTCTGAGTGAGGGCTATGACGTAGAGCTTCACAGAAGAACAGAGCTCAAGGTATAATGACCTTTTGTTTGGGGTAACCAAGCCACTTGGACACACCTGCTTCTAGAGAGGTCATGGTCTGTTGAAAGTGCTGACTTGGGAGTCTGAGAGTTGGGGCTATAATTTAGGCAGAATCTCAAGCTCCATTTGACGTTTCCTTCTGCTTCAGTGTTTTTCTCTTTGAACTCTTCTTAAATGGGGTGGGGGGTAATTGAAATTCTTTCTGTTTTTTTTTTTTCAGACTAGAAGCTCTCTTTCTGTTAAAGAACTGCCCAGAATTTGGCTTTGTAATGATTTACATCATTATTTTCTTTTTAAAAAATATTTTATGTATTATTTTTATTTTATATGTATGAGTGTTATGCCTGCATGTAGGTAAGTGCACCCATGTCGTGCAATGCCCACAGAGGACAGAAGAAACTGTTGGATACCCTGGAACTGGAGTTACGGATAGTTGTTAGCTGCTAGGATTCAAACCCAGATCTTCTGCAAGAATAGTCAGTGTTCTTAACTGCTGAGACATCTCTCCAGCCCCCTACATTATTAGTTTCATTGTCTAATGTCCATTTTGTTCACTCTTCAGCAGTGCTGAACATTGTTGTAGTATTGGTGAATTTAGGTTTTCTATGTGTCTGCTCAGCAGCCATCCTTTCTAACTTTTCATTCACGTCATTGGTCTCCTATATACAGAGGAACTTTATGTATTTCTCCAAGGACTAGGGGTGGGGACAAAGTCCATTTCTATGAAAGATAAACATTTTGTAACACCTGTCCTCTCTGTTGAGACTTTCACTTGAGCTGGGATTTGGGATTAGGGCAATCTAACCTCCTGTCTAGTATTTCCATTGATTTTTTTTCTCTCATCCCCTTTGAGATGGTTCCAGGACCACTAGGTGTAAGAGATGCCAGGATTCTCATAATCCAAGTTACTTATTTAAAAAAAAAAGAATCAAAACCCAGAAAGGCTAAGTCATTTGAGAAGGGTCACATAGTCATTTGCTAGCATAATCAGGTCAGATATCACTGAGCCTGATTTGTTTCCATGATACCATGGTACATGCAGATGATTTTTAAGTGATCATTCATAGAGGCGAGCAAAATCTGGGTGCTGGATATGGTGTGATTTGTTTCTGTCATTGGCATGACTTCCTGAATGGTGATGATTTACATGCCATTAGATTTCAGAAGTTAAAGTTTGGAAGGCTTGATTCTGTTGACCACCTCTTTTTCTCACTCTTGATAGCTCATCTCCTCTAATAGATCCATAATATCATCTAGCAGGTGAGATGAGTCACTTAAAACAGGACAGACTCTCATCCCTACCTCTGCAAAGAGCTCACACGATGACAGGATACAGGGAGGGGTATTTCATGGGCAGTAAATCAGATTGTTCAAGGCTTTTGTGATTCCACTATACATTCTGTCATTTCTCAGCAGTGAAGGACAAAGGCAGCTTGGTTTCCTGAAGCACTTTCCTCTGTATTGCTGGGCACAGAAATTTCTCTTGAAAGCTGAAGAATTGAAGAGGTCTCTCTTTTGAAACTGAAGAAAGAAAAATTGCCCCCACCCCATGGTTTGTATTGCCCCCACACATTCTAGACAGGAGCGTTGCATCTTTAGAAGTTTCAAGTACAAAAATGAGACTTAACTTCAAAAGCCCTTCACAACTTCAAAGTTTTCCCTATCCCAGGGAATTTGGAAAGATGCTATAGCAAGGAGGAGGAAGAGCTATTTTTTTGATGCCACATTGGGTCTTGGTTATTGGGTAGCAGATACCACATGAGGACTAAATATTCAGAGGGAGATACTGAGAGAGAAGAGAAAGAGACACCAGAGAAAAAGAGGACATATTGAGATGAAAAAAGAGAAGAAGACTCAAATACAAAAAGGGAGAGGATGTGAAATTCTTTCTGTTTCTGTACCTTCCACTTCTCCACAAGAGGCAGAAGCCGCAGGTTGGATATCAAGGGTTAAGGAATGGAGGTTTTTACTCTACTGGCAGCATGCAATACATGCCAAATTAGACTCTATCATGTTGCCAGTACATTTCTGAAAGTCTAATTCAACATGTTCACCCCTTATCCACTTTGTGTTGTTGCAAGCAAGAGTTGCCCCAGGACATGGGGCAGGAAGATGACATCTGATAATCAGCTAGCTGTGACTTCAAAGTTGATGACTAGAAACATCTTTTCCTTTCCGGCTGACTGAAGATTTTGTACATATCTAGGCAAATAAGTTACATTTTCCAGGGCCTTTATGTAAACTAGCATTTTGAAAAGACTGTTGTTTTTAGCCAGTGTATGTTTTTGTTGCTAGAGGGAGACACTTCTAGATTTTGTAATTTCTGGCGTTAAGGAGTATTTGGCTCTCAAGTCCATAAGCATTTGTATGTTTTGTGATTTTTCTTCTTCCTCAATCTCTTTTACTCTTTCTCTTAACCTGTAACACACACATACACACACACACACAGATACAGAGACATAGAGACAGAGATGGAGAGACAGAGAGAGAGACAGATGGAGGCAAGTGACCTAAGAAATAAAAAAATTATATTGCCAGATTTATTAACACCAGAAGGACTGGTCTCTATTGTGTGACATTGGACAAGTAACACCATTTTCTCTATATTTCTGTTTGTCTACATAGGGGCCTCTTCTTGCTTCTGATCATCAGGAAGCTTATTAATCTTATATCCTTTAAGATTTCTAAGAATTGCCTTTTGGTCTGTAGATTTGCCCTGTGATTCCAGTGTGTTAGAGAAGCCATGTGGAGTAGAGGGAAAGGCATTTAAAATGTTCAGTCTAGTAAGTTAATTTCAGTTCCCAGTTAAGCCTGCTTATTGGCAAGCCATTTAATACCATGAACCTCAGTGTCGTAATTTGCAGAATGAGACCAATAATAAAACTACCTTCTAGGGATTCTGTGAAGAATAAACAAGACAGGAGATACCAAGATGTCTTCAAAATGCCATGTCACTATGTTCTGTGAGCTTTAAGTGTAGAGGTTCCATTGTTAGATGTATGACTTAGGACTGAGTATCTCACAGACACTTATTCTCTGTGTGTGGCCAGTTGTGAAACTCTGTAATAGTCTCCATCATCTTCTTTGATGAGTGGTGACAGGTATACTTCTCTGCAAATATAAGAATACATATTTAGTATACATTAAAAAATTATGTTGGTTTAGGGATGTGACAGATGTAGGGTTTTCTCTGCATCTATGGACTCTCTAGCCATGTGTATTTGGCTATATTTACAGTGCCACACTGAGTTCCCTCACATTGTGTAGGCTTTAGATCCAATTAGATACCTCTTGATTACTCCCAAAATAAAAGTGCCACTACTGCACCATTACAGATAGTTTGCTGTGACAGAACAGGGCATTTGCTATTTACAGGGACAATCTTAATTGAAGTTTCTAGGTTAAAGTTTCAAACTGCTTCAAGAGGAAACTGCTGAAAGTAAGACTATATTTCAGATTAACAAATTGGAAACACATTCTATTATATTTCTCAGTCTAATATATTTTTTCCTTATGAAGCAGAACAAATAGGAGGATAGGCAAAAAAAAAAACTGAAAGGAGGAGAGAGAAGCTCACAAAGACAGATATTACTAGAAACCTGGGAAAGGGAGAATAAGTAGAAAGAGGTCATTGAGTGTCATTAGAGAGCAATGGTCCTGTGGTGCTTTCTTTCTCGCCTAAGACCTGTGATTCTTGACAACCAACCAACTGGTTTGGATGAGGGCATCCTTGACGTCTTGCCCTACTTAGAAGAATCCCTTGGCAGGATAAAGAACACTGAAGAAATACCGACATCTCACAGCAACCAGGATGCACTAAGCTTAAATACAATGTTGTAAAGCCCATATTTCGGTTGCATTCCCTTCTGGGATTTTGTGAGGCCCATTGGAATATAGACTGTAGGGAAAAAGTCAGCTCTACATATCTTTATTCTAGATGGGAAAAGACAATGATTTTTGATTACTGCCAAAAGATCAGAACCAAAATAATAAACATCTTCAATTGACAGTCCAGATGTTTTGTTGGTGTGAAGCCAAACATCCACAGTTTGCTAAAGATGGAGCTATCTGGTGGTGAGTAGACAGAACATCTGGGTAACAGCTTGATGCGGTGTTCACTTTGCACCTGACTACTCAGGCAAGTCTATGGAGCTTGCCTGACATATGGTCATGAAGCCATATAGAAAAGAAGCCTTTAGGGAATGGTGACAAGGGCCATTTCTGAGGCAAACTGAATGCTTACTCCTATTGACCAAGGGAATTTTTTAAGAAAAATTGGATATTGTGTCATTAAGATTTTATATATTTTCTAAAAGGGTAAAGGCACAGAGGAAACCTTCTGGCTGCTTGGAATAAAGGGTTTCACGAAGCCCCTTCCTGTGCCCCCACAAGTGGGCAAAGATGGGTAAGTAGAAGTCATACTTAATCACTGAATCAGAGTCTTTCTATGTCATAATTTTGCATACTCTCTTCGTTACCTATTTTTGTGTGTCTCACCCTACGGGACTGCAAGCAGCAGAAATTGCAGCCTTCCAAAGAAGAAAAACAGAAAGGCAGTTGGTGTGAAGCAAGCCATAAAGTGGAAAAACAGTAGAAAAACAGAGCACAAGATTTTGCCAAATTTTCAAAGCTGGGGCTCCCTTTTGTATGTGTGCCAGTCCTAGCCTTTACATTTTTGGCAGAATGTAATGTAGCTGGTGAATTTCCAAGCTCCACTGAGTTGGGTAAAACCTTCTTGTGGAGAGGCCTGCTGCAGAACGAGCTATACTTGAGGGATGTTGGTTGCTGTGACCTGAGAGATCCCTTTGTCTTCTGTACTGATAAAATATTTGAAAGCTAAATAGTCTGGCTTTTTTATCCAGTTATCAGATAGATGGCACCTGTTGCTTTCATTTTTGAGCTCCTAGGCCACATGATTAATCACTTCAGGTCTTTAGAGACGTGTATCTAGGCAATATGGCAATATCCTCTTTTTCATGGAATATATTGGCATGTCCATATTGAAAGGGATGCTTTTATTATTTCCTCAGGCGGCACTGCTTGATCCCTTCCGTGATTAGAATTGCCAACAAAAATAAGACTGACTGACTGTTCAGTGGCTTGGATTCAGTATAATTTTCCTTGTTACTCTTTTCCTGATACTAGAAGATGACTTTGAAGGAAGAACAGCAACCTGATTATCACCACATATTTATATCTGAGGGATCTATTGCATTTGTTTATTCCTTTCATTGCTTCTTTTCTTTCTCCTGTATGTATTTGTGTGTCTATGTGCATGTGGGCAGGTGTGCATGCGTATGTGTGCATGTGTGTGTGTGTGTGTGTGTGTGTGGAGGGCAGAGTCAGATGGTTGAAGTTGGGTATCTTCCTCAATTTCTTTCTACCTTATTTTTTTGTGACAAGCTCTCTCACTGAACCTGGTGCTTACCGATTCAGGTAGATTGGCAGATCAGGAAGCCCCAGGGAAACTCCTATCTCTGCCCTCCCCCCCGCCAGTACTGCAGTTATAGGTGCATACCAGCACACCTAACTTCTGACATGAGTGCTGGAAATCTGAACTCAGATACTTGTGTTTGCATAGCAAGCTCTTTCTTGACTGAGCCATCTCCCTAACCCCTCTCCTTTTCCACATCATGATTTCTTATTCACTCTTGCATGGAAATTTTGACTCTAAAGCCTGTTGCCATCTCCACATATCTTCAGAAAGCACAAGATTCCAAACAAAATGTTAAGGTATCTCCATACACTTCTCTCTTGCTCTATGGCATGTTTGAGAATAATCATAACTCTAGTAAAATCTACAAAAGTCACACATCATGACTATTCTCCTGCTTAATTCAGGGCTTTGTCAACTCTCTGTGACTGTTGTGTCATATAAAAACTATAGCATGTTTTCATTTTTCAACAATCATAGGTACTGTGTACTAGTGAGAAACATTCTGCTTCAGAAAAAGCTTCTATCCTGAGCAAGCAGCTATTCCTGAGCCTCCAGTACCACCTCCAGGTTGTTGCCACCTGGGGTCTGGCTTTTTCTTTCCTGCTGACCAACATAAGCAGATAAGCAGCTGGGACACACAGTCATCCAATTTCTGAAACATTTTTCCCTATGGGTAGGGAAGCAGGGATACCATGAATAATCACAGAGTCATTCTCTCCCTTTTCCTCTGTTTTCCCTCATTCTCCTCCCTCTTCCCTCTCCCCTCTCCCCTCATCTCCCCTTGTCCCCTTTCTTCCCTTTCTATAGGAATCAGTTTGGAAGCTCTTGAAAGGGTGGTACAGACATTGGAGACACTGTAGAAGAACCCACCTATTCCTAAGAATATGTTAGACTTTGCAGCAGAACATAGTGCAAGTGACTCACTGCCATTGGCTGCATGCTTGGTGGTGTTTTCAGGCATGTAGATGAATGTAACTTATGCCATATACATAACTCCCTCCTCTGGACCCCTTGAAAAAGAGCCAAGACTGTGGTTTGTTTTTTTGTTTTTGTTTTTGTCTTTTTGAGACAGGGTCTCTCTGTAGCCTCAGCTGGCCTGGAACTCACTATGTAGGCTAGGATGGCCTTGAACTCACAGAGATCCACCTGCCTCTGCCTCCTGAGTGCTGAAATTAAACGTGTGTGCCTACAATTGTGGTTTTAGGAAACACTGAAACCATTGGCTCAAGAACAGATTCAACCTCTGATCATGGTCTGATTAGTATTTGTGCTTTAATTAGTATGTTAATTGACCATGTTGACCTTGGTGACCCATGAAAATCACAAAAATCTCTAGAAAGAGCAGCACCCTTGACATATTTTTGAAGACTTGTTCTAAACCCAAGAATTTCCAGACACCTCATTTGTTTCTCATTAAATGCCCTATATTAATGTCACCCAGCAGCACCACTTACTCCAGAATGTTTCTAAATTTCTGTGAATTTTACAGGCTGATTCTCATTGAAACAGACCCAAAATACAAAAGACCCACAATACCTATGAATGCTCTGAATTTCTGCCACCATCATCGGGACTGTGTAGGAAAAAAATGAAGCTTTACAGAGTCCTGTGTGGATAGCCAGACACTGAAGAAAGAAAGATGTTATGAAATAGAGCATACCTTTGGTAGACTGATTATAGGGGCTGCCTCATAGGCAGGGCCATTATCGTTGACCCAGTGGCTTTTACCTTATGCCCTGTGGTTAATTAACCACTGTGGTTAATTTGAGACTGATAAGATTCCTCTTTTAGTCATGGATGTACCTTGTGGAGGGTAAAAAGCAATCAATCGCCCATATCACAATGCAAGTGAATTGAACCGGTTGTTAAGGAGGACTTGACAGTTTCATTTTGATTGAGCCAAGCAGAAGTGAGGTTGGCAGTTTTGAAGAATGGAGAGTCACAGTGGCAGGCTTGGGAGAACAAGAGAACAATGGCTCCTTGGCAAATGAGTGAAAATCAGTATGAAGATGGGGGAGTTTGTTTATATTGGTCTCTTTTAAAAGTTTTCCTTGAGGGTGCTTTGGACTTAATGAATGACAGGAAGCACACTTTATCCTTCTGCTTTCAGGTATATGTGGCTTAAATCAGCCTTTTTGGACTGGCTAGAAATCTGACCCCCACATATATAGTAAAGCTTCTACGGAGGAACATAGTTCATGTTCCAAATAGACAACTTACAAATATTTAGGAGAAGTTGGACATGGTGGTGCACACTTTTAATCACTTGGGAGGCAGAGGCAGACGGATCACTGTGAGTTCCAGGCTAGTTTGGTCTACATAGTACGTTCCAGGTCACCTGGAGCTACAGGGAGAACCTATCTCAAAAATACAAAAATAAAATAAAATAAATGTTCAGAATACATGTCATTAGCAAGTCGAGGACTATTCGTATATTAATATTATTATACCTTTTTTGTTCAATTTCTGAAAAAAACCCTTTGTAAATAGGAACTCCTACTTATGCAAATGTGACAAATGTAATAATTATCTAGGAAAGCTTAGCAATTGCAAGTCGTTCATAGAATAGAGTGTGTGGGTAGGGTGGAATGAGTCATACTGAAAACGCGTGGAAGGGATAGGTTAGAAAAGGGATGCTTACTGTTTTCTATTTCTCCTACCCAGAAGTAAAGAGCTCTGGTATTTGAAACTTGTCTTGGCAAAGCAATGGAGATGTTTATTTCATATAAAGAAATTTTTTTGTCTGAGCAAGATATTAGTGAAAGATTATGCCTCTGAGGATGACCAATGTGCAAGGCTATGCAAGCCTAACCTCAGTGTAAGAGGTTGCTGGGAAGGAGCTTTGCCCATAAACTTTTTTCGTTACCAAGCTATCACCAAAAGACTATTTGAACACAAACTGAAATAGATATGAACAGCAAGAAAGGGTAGAGAACCATCTGTAAGTTTAGTCATTCTAAAGTGGCAGGCTCAGCTTGAACTAAGAGCTTCTCTGTTCTCACAGAAAAAAGCAGGAGGCACTCTGATTTCCTTTTCATTTATTTGACTCTCTAGAAAGTGTTTAATGAAAATAATTAACTTGGATTCTGTGAGATTAGTTCTAGGGGGAAAAATCTTCAAGCAAACATACATCTGAATTCTAGGCCATTGTGACCTAAGTTGGCTGGAATGCATTGAGAATGGAGGGAACGAAAAGAGCCTGATAAATTGTACTTAATAAGTAAGGGCTAGCAAGAAATGTCTTTGTTTTCTTATTGCTTATTGTTCAAAATATTTCCAAAATTGTTATTGTCTTTTTTCTTATCTAAGTAAAGAGGATCTAGGCAACATAACTGAATTGTCCTTGCTAGTTAAGAATGTCCCCGGGGCTCAGGGTCATACTGAACATGACAGAATAAATGTAAGAGATACTGTTAAGATAAAAGATGCAGAAGTCATAGAACTAAGTGAGCAATTCCCTTTAAGTTTTATACTTTCTTTTCCCTCTGCCTACTGTGCCTCTGAGTCCCTTATTCCTATCCCCAAAACTAATCCTTTTCAACATTTGTTTTTCTTTTATACTTTTCTTTTTCCAGGTTCTACTTTCAAGGGGTTATTGGCAGTGGCTTGTCATAGTCACATGGACTAAAGCAATAAGGCTTAAGTCACAGGCATGTTTAAAATGGTTAGGCAAGCTTTTCCTCCCTTTTATTATAAAAATAATCTCTTTATTAAAACCTAACCCAAACATATAAGCCAGTAAAGAAGTTAATTCTTTTATAACAACACTTTTAAAAGGAAGAAATGCCTAAGGTATAATTTGATACCTTTGTCACTAATATTTAATTTTTCCATAATCAACTTATGCTGAATCTGAGTTAGGAGTCAAAAGCTAGCCCCAGCACTTTTTCCCCTTAATCTTGAGTCAAAGTTCCCTGAATTGCTATCTCTTACAGCCTCAGGTAGTCTGTTTACTATGCCAGCACTTTAGAAGGATGCAGAAAGGCTGGTGTTACCTTTTAACATCCTTGAGCTGAGTTTCTAATCTCCTTTTCTGGATGTAATAGAGAAGGAAGGAGACACAAACATATCATCATCCACTTGTGTCGACTCAGTCAAAGACTGAGATTTTTTTGTTTGTTTTTTTTTTGTTTGTTTTTTATGCTTTGAAGAATTATTTTTTAAATTTTTTAAATTTAATAAGCACATGATTAGAAGAAGCATTTCATTACAGCTTTAACTTAATCAGTAACACATTCCACAGCAAGGATACATCATTTTCAAAAGTGGCTGTAAATTGTTAGGTTCACAGTTGAATTAATACAGTTATACAATATTGAACTCAGTATATACCAAACATCTAAGTGTTAGTAGCATTAAAATTGTAAGGCTGAGATTTTAAGACTTTACTTTTAGAGTAAGAGAAGTCTCCAAGAGATGTTCCTCTTCCAGAGAGGGTAGTAAGGCCCTCTACTATGGAAATGGAAGGCTTACTGGGAGTGAGGCATAGGGACTGGGGCTGAAGCTAAGGGTTTCATAGATCAAGATCATTCCAGATACAGACCAGTTCTAGGCTTTTATCCACATGTAGGCCTGTAAAATAATCACTGTCCAGGCCAAATCTTTTATTGGGCAACAAGACTTAATGTGAGTGATTCGAGGATCTGTTTCTGATCCTACCTTTCTTGGTCTTTTGCTGGTCCACTACATCAACCACATTTATATTTTCTAGCTTACTAGTTTTCTTCAAGATTACATATTCCTTTGATTTTAATCACCAACCCTTATGTAAAGTCATTCTCAATTTCTTTTCCATGAAAGTCTTCTGCATTAACCAAAATGAAGCTTTCTTGTGTTTCTTAATTTTTTTTAAGAACGAGCACACTCCCTACTGTCATTTGATTTGCTTAGTGAGGTATAGTGTGATTCTTGTATACAACTGATTATCAATCTGCTACTTACTTGTATAGTAACTGAAATTGGTGGTTCAAGGGACCAAAATGATTTTTCCCACAACTAATTTTCTAACTGACTTTTATTTATTGTATAAGACATACTATTTGAAAAACAACTTAGAATTTTCCAATGGAGTTTTAAATTAGCTTCATCATATCCATTATATGTCCTTTTTTTGTCATTTGTCACCTCTTAAAATGGGTTAATGGAAATAGGAAAATGCTAATGAACTACAAGTTGGGTTTTGTTTATTTGAGGTTTTACTGTACTTTATAAATATGATTCATGAAAATGATCATCCATGGGGGATTTTTTTTCTTTTAGCTTTTTCTCTATAGATCTCAATAGCAGCATATGTTCATTGTAGAAAATTTGGAAAACACAGAAAGGAAATTAAAATTGCTTAAAATCCTTTTAGATCTTTTATTCTATTTTGTGCTTCGTGTATAGGTTCACTTCATAGATTCTGACATGTTACTATATCTGTTCAGTCCAAATTACTTTAACTCAGCTGATTATCAAATTAACCCATTTTGCCCAATAATCTTTCTCATATTTTTGTGGTAGAGGCTGAACATATTTAGATTGATTTCAGTGATCTATTTGTTCTTTATTTCACTTGGCATAGAAGTACAAGATAACAGATGACTATCTACCTCCTCCAAGGTCTATAACTTGATTTACTACATAAAGCTACTCTATCAAGAAGTATTGTTCTAAGGCCTCCCATGCCTACTTTATCTTATACTTACTATTATATAAACAACTGTATTAGCAAGAAATTTGTCTCATCACATCCCTGTTCTTAATACAAATGAAATCAACTTACAAGGAGAGGGAGACATCCAAATAGAAATAGTCTATATACTAGGTGGTCATATTGATGTGACATCAAACAATTGAATGTAACTTAAACACTCAGTTGAATCAAGTAAGAATGAATTAGCTGAAAGGCCACAAAAATTTGACCATTTTACTTTAACTTCTCTAGCCAAATCTAGGTTGTTTAGTCAAGAACATTTTTTCCACCTGGTTGATTGATTGTACAATCCACTGAAATTATGGATTCTGGGATGGGAGGTAGTTCGGTTAGTACACTGCTCACTTAGCATGCACAAAGATCTGGGTTGGATTCCCAGCACTGCATAAACCAGGCCTGGTGGCATATGCCCATAAATACAGCACTAAAGATTTGGAGGCAAGGGGATTAGAAGCCCAAGGTTATCCTCAGCTACATAGTCAACTTGAGGCCAACTTGTGATACATGAGACCCTGTTAAAAAATAAAGTAGGGGCTGGAGAGATGGCTCAGTGGTTCAGAGCACTGACTGTTCCTGTAGAAGACCCAAGTTCGAATGCTAGCACTCACATGGTGCCTAACAACTGTCCTTAACACCAGTTCTGAGGGATCCAATGCCCTCTTCTGATCTACGTGGGCATTGCTCAACATGGGTGCACTTACATATATGTAGGCAATAACACTCATAACATAAAATAAAAATAAATCAAAAAAATTTAAACTTAAAAAAACATAAAAGAGTCTGTTAAATAGAATTATTTCTCTTCCTGTCTCTAGCTCCTATCTTCTTGTCAGTTCAAAGTAGATGACAAGTACAACACAGACAAGGACATAGAGCACCTTTTATAAAACATGTTGTATTTGTTGTTTGTATGTTGTTTGGGTTTCTCCTAGTATAGTTTGTAGATTCTGTGACATTTCCCTTATTTTTCAATTTGTATTTTCTGTAGGTCAACCAATATATGGATCTCTTTCAGATGAAAACTTGGATCAGAAGTGATCATTAATGTGTATACTCACTCTCTTTAGCTTCTAACAAATTAGAGTGGTTCCATATGTCACCCAATATTTTTCAACAATGTCTTATTACAAGTAATTGATATGCACATAGATTCATAGAATTGGCAAGACCTTTAGAGATTATCAAGTCCATCACAATAGAAGAGATTATGGGGTTCATAAAAGAGAAGACATTTTGAATTCACCATTTAGTTAATAGATGAGCAACCACCTTTACTAAGTTGTAGATATCTGACTTATCTAGGATAATTCCAGACATTTTGGAAAACTGATTAGACATCCTGGAGGTAATAGCTCTAACTTTATGTATAATCCTGAATTTGATAGGAATACTACAGTGTGTAGAATTTTGACCTAGGTAACTATATTGACACCATCACAAGTCTGAGAGAAAGAAAAGATTGCAATCTTTAGTACTAAATCACCCCTATCATTGAGACAGAATCTTGTTCATAGCCATACTATGCTTCTTGATTTGACTTAAGTGGATGCAAAGTAAATCTCCAACTCTGATTCTGAGTTCACTCGCAGTTTATGACACATGACTTATGCCTAATAGAGTTAAATTCTCAGAAATTCCTGAGGCTATGGCTGACATCAGGGGACATCAAGGATAGTTTCAATATGTCTGCCATACAAATGAGGGTTACAGTTTAGAATGAGGGAAGATAGAAAAGAACCAAAAACTTCAAGAGTCAAAACAAGAACTGCATGTAATTCCTACTTGTTAACACCACCTTTCACCCCCAGCGCCATAAAATACCTTGGATTATTACTACAGTTGTGTACGCAGTAAGTACAGGATGCCAATAGACTTTGCCCCTGTAATCAGTGACTTCAGCTGCTGCAGGGTCAGTTGAGTCCAGATTGGCACAGGGACTCAGAGGAACTTTCATGACCGTGGTTTCCTAGGATCAGAAACCAAAAGAGAAACAATTGTTCTAAGTAGCACTGACATTAAATGGAACAATTTAGAGATCTACCTTTTGGAGCTCATTTCTTTATCAGTGGCAATATTTTAATTTAGTCTTTGGTGTGGTTCAGAATCAAGACCCGATTGTTCTTTTAGGCATTTTTAAATCTAGGAGCAATCTAGACTTGGGGTAAATTTGTAAGGATGGTTTCAAATCTGTATAACACCATCAATCAGATTTGGATTGGTTTAATCACTTACGTCCAGTACAAACATTTGTGTGGATTATCCTTATATTATCCCTAAATTATGCCTGTAATTTTAAAGTGCAACACTACTTTAATGATGTTCAGTGATAATATTCTAAAAGCAGGTTATAAGATAATTATATTACTGCAGAGAATTTTCCCCCGTGTGTGTACATATTTGCATTTCAGTGTATTTTTCTATGATTACAGTACTGAACTTAAAATATTCCTACTCTAAAAATCTATAAATTCTTTATCTTTGACCTAGCTTTCCTTACCTTTCTCTTTCTAGTTTTTTGCTATCCCAGACCTATTGCTTACTTCTGGTGTATTCTGTTTTTGATTTTATGCCTTTATTCATGCTGTTCCTTCTACCTGAAATTCCTGCTCTGTCTCCTGACAACACATGCCCAAATTCTACCCACACTTCAAAGAAATTCTAGTTAAGTATTTTTTACTTTATAAAGCTTTTCATTTTTCTTCTAAGCATGCATCCTCCCTTCTGAACTCCTGTGATAATTTTATCTGTACTTCCTTAATGGTTGTGTACTCTACTATTAACTTCTTTTATAAGTGTTTGTAAACTTGCCATGTTGTCCTGCTATATTTTGACTTAGAGAAAAAATAAATGTCGTAAACTTCTTGAAGGCTAGAACAATGTTTGATTAAACTTTGTATTCCACAAAGTGCCTGGTATGTTTAAGAGGCACTCAGTATGTATTTATTGTATGAAATAAATATTTATGTCTCTCTGTATACATATATATTTCCTGTGAATTTTCTTTTCCATTTTTTCAAAAAATTGTTCATTTATTTTTATTTTATGTGCATGAGTGTACGTATGTAAGCACACCTGTATTGTGCAGTGCCCATAGAGGCTAGAAGAGAGTATTGATCCACTGAAACCAGTGTTATAGACGGTTATTACTTGCCATGTGGGTGCAAGGAACTGAACTCAGGTCTTCTGGAAGAGCAGTAAGTACTCTTAGCCTCTGAGCCATCTCTCCAGCCCTTTTTTTCAACTTAATATTTTTCCTGTCTTTCCATTCATGTGTCTATGTCACCTCCCCCTCACCATCATTTTATATTTGAATAAAACTTCGTGGCTATTATTTAAATGCAAACTATATTTTGTATTTTTGGAATTTACTGGAATTTAAGTATCTTGGATTTTATGTGAAAGACAGTGTAGTGTTTTTATATTCCCCTCATAAAAATTCCAAACAAACAAATTAGGTCATATTATGTCGTGATTGGTTCCCTAGTTTATCATTGGTGGTTACTGATGGTTGATAGCAAAACAGTCCACATTCATGTGTTTAAAATAATATGCTCATTGGTTAGTATGAATATTCACCTTGTTTTATATGTCCTCAGAAGATAGAATCTAGGTTAAATGATAAAATCTGGGGATTATAAACGTAACACAAATAAGACGCTTCTAGTAGTTAGGAGCGATCCAAAAATGAATGTTTGAGTCTCAGAGATAGTAAGTTCTCTTCTTTGTAGGTGCTCTTCAGAGATTAAAGGATCATGCGGTAGGGAAGCACTAGATGATATTTCAGGTTAAATATATGGGGCTCTCATAAATGAATGATCTTTTCAAGTCTCTTTCTAAATGTTAAAAACAGGCCAGTTTGGGGGCTGGAGTGACAGCTCAGGAATTTAAAGAAAATGTTGCTCTTGTGGAGGACCCTAGTTCAAGTTCAGTTCCCAGTACTCACAGTTGTTGGCTCACAACTGCAACTCCTGCTCCAGGGACTCCAACACATCTGGCCTTCGAGGGCACCAGTGCACGATACACACATGTGCACATAATAAAAAAACATTTAAAACATTTAAATCTTTTTTTTAGCCTTGTGGCCAGCTCTGGCTCTGACTTTTAAAAAAAATTTTTAATAACTACATGATTAGAAGAAGCATTTCATTACAGCTTTGACATATTCAGTAACACACTCCAGAGCAAGAATGCATCTCTTTCACAAGTGGCTGTAAGTTTCTAGGTTCACAATTGAATTAATTCAGTTAGTTATACAATGTTGAACTCAGTATAAGCCCTGTAAGACCTAAACTTGACCTAAAAGGGTTTTAACCATTAAAAAAGATCTCCATTTCATTTAAATCTTTTAAAAATGGGTGGTAAGGCCCTCTTGCTGAGGACACTACATACTTCAGTTGCAGAACAAACAAGGAGAAATCAAGTTGGTACTGACCTTGAAGCTACATCTCTGCTGGCTAGCTTTCATAGCTTTAGAAAAAGTACTGTGCATGTCGCTGACAGAGAAAGGTCATCATCAGCCTTGCCCAGCTGTGAACCCTGTGAGCTATAGTTGCAACTGACTTGGGACAATATGTCCAATGGTGCACTAGTGACATGAATATTATAGGAGTTACCAGTTACCTTCTAATTGGATTTAAGGTCCACTTCACAATAGGGAGTCCATATCTGACATCATTATCAGGGCAAGAACCTATGCCTAGACAAGACATAGACCATAGAGGACAACCTGCTACTACCATTCTGCTAAATAGACATAGTATTAAACTGACTTACAATGATCTATTGCTATATCCATAAATTTGTAGATTCCCCCAGCTCTCACCAGAGAATGTTCTTTCAGCAGATGGATATTAACACAGAGACCCACAAACAGTCGTTGTGCAGAATGAGAGACTGAAGAGTGCTCAGACTTAAATGGTATCTATATCTCACCTTCTTCTCTGAAGGCTCAAGGATCATTTTGCAATAGGGAGCAGAAAGATTGTAAGAGCCGGAGGTGGTGGATGAATATATAGAAACTGTCGTCTGGACACAACAGGGTAGTTGCACATGTGAACCCAGAGTTCTCATGACAGCATTGTGCAAACTCACACCAGACAGGGGCCTAACATGGATGGGGAGGTGGGCAGGAAACCCTAACCTAACTGAAAATCTATTGGCAACTGATGGGTGCTGGGAGAGGAAGAGTCAGTTTTCTTTACTGGTGTGACACTTGGTAGGTTGACCAGACTCCAGGACATGGACCCACTCTCAGGAGCACTTGGGAGGCACAAATTGGAATTTATAGGCCTTTAAAAATATTTTTTTTAATTTTTTAACATTTTATTTTTTAATATTTTCATGTGTATGAGTGTATTGCCTGCATGTGTACAAGTGCATCTGTGCCAAAAATAAAAATTAAAAAATTAAAAATTAAATAAGGATAGAGAGATGGCTCCACAGCTAAGAGCACTGATTGTTCTTTCAGAGGACCTGGGTTCCATTCCCAGAACCCACTGGTGGCTAAAAACTGTCTGTAATTCCAGTTCCAGTCTGACACCCTCTTCTGACCTCCAAGGGCATTGATGGCACGAGTGCACTTACATACATACAGGCAGCACACTCATACACATAAAGACTAAAATATTTTAAAAATTAAATAAATAAAAGGATAGATAATAATGGAGAATATGAAATGGTGTAGGGTAGTGGGGAGTGACTAGAGTGGGGGAGAAGTTTTGAGTGTGATCAAAATATATTGTCTGATAAAACTCTATATGAAAAAAAACAGGACACCTGGTGCTAGTTAATGCATTCTAGATGTGATGGGGAAGCTACACCAATTAAATCTCCATATCATGGCAGTCCAACAAGATCTGCATAACTGAAACAATCAGTTGGCATGCCAAGGTAAATTGGTGAGGTGCTGTGGGTTCCCAACTCAAGAGGAAAGAGCTACAGGCCATCAGTGAATGCTGAGGTAGGGAGAATTAGTTTTCTTCAGGGACTAGCGCTCTGCAAGGTTATCTAATCCCAAATGTGCAACCCTCAACATAGGCACACACAAACACCACTAAATGGACTCAGCGCATTATATATCTATGTCTCTATATAGATGTATATGTAGATATATATTTGTAAATGTATGTATATGTAACAATAACAATCAAAGGGGACAAGACATTGAGAAGGAGCAGGGACATGCGAGGAGTTGGTAGTGGATTGGGAGGGATGAAATAATGCAAAGACAAAGCTCATGTCTGAAATTCTCAAAAATTAAAAAATTAATTAGAAAAAGATATTGACTGAGCAAAGGAGCAATTAAGAAGATAATAGTGTATGCAGAGAAAACTGATTGAGATTCGTGGATTCTATATAAGAGGACTGGGAGTGAGGTGACATAAAATAGTGATGAGCATAATGCCAGGGTCACTGCAAAAATTGTTTTATTGAAGAAAACATGTACTGAGAACGAAATCTTACTTAAATAAACTAAAAATAAATAAATAAATAAGTGGGTCAGTTAAAAGAAAGAAAGAAGCAAAAATGGAAAGTTTATAACAACTGTAAGTAGAAGTCTCAGACAGAATACTTGATGAATCATTATATTTGACCACTAAATTTCAATCTGATTCTTTGAAGTTAATGGAAAAAAGGTGAAAACAAATCTGCTCCCCTCAGTGGGTTGTGGGACTAATCTGTGAGTTTATCTATCTGCTTAGCAGATTTCTTTTCCCTGTCATTCTCTTTTAGGTGGAATTTATTATAGGACTTTTTATATAACAGATTTTTAATGGACAATACGCCTTTATAAGACATAAACATAGTTTTGAAAGGGAAATATCTTTTCTTCTTCTTCAAAAAGATACAAAAACATAAAATACACCATATTTTAAGTCAGCATGTATCTCTCCTCCCCACCTCTCTAGAAAGCTAAAGTATTTTGGTTCAGATAAGTTGCTCTCTGTTGATCAATAATCATATAACACAGGGGTATGATTCTGAGAACCTAGAATAGCCAGTCAACATGACCTGTTACCTATTCAAAAGTATCTTCTGTATCAAGTAATCTCTTCAATGACGAATTTGTTGCCAACTTCTACCTGGGTTATCTGAAGGAGAACTGAGATTACGAGTCAAGAATTTGTGATCTCTCCCAATTACTTGCTGGCAAATGAGAATAAAAATATGTATGGACGTGGGTCCTACCCCATAGGGGCATAGAGTAATATCATAGAGATTTCATGAAGATGAAGAAGAGAAAATTGATGCCCAAGTACTGGGGGAAGTTACAGTTTCTAACCAAATGTCAGAGATGAGGAATAGCGCTATTGCCACCAGACTGCATCTCACCAGGGCTCAGGCCTCAGGGAGGTCTTTGGTGGTTAGCTACTGGAAAAAGCCAATTCGTCAGTTCTGTTATGAAATGTCATTGCATATCTACAGGAGCAAGGCATATAACTTCAGAGAAAGATGATTTTATGAAATTATTGAAACACAGAATAAAGACATCCTTTGTCTGGTATTACCATAGTTTTTCACACTATCAAAGGATGTAGTGCTAAAAAGTAATTTCAAAATAATTCAAAATCTTGTACTAATCAAAAGTCATGATGGAAATTAAGATTAACCCACTAAAGTCTCAGTTCCTTATTCCACAGGTTTCTAGTGTCTCTCCCTTTAACTCATCACCACTCCCCAACTTTCTAGACTGCCAGGCTAAAAATTCCCCACTTTCTAATATTCTTTCTCTGAGAACTGTGTTACATGTCATTGGCATATCCTGTAGTGTAAATCCTTTCCCTTTCCCTCTTGTACACTCTTGCCTTCTGTTCTAGATTCTACAGCACAAAAGGTCAAATATTGATTTTGCCAAGGATAAGAAAGAGAGGTTGGAATGGTGAGAATCCGGGGAAAAAAAAACACCTCTCCTTGATATACCAGGGGAGAAGAAGGTTATCAATATATGTACACTAATATTTACCCCATTGCACCATAAATGCAGCTTTAGCTAAGTCTTTATTATAGACAGATTACCATAATTACCCAATCCCCCAAGCTGTTAAGTCATTTCCCATTTTCATTCCAATTTATAGATTATGAGTCTTCACAAAAATTGAATATAAAGGTTATAGGAACAAACTGGTAATTCTAGAAGAACTTGGTAAGTCAGAAAGGGTATCAAGCCCAGTACAAGTGCTGCAATGTCACTTGGACTGGTTCTGTATACCATCCTGACAGCTGTCATCTTCAACATGCAGAGGAATTTGGAAAGGAGTAGCCACACTTTCCAAAGCTTCCTAAGTCGGTCTTCTACGATATACTTCAATATTTCCTGTAGGGTGTGAAGTGCCCGAGCATCATGAACACCTTTTCATATGAAAACCTAATACCAAATTTTAAATACAAATTTTTTTTGGTCTTTTGAGACAGGGTCTCCTTGTAGCCCCAGCTGTCCTGGAACTCACTATGTAGACCAGGCTGGCCTTGAACTCACAGAGATGCACCTGCCTCTGTCTCCCGAGTTCTGGGATTAAATTTTAATAACTGATGATCGTACTATTCTTCTTTATTGACAAGACTACTGGCTAAGAACCGACAATTAAATTTAAAGCAAAGGAAAGATGTGGGGATAATACCTACATCTTCTCATTTATTGTCTTAAAATGTGTGCTGCAGTGTTAAAGAAATACCAGCTTTACAACTTAGAAAAGATAGAGAAGTATGTACCATTTCTAAAATTCTAGGTGTCTTCATGATGATCACAGACTAAGAAAGTAAATCACTTTAGTGGTCACCATAACCTTACTATTCATGTAACTTATAGGGTACTGAAATCAGATAGGGTACACATTTTGATTCTAGATATGAGGAGTAGTAGCTGGCAAAAATACAGCAATGAAAATAACTGTGATTCATTGTAGTGTTGCCACAATATATTATGCAATTGGCAAAGGCTTTTGCATATATTTAAAAAAGCAGGTCAAGCATCGTGGCTGATGACAATAACAGACATCCTTGTTATCAACACCAGTGTTCCACCGACAGACCCAACATATTCAGGTTTTGCACTTTGTTTTTCATTTCTATGGTTTCAATAAATATATTTATAGAATTTCATAGCTGCAAGGATCTACATGATCATTTGGTTCAACCTTCTTATTTTATAGAGTAAGGAATTAAGCACCAAGAAAGTACTTTCTGTAAGTTTGCATAGCTGATAAGTGGCAGAGCTTGGACTAGAATTTCATTTCTGTGTTTCAGGGGCATAGTGGCTGTTAAATTCGAACTCTGACTGTTGGCAGGGAGAGCATTCACTATTGAAAACATGCCATGTCCTTAATATTGTCTAAAATTCTATTTAATATATTCTTACCACTTTCCATTGTGATGCTAATAAATCAGTGATGATTAATTAGGTATTTGTGTGGCACTATCCTCTCTAGCTTTTCCTATGATCTTGAATTTTCTCCCTTCCTTTTTACTACCAGTTGGAAGAGCCACATAGACTTTTTTGGACAGGCTCAATCGGTTAGTTATGACACAGCGGTAGAAAGGAAAGACTGCAATTTTTGATTATTTAGTTTACGCTTTTAAGAATTTCCTGGCTTATGCTTTCTAAATAGACTTAGTCATTAGCCCTTACAGGGAAGTAAATAATACTTATATGAATAATGTATTTATTCAGCTTTCTCCTCTTCTGTGAGAGAAAGATTTGAAATTATCAACCTATTGATCAGTTTATAATGATATATTGACCAGTTAGTTACCAAGTTCTTTAACCCAAGTCCTCTGTCTGTAAAAAGTTACAAATAGAGGAGAGTAGTCAGATCTTCTGGGTTATCAAATTAATTTATTCCAAGCTCAGGTGAAACTGGATATGTTTCAGATGGTATGGCTGTAGACTCTGATGGACTTGTTAAATTTTTATTTCTTCATATTAAGTGATTTTAAAATTCTGTCTTATATTTATAGTAGTGACTGCTAATTCACTTAATTCTGACACTCATTACAAGAATATCTTCAGGAGAGAAAATTGAAACTATTCCACATCAGTTGTTAGGCAATGGAAACATTGTTTTAGTGGATTTGTATTCTGACATGTTCTCCCATCCCTATTGTGGTCAGTTACAGAGGAATAAACTTAGCTTGCAGAAGAGTGATAAGATGATTTATTTAGTTAGTTAGCTTACTCTGTCACAGATCTAGAGGATGCAGGTCCAAAATTCAGGTCCTGGCTCCTTTGGAAGACCACCCCCCCTTGCCCCAGGGAAGAATCTTTCCCTAATTCTCAGTTTCCAGGGTTCTTGGAAAACACTGGTATCCAGAAGGATAAGTTATTACTTTGAATGCTAACCAGTGAAACAGTCAAACAAAAGACTAAAGCACCATCTACCTAAGTGACTGTGCTAGAACAATTAATTGTCTTCTAGATTCTGTCCAAGGTGTTATTCATCGTAGTAACTCATTGGTTAACCTTCATCCTGTGAAACAAGAAGAGTGTTCATGCCACTCTGCAGTCCTTGGCATGTGCTTAGGAATTTTTCTAATTTTTAAAAAAATCACAGTGTCAAAGAGGTAGTAATAGAAGGACAAGGATTGGATTTTCTTTTCTGGCTTTCTTCCAATCTCATGTTAGAAGCAAGAAATCAAAGCAAGGTTCATTCATATGGCAAAGCAATCTGACAAAGACCCTGATAAATCACAGAAGGAGCCAAACCAAATAATCTGTAAAGTGGATCTTTGTTTGCTGCAGAGGTGCCCAAATAATCTGGATTCTCTATGAGAAATCAGGTAACTTTGGAATTTCTAAATATTGGTTTCTTTTAACCCATCATCTTTGTAATAAACATTAACTGTGACTGTTAATTTCTGGCATCATTAATTTTTTGAAAAATCAGTTAGCAAATGTCAGTTTCAAATCAGAAAAATTGCTAAATCTATTCCCTTTAGCAGAAAACATCATCATCATCACTGTACATCTAACATGTGAACAAAACTAAATGCAGGGGATGGTGTCTGATCCATATAATAGTCCAGGAATGTGTGTACTGTTATAAACAGCAAATTCTACATGAAGAGACTTAGGCTCATGAGAGTTAAGCAAGTTGCTCAAAGCCACAAGGTGATGAGTGGCAATAGAATAAAGAACAGATTCATCTTTATGCTGAAGCTCATTCTCATTCTACTATACTCATAGGATGTGAAATTGTCCAAGGGGACTAAAATAACATTTTCACTGCAGACGTTACAAGGTCATGGGAATACTTAGAATTCTGAATTCTAGAAATTTATTTCTCACTTGAGGGAACAGTTTCCTAGCTTTGAAGCTTGGTCCAATAGATACCTGACAGATGTGTCACTTGCTAAAGAACATAAAAATGTTTTGGAAAGCATATTTAGCACCCAAGTCAGAGCTTGCATTCTCTGTTTTGTCTGATCAGGCAGGTAGAAATAAGTTTCCTCAAATTTTAAAATGAAATAAGCAAAAATAAGCTGCTTTATCAAATTGTTGTTAACTGAAGTTTCAGCTTCTTTGTTTACAATATGTATTTTACTGAATTTATATGAATTTTGTACTGTACATCTTAATCATATTTAGAAACACTCCCCTACCTGAACCCATATCATAGCCCCTCCATCAGATTTCATGCATTCTGCCATATATGCTAAAGTCTAGTGGGCCAAGTTTGTGTGCCCAGATGTCCCTTGGTTTGAATTCTGCTACCGAAGGCTCAGGGAACATTGCAGAAGAGGGACTGGAAAGACTGTAAGAGGCAAGGTTAGTGGATGACCACAAGGAAACAGTTTTCCAGGTGGCTAGGAACTTACTCATATGAACTTACAGCAATGATGACAGCATGCACAAGGCCCATGGAAACTCAAAGCAGATAAAAACCCAGCACAGAAGGGGGAAAATGGGGAAGAAAACCCCAACCTTAGTTGACGAACTATTGGCAGTTGGTCACAGCTTGGTGAAGAAGAGTTGGTCTTCAAGTTTTAGCTTAAATTTAAAAAAGCAGTTTTATTTTTAAATTTAAGAGGAAATACAATGAATTTGATCTATTTTTAAAAATTCCATGTCACTGATATCATCAGTGCTTCAAGAAGATCTACCTTAACTTACAGAAAGGAACTCTGATGAATACTGAATACTGGAATTTGAATGGAATCAAACCGGGAACTAAGCACAAAAACTAGGCACAGCTAAATCCCAGCCAAAATGAAGTCAAGTATTCTCAATGAACTGTGATCTGAACCAATGCTTTTTTTTCTTAATATACAGTAAGGTGATTCAAACTGGATCCAGTGTCGTGTGTATTCTAAAGTGATTAAATCTTAGCTAATGCAGCACTTCTAAATTATCTTAGTATTGAACCTGAATTAAATTGAGATGGATGTAGTCCAGTCAAATTCAGTCCTTGATTGATTATGACAATGAGGTAAAACAGTCAGTGCCCTACCCTTTGTTTGGAAAGCCCACTTCTGCCTTGGCTGAACAACTCAGTTACTTACACTGTCTTAAGATCCTGGGTCATACTAGATATAAACCCACCCATGTTCTTTTAGAGTATGAGCATCAAACTAAGATAGAAGAGTGTTGTCTGCTTTCAAATATAATAGGACAGAAGAAACTACCATATCGAACTCATACTGGCTTCTTTCCTATGTACACTACACATCCCTGCCTCAGTTTATACATATGCAACTTCCTTTTTCCTAAAATACTTTGCCTCCACAGTATTTTTCTGCTCCTTTCTTGTATATCTCTGCTAAAACATCACGTCGATGGAGAATGTTTTAATGTTTTCTTTAATTCCATGACCACTAACAGCGCTCACCCTACATACATTTCACTTTTCTGTTTGTGGCACCCAAATGACACTTAAACAATGATACCTACCTATATGTTTAGTTGTTTATTGATTGTCACCCCACCCACCAGAACAGAAACTGTCTAGGAGCAAACATCATACTGTTCACTGACATACCTTCAGTTATTAGAATAATGCTTCTCACACGGGAGTCACTCAATCCATGTTTAGAAAACATGGAACGATCACATAAAATAAAATACCACAGTCCAAGGATAGCACCTTGGGGAGTCAGGAGATCTCAGTTTCACCACCATTATCTTACTGGGGTTGCAGGTAAAATATATGATTTCTTTGGGGGTTCATTTTCTTCTTTGGTCAAATGGGACTATCTGTGTCTTCTTTACCTGACTAATGGGGATTTTATAAGATTAAAAAGAAATAACATATTTGGAAGTCCTTGGAAAAGAAAGCAGTAAGTATGTCTTTCCTTCTAGAATATTGACATTAGCTATTTGCAGAGAATGCACTTTCTCTGGCTTAACCACATGTAAGCATAATGTTGTCTCATATTTCTAAGCTAAGATAAGTCCCTGGAGACCAGTAACAAGTAAGATATGAGTTAATCTGCCCAGATAATCTCAATACTTGGTAGAATGCACTTAAGCTCAAAAATATAGTCTAACTGAAGTCAGAACTTTAACTGATTATTATTTTTTTGCCAAACCTTGCACTACTCTTTGAATTAAGCTGCACATTTGATTTAGGAACTTAGAAAAAAGACACATTCAGTTACCACATGAACCACATTAGAAATCCCACAGTTATATACGATTGAGTCTGCAATCAATATCTCCAATGGCCTATGATCTTTAAACCCAAGGAAATAAGAAGCTGGCATTTTTCCTAGCATTCTGTTGGATGCTCCTCTGGGTTACTATAGACATACACCAAGCAAATGATCAGAAGTCACAAGATATCTCACTGTCCTGTCGGGTGTCCACCATCCCCAAAACCAAATCCAATATAGCTGAACAATAAGATCTCGATAAGTGAATAAAATTTATGAGTGGTGCTTAGTTGTATATACAAATATTCTTGTTCATTGTTCATCTATCACCTGGGCACATCTGTAGGGATCTGGAGCATGGTTACTTCAATGAAATAAGAAAACAAACATATTTTACCTCCAAATTTAAAATCAGTAGACTACACACCCATTGGCTAATACCCCAAATATGACTGCCTATTCCATGCTTCAGGAAGAAGCCTGAGCTTCAAGGATGATGGAGAAGTGATGGATAGAAGATATATCTGCCTTGTGAATATAAAGGAAAAAAGGAACACATAGAGTGTTCTGTTACCTAAAGTCTATGGGTCTAAGATAATTTAAGAGTAGGTTGTGAGAGTGAAACTGGGCAATAAATGGGCTTCTTCTTTTTTTTTTTTTTGGTTCACAATCCACTCCATTCCAACTTTGTCTTGGTTGTTCAATATTTTAGTTTTTTTTAAACAAGGTTTATTTTTTTATTTTTAAGTGTGTGTGTGTGTGTGTGTGTGTGTGTGTACGTGAATGCAGGTACTGCAGAGGCCAGAAGGGGGCATCAGATCCCCTGAGCTGAAGTTACAGGCAGTTGTGAATGACTCGACATGCATACTGGGAACTGAACTTAGGTCCTTTGCAGGATCTCTTAACCATTGAGCCATCTCTCCAGTCTAAATCTCAGGACTTTTATCCTATTTTAAAACTGTTGCACATTAGGAAGTATTCCTTTGAGCAAAACGACACCCCATTTTCTTCAAGCTGGATAACTACCAAACAACTCATCAAGGTTGCATTCAGGGTTTATAGAACTCAGGAATTTATGAAACGCATTGCTTTAAGAAATACAAAGAAATTGACTTGCAGTTGAAATGTAAATTTTTGTTTTGTTGTTTTTCTTCAGACAGGTTTTCCCTGTAGCCCTAGATGGCCTGGAACTTACTATGTAGACCAGGATAGCCTTGTTTTCATAGAAATCTTCCTGCCTCTGCCTCTTGCATGCTAAAATTAAAGTGTGCACCACCAAGCCTGGCCAATGCAGTTGATTTTCATAATGGGTTTCAGTATGACATCTTTATATGTTCTTATCCTGATGAGTAATGATGTTGAACATGTATTTTTTGTCATTTGAAAAATGATAAGTTCATTTGCCCATTTACTCACTCATTGATTATTTGTTCTATTGTTGTTTAATTTATTGAGTTAAAATTAAATTCTGGACATTAATTCCATGTCAAACGAACAACTGTCAAAGATTTTTTTCTCTTATTCTGTAGGTTGCCTCTTCACTTTGTTTTTGTGTTGAAACTGTAAACACAGTCCAGTTACTATAGAAATCAATATGAATGT
>NW_008355642.1:2756009-2773867 GCF_000622305.1 Nannospalax galili
ATGAATGTTCCTCAAAATAATCAAAAATAGAACTTTATATGCCTGTTATACCATTACTTGTCATATACCTAAAAGAATACAAACCAGTTTGCTATAGAGATATCTACATTCTTACATTTATCACTGAATTATTTACAATTACAACATTATAGAGTCAAACTAGATGACTGGCAACTAAAGAATGGATGAAGAAAATGTGGCATATATGCACAACGGAGATTGATTTAGCCGTAAGGATAAATAAAAGTATGTATTTTTCAGGGAACTGGATGGAACTGGAATTCATCGTGTTAAGTGAAATAAGCAAGACTGGGAGAATATCAATGTATTTTCTCTTATATGTGGAACTACAGGCAGAAAGTACCAGAAATTAAAAGACCACTGTGAGGAATATGGAGGGGGGAATAAGAATGTCTATACGGAGGTGAAAAAAATAGTATTACAGGGAGTGAATGGGATAAAAGTCCATTATATGCATATATGAAAATTTCATAATGAAATATATTTCTATATAATCTATACATGTTAGTATGAATGAAATGTACTTCCTTTTTCAAGGAAGTTCTAAGTTTATCAGAAGTTTAAAATAACACTGTGTTGACTGCATATAATATATAGATCTATGGAACAGTAGAGTTAGAAGAACGTAACCCTCCAGTTTTACTCTAGTTCAAGAAACATCAAGGCATATACAACTGTTTCTATGTCATCAGACCATAGGTGTGTTATTTATGGATATTGCTGGTTTATCAGAAATCAGATGGTTCTGGGACATGGGATTGGTCCTTTTTACATTGCAGCTTCAATGTTTCTGGTCCTATACATGCTTTATATTTGTATACTTCCTAATATTATCATGAGAAGAAATTATCTTTATATAGATTAGACTATTGCAATCAGAATATCACAATGATCAATAAACCAAGAGAAATATTTTTGTTAAACATATTGAAATGATATATAGTTAAGCTATACAGCATTGTATTCTTATATATTTGAACAACTTTCTGACTCCTCATTTTGCCATTGTAAAATTCCCTTGGAGTGTCCCTAATGAAACAAATTATTTCTTTTAATCTTGCCAAATGACTAGGCAGATGAGCTTGAAGGCTGTGTGAGGTTCACATCAGGAGGCAATTAATTTATTAATGATACTATAACTATCCACAGTTCTAGTAACAAACATGCATGGTGTGTGTGCCTTCCCCTAGGCACCTCATTAAGCATTAGATAGAGCAGTGATTTGCATCACTAATATCTGACACTGGCTATGTCTCTTGCAACTGAAGATTTACCTTCTAGGGCAGGAAACAAAGTTGAAAAAATAAGCATCAAGTAGAGATAATAAGGCCCAAAGAGGGGAAGATGTATTGTTAGGAACAGGATGGATAGGGTTACTTTAGTGATCTTCAGTGTTTAAATTTTCAGAGAAAAGTATGAATCATTTAATTGTGGAATGATATGGGGTGGCCAATTTTTATTTTGTGAAACAAACAGAAAATCCTTACAAAAAAGTCCATGATCTCACTTAAAAGTGACATTTATTTTATTTTTTTATTTATGTATTCTTATTTAATGTGCACAAGTGCTTTGCCTGTATTTATCTAAGTGCACCCATGTATGCCATGCCCACAGAGGCCAGAAGAATGAATTTGATTCCCTGGAAATGGTGTTCCAGATTGTTTTTAGCCTCCATGTGGGTACTGGGAACTGAATCTGGGTTCTCTGCAAGTGCAGCCAGTGCTGTCAACCACTGAGCAATCTTCCAAGTCCCCAAAGTGACATTTAGCCCCCAAATGTAGCAAAATACTTTAGAGTATAACTAATTTATAAAAAACTAACTGCATGGTTCCCAACTAATCTACTTTCAATATAGACCAGCATGAACATGGTTGTAGGCCTCAACTAACGCGCATATTGGCTTTTGGAAACTTCTGGTTTTCCTGAGAGTTAATACTATCACGGAGACATCTACAGGTGCTGGTCTAGCATGACACTGGTCAGTTTTCTGGAAGAAGAAACAGGCAGGATGGCATACTACAGGAAAATGCTGAGTTGAAAAAGTAAAAAGAAGAAAGGATGGCTCTTTCCATTGTTTTCCTTCTGAGGCATGACAATATGCTGAAATCTGTAGTATCCTGTAAACAGAAGATTTTCTACCAACAAGCTTAAACAGTTCTTGGATAGAGTAATGTGGCATAAATAAACTTTCTGAATCTAGTCCCTTTATTAGCCATTCAAATGTGCACATACTTACGGCACCCCTTCCTTTCTTTCCTAATACCGGTCTGCATTACGGATTAAGAGTATGAATCACGCTTTCTATATTAGAGTCCAAATATCCAAGTCCTTGCTGTGGTTCTGACACCAGTGGTCTGGGTTGATTCTTGCAATACCTAATCCTTCTCTGAGCCTTTGTAGATATGAGGTATCCCCTGACAAAGGTTCATGAATTGAAATTTTGCTCCCAAATGCAAGCAGAGATTAGAGGTAGGACTTCAGGGACATGATTGGATTATGAGGGTCTTTTAATCATAAGTGAATTAATTCATTGATGAAATCAAAATTTGAACAGACTATTGCATTTGGTGGAACTATGGAAGATCAGGGCTAGTTAGTGAAGGCAGTTCTTTGGGGGCTGTGCACTAGGAAAATACACCTTGTCCATGCGCCTTCTTTCTACACTCTATTTCACAGCTACTATGAGATAAACAGCTCTGTTCTACCATTACCTTCTACTATGATATTCTGCCTCATCATCTGTCCAGAAACAACGGAGCCCAACCAATCATGAACTGAAACCTGTGGAATTGTGAGCCAAAATAAACCCTTCTGCCTTTTAAGTTCATTCCCTCATGTTTTTGTCACAGAGATGAAAAACTAACATGCTTGTTTCTTCAATTAAAGAACTGCAGTACATTTATCTGCAGGCTCATGTGGCTCTGACATCCATCCCACAACACTAAATCCCTCTTTCAGGCTGGCTTTAGTTCATTTCCTGGCTGTTGCTTCATTCGAAGATTCCCTGGCAGTTCATTCCTTCTTTAGTATCATGGTTCTTATTTGGTCCATGTTGGATTGGTAACAGAATCATTCTCCCCTATTTTCCCTCTTCATGTGTCCCCATTACAAACTCATCGAAGTCAGGTCAAGACTGCATTTCCCCTACAGATGCATGTTCTCTCAGCAGAGGAGTCTTGCTCTGGGATCTGCTAGCCGAGAAACCAAGGTCAGGTCACGAATTGCCCATGGCTCTCTAACTGTATCCTATCTTTCTAATTCACCAATTTGTTCATTTATTATAGACAAGATTGCCTTTGGCCCAGAAATACTGTCTGAATGGATGTTTCTATGGTGTTGAGGCTGCTTTGAACACGAATTACCTTATTTCATTAGCTATTGCTGGAGCAGAGCTATCAAAACAAGGAGGAATGGAGAGAAGGGAGATTTCAAACACAGGAAGAGGCTGGAACAGAGGAAGGGAAAAAATACTTGAAGAGAAAGGGTCTACTTTTTCAAATGTTCTTTTTTTGGTTACTCTATAGCCCCAGAGAAGCAGCATAGATCAGATAGATCTAAATTGATGCTCCAGCTCTATTGTTTAGTAGCTGCCTGAATTGATGTTCCAGCTCTATTGTTTAGTAGATGCATCATCATGGGGATTTTCTTAACCTTTCTGAGCTTCAGTTTCCCAATTTGTAAAGTTGGGAGGGTTTTGTACAGAATATGTATATATATATATATATATATATATATGGATAAATTAGAATATAACAAACATTCACCCAATGGTAAAATAATGGTAGTTACTGCAGTTCTTTACAAACAACTCTAGGAAGCGCTCTATGGTTATTTAATGAAGCACTTACTATCTTGATGGACAGAGCTGGGTCATGGCCCTAGCTAGACATGCCTATCAGAAAATAGGACAGTGAGGCTAGAGAGATGGCTCAGCAGTTAATAGCACTGGATGCTCTTGCAGAGGACCTTGGTTCACATCCCAGCACCCACATGGCTGCTAACAACCATCCACAACTCCACTTCCAGCAGATCCAATGCCCTCTTCTGACATCTGTGGGCATGACACAACATGGGTGCACTTACATACATGCAGGCTATACACTCATAAAATAAAACTAAGTAAACTATTAAGAAGAGAAAATAGGCCAGTGTCTCCAAAGCGTTGAACTATATGTACCCAGAATTACAGCGACAGTCAGGTACCCATTCTCAGCCCTCATGTCAATGATCAGCTCACTGTATGATGCTATAAGCTTTGCTTTGTCCTGGAGAAGCCAGAATGAAAGCCACTGGGACCACCATAGGGATAAATTTTCATGAGATAAATATCAGCTTCAATCATAGTGCTTCATTTTTTTAAATGAATACCTATTTACTATTTTTATTTTATGTGTATGAGTGTATTGCCTGCATGAGTGTAAATGCACCCATGTTGTGCGATGCCCACAGAGGTCAGACGAGGGCATCAAATCCCCTGGAACTGGAGTTACAGATGGTTGTTAGTTGCCATATGGGTACTGGAAATTGAACCTGGGTCATCTGCAAGAGCAGTTAGTTCTCTTAATCACAGAGCCATCTCTCCAGTCCCAAAGAGTCTGTCATTGTAACATAGTCTACCTTTGACAAGTGAATTATACCAGTCATATAGAGTTAGAAATATACACATACTCTAAAGAGATGTCAGAGAGGATGTCTTGGAAGGTTAAGGACAGGAAGAATAAATGAACAACAAAATGAACAAAAAAGAACATAGGTTGGGAATCCAGTGCAGGGGCTTATTCAGGGGCGTGTGGAATGATGGTCAGAGTAACCTGCACATGCATCATACTTTATGATCCCTGTTTTAGTTAAGAAGAAACCTTTTATTTGGCTCTCACTAAATCTGCCCAACCCCTCATTGCTGCGAGAGAACATTCTTAGTATACTCTCAGATAAGGTCTATGTAGTAAATGCATCTCTATTGAGAAGATGTTGCTATTCAGTAGCCCTTTAAGACAGAAACAATTTCATAGGTAATTTTATGTATTTTTATTTAAATCTTTCCTAGTAGAAAGGAAATATCCTGTTTTCTACACTAAAGATAGGTAAAGGAAGGCTTTTCAGGTCAAGCCACATAAGGTTCCCCTTTTGATCAAAAGCTCCAAATGTTACATTAGAGAGTGGTGGTCTCTGTCATTTGAACAATGTATGGATATCCTGCCCCCAATCTTTCACAGATCTACCCATACCTTCCTCTACATCTGGGACATTGCCTGCTAGCAAACTAGCCTTTCCCTTAAAGTTTTCCTGAAGCTCACAATCTGCAGATTAAGGGAGCTTCCCCTCATGCTGTTATCCAGTATAAATGGAGAACGCCTATTACCCATCCTGGCATACTGCCTCTACCAAGTTTGCTTCTTCTCTAAGCTGCTGAGCTAACTGCTTTTCATTAACCTAGAAACTCTTCCCTTTTTGGAAGCCTCCCGTGATGAGTAGTCCAAGCCTGACAACAGCTGTACTCATTCCAAACTTGAAGGAAATCATTGAACATTTCACAACTACTTGACGAAGTCTTAAGAGGAAGTGAATTCTCAGCAAGTTTGGGCCATCCACACTCTCCTAGGGGACTGTACAGTGGCTTAGGGAAAACTTCATTTTGCCTTATTACAACAGCATAGTCCTGCCAAAGTATACAGGGTGAGCCACTGAGCTCTCTGTTTTGAGCTGAGTCAGAGCAATGGAGGGCAGAGTACAGAAAAGGCAGGGTTTCCCTGACCTGACAAGTCAGGCCTGGCCAGGCCTCAAGGCTAGTTAGCTCGGTGCCATGCAAGTCTTTGTAGCCAAGTTAGCATACTTGTTTTCACTCAGCCATGATGAACATAGCACAGATTTCCAGGAACTGCCTTCAGTTTCTAATCCTAAAAGAGGTGTTGAAAAGAAATAGAGAGAGGAAGGATGTAAGAAATATAGAACGAAAGACAGAGAGGCATGGAGAAAGGAAGTAAGAGAGGGAGGAGGAGAAATGAGGGATCAAACTTTTTCCCTTAGTTTTCCTGGGCCATGACAATAAACTGGGCTGCAATTGTATTTGCATATGGCTGGACAACCAGAGTATGCATGCCTGATAAATTCAGAATTCTGGGATTATGCCACGAATTTAAGAACTAGGAGACCCTTCCTGCTATCTAAATGTACTGAAAAGGACTTGAGGGAAATTAAAAAAAAAAAAAACCTACCACCAACAACAACGAAAACAAACCACAGCAGATGGGAAATGATATAGTCTAAGTGGATTTATGGAAGTCCTTATGTACTTTCCCTTACACAACTCCATGCCCCAATATAGAGATCCACCACTGGATTCCCTAAATATCACTGTGTTACCTACTAAACAAATCTATCTGACTGAGTCTCAGAGCCAACTGTGAACTCTCTCTGGCAGTGGCTTTTGGGTGGTCTGATACCTTTTCAGGATTTTGGGTGAAAAATCCTAATGTGTCATCAAACAGTCACAAAAAGGTTTCAGAAGAATATAAGTTCAATGGACAGAGAAAAAAAAGAAATAAACACATTCTCTAAAGATTTGAGGGGAAGGGTACCAGAACACCTTTTTGTCTAGATTGTTATGAAAAACAAGATTCTGTAATTAGTACTGACTGATTTATATTCTGTTATGTAGCCAAGGTTGGGTTTGAAATCACAGTCCTCCTGCCTCAGCCTTGAAAATGCTGGGATTATAGGCATGTACCACCAAGTCTGGCTTCATACTTATAAAACTGTTTTACTTGGAAACCATTAAATCTGACATCCTTGACCTTTTCCTGTCAATAATAAGGTGCAGTTTTACAATTTGGCTTCTTTCCAAAGAAAAATGTTCTCTAACTGGGCATGGTGCACATGCTTACAATTCCAGCACTGGGAGGCTGAAGTTGAAGGATCTTGAGTTCCAGGCCAAGCTTGGCTACATATTGAGTTCCAGGCAAGTCTGAGCTACAAAGTGAGAGAGATTCAGGTCTAGTGGAACAAATGGGAACCAATGAGAGAAGTGAAAGAAAAGAAAGCTGAGTATGGGGTGTATGGGGGGAGCATGGCCAAAGTATATTAACTTGTATAAAAATTTCTGAATGAACCCCAGCACTATTAAAATGAATATATGCCAATAAAAGACGCAACAGCTTAAATGAAAGAGGAGAGGGTAACGAGGGGCTGGCCACTGTCCCTGGCTTGAAGTTCTTTTTCTTCTGTGTCTCTAAGAGGGAGGACTTTGAAATGGCAAAATCCCAGGGCATAAAGGGACTTTGATAAATAGCTTAAACTACTCCAGAGAAATTCTAAAGCACTCTCATTTAAACCGTTTCTAGAGAAACTCGATTATTGTTCGTAAATACTCCCTTTTGTTTGTCATGTATTTCAGTGTGCTGATACAAGCTCGCTGCTCTTGGTTTATAGGAGATGTTGGTTTTGAGTGGGCAGTGGTTATGTGGTAACATGGATTATCCAAGAAGGAGAAGACATGTTCAGTTGAACAGCTCAGGGCCCCGGCCTGAGGGAAATGACATAGCACAGGTTAGTGACTTTGATAGGCCAGGAAAATGAAAGCAAGGAAATTCACTGAGGTGTGTGACATTTGCTTAGAAGAGGTTCAGAATCAACATTTCCCCAGCTATTTCTGAATAATTCTTCAAAATTTATAAGAAGACAACGTTTCTTAATTTCTTGAGTAATTCAGAGATTCATACCAAAACCCCAAACAAAACAACAACAAATCCAAACCAGAAACCAAGTTTTACCTAAGGCTTAAGTGCAGAGGGGTTACTTCCATTCCTTGGCATATAGCTCAAGGCTCCTTTTCTACTAACACTCTGCATTTTAGAGGAAAACCGTATTCCTCTTTAATTGATAGGCAGTGTTCCTACTGAACTTGTGTGGTACTTAGCCTATTACTCTCATGACATATTATTATTAGTGGTAGGAACTTTGTGGATTGGGACATGTTACTGTTATTTCAGAGTGATAGAGATATTAATCTGCATAGTAGCACCCAAGCTGGGATATATTGTAAAAAAAAAAAAAGTATAGTATACACATATACATGTTTCTACAAGGTTCTTGTTGTTTTAAATGATCTTTTCCTATTGTATTCCACTACTTACATATACCAGCCACAACAAGAAAATTTGGCCTCCTAGATACACTCAAATAAAAATTATAGGGTTCATATTTGGAATTAGCTCTGCCAGGATTAAAGAAATTAGACTCTTCTTAACTTCTTCTCTTATAGATATTCTTCTTCATAATGCTGTTCTCTGTGTCCTGCGCCCAGCTGGCCTGGTATCCTTGCTATACCCCACTAAAGTGCTCAGTTATACTCAACCTTCCTTATCATTGCTGAGTTCTTCATGGACACTCTATAGATCAGAGAGGTGACTTGGATTTGAAAATCAAGCAAAAATGTAGAGGACTCTATTTGTGATTCTGTGACCTGTTGAAATTCTTCTTTGTGTCCAATTACTGGCAATTCCTTAAATGAGATATTGTAGGTTATGCTAAGGAAAAGATAGGTTCTGATCTGGAGAATTTTATGATATAGATGTGAGAAAAAGTCAATATAGTGTAGCCCCTGATACAATGCCGATGATCCAGTAAGTAAACTTTCACTCACATAATGGGAAGGAAACACTAATTAAATTCATTGGGTCACACGCAAAAACTTACATGAAAGTAGGGGGCAGATTTGTTGAGAATGGTTTCAATCAGAGAGGAATGAGGATGACAGGCTGGATTGAGGGTGTGTTAAAATAACTAAAATTTGAATAGTTTCATACATTTATATAATGGATGAAACTTTTCAAATAAAAATAAAATAAATTAAATTAATAAGACAAGGCCAACGTATCTACTGAAGATTAAAACATTGGACATAATACTGGAGAGATGTACTTAATTGGAAGCAATCATATCTCTTTTTTTTGACTGAAAAGTTTTTGAGTTTTTGTGTATTTCTTATAATGCATCTTAATCAAATTTAGATCATGTCCCCACCCCCATAGCTTCCCCCACACACCAGATTTCAGGTATTATGTCATTTATTATTAAGTCCTATCCAGTCAAGCATTTGTATCCGGATGTACCTCGGTAGAAGTTCATCCACTGTTGTTTGGTCAGCCTATCTAGAGTCACTCCCTTAAAGAAGACCTAGCCTCCCTCACCCCATAGTAATCATTTGCCAATAGTTCCTTGGCTAAGGTTGGGACTTGCAGCCCCTTTCTCCTGTTCTATGCTGAGGTTTTGTCCAATGGAGTTGGCATGAGTATTGTGCATGCTGTCACCATTGTTGCAAGTTCATGAGAAAGTTCCGAGAGGCCTGAAAGCATCTGTTTCCTTACATTTATGCACCAACCCTGGATCTTACAATCTTTCTTCCCCCTCTTCTGCAATGGTCCCTGAACCATGGGTGGATGAGCTTTAGTATAGGCATCTTATCCAGGGACTCTACTACGGATCCTTACATTTACAGGCAAGTAATACCATATACCATTCATCAAAGAAGCTTATATTTGCAACAGATGGAGGCTATTACAGAGTTTCACAACTGGTCACACACAGAAAATATATGTCTGAGAGATGCCCAGCCCTAAGTGACACATCTAGAGTGGAACCTCTATACCTCAGGTTCATGGAATATAGCAGAACAGGGGGTAGAGAGAATACTAAAACATCGCTCAACTCCGAACAGTGAATTTCCTCCTACAGCAAAGTATGATGCACAGAGAAGGCCACAACTGGCTAAGTTTTAGAGAATAAGGGACGATAGATTCTGTGTCTCCGGATAGGACTCTTATACTAAGCCTTTTGAAAGTGCCAAAAGGCCATAGAGGTACCTTGGTGAGCTGGCGTTGTCTGGAAAGACTTTTTCCAGGAGGTAGGTGTTGATCTAGTGTCTAGAGAATCTTACCATGGAGCTCCACAGTGAGGTGGATTGGCAATCAGTTATGCCTGAAGTGTTGGTGTTTGGTGCTGGGACAGGGAGGAAGCTGGGGAAAGCCTTTACACAACATTCCTTGAACTTCAGTCATTCCTGGGTTCTCTTCCTCAGCTTGGTTTTCTGCACCTCTCTCTACCCCTCCAAGTGTCATCCCCTTGATCTTCAAATTTGAACCAAGTAGCAGCTGGAAGCCAGCGACTGGCCGCTGGAACAATATTGGCTGAATTTCAACGTGCTTTCAGACCTTCACAGGGTGAAATCTGCTTTGCTCTTGTTCATTCTAATCAAGACCATGTGCTCTGGATCCCATGGAAACATAATTGGTAGAATACTTTCTCCAAAAGTTTATCTTGGGGATTCAATAACAAATACAAACGAGTTGCTGTGGAAGAGATACTGGCTGCCTGGGTTCAAAGGCAATGTTCCTGGGTCCCCAAGGGGATTGATTGTCCTCAAGAGAGAAGTTGCTGGGCCTCTGAAAATGGCATAGGATTCTGATGTTCTCGCTTTCCCTCTTCTCCAGAGAAATAGAAGAGTTTCTATCAATAGCAAAAGAAAACTAGAATGGGAACTGTGACCCATTTCAAATAGCCTCTGAGCTGGGCATTTCTACAAACAAATGCTGACCCAAAGAAAAGAAACCAGTGTGATGGGAAGCCCAGGGCCTGAAGTTCTAGCCCCAGTAGGGCCATTCATTCCTTCTGTCATCTGAAAACAAGCTACTCCTTCCCCTGCTTATCTCTCTCACCCTAAACCCCAATTTTCAAAATGAGAGAATAATCGTCTCTTCTCTAAGGGTTTTGGCTGCTCTGTAATCTGATGTCTGGCTTTCAAAAAAAAAAGTCAGTGTTTTAGGCAAGCAGCTTGTCATAGAGCTCATTCTAGGGAGCTATTTTAACTACACAGAAGTGGTGCATGTTGCAGGTCTTTGGTGATTTGGAATACCATAGCTTTGCCTGAAAGTATTACTTTACTGATATATCCAAGATGCTCTGTTAGGCTAGTCTTCTCAATGCCCTCTTCTAAAATACAGATAGTCTTCTTAACCCTTTAATGTGAATGCACTAAGCACACACTTTTCTCCTTGATTTGGAAATAAGGGAGTTGGGAGAAGGTGGCCGCAGGGGGTGAAAGCTCAGATCTGTTAAAGTGGTTGTCAGAAACGTACATGTCTGTGCCTTCACAATTTGCTCAGGGATATCTTGTCTCTCATATGGTCTCATTGTTTTGTTCCCTGGACGAGCAGGGAAGCAGAGTTTTTATCTCTAACTTATAACATATTTGAAAATTCACTTTTCAGAGATATTGACCTATCTCCTGTTGGATGTGCTTGCAAAGAGGTATCAAGTCACAGACAATTCCTGATGATATTAAGAAATGTTGTATTTATGTTCTCTGTGAAGGACATGGGGACCAGATAAAGAATCCATTGTTCTTCGCTCTTCTATTTCTATTACTTAGGCTCCTTTATCATCACAATGAAATTTCTGTTAGCTGAAGTTTCTCATGCTGTTATTTATAGGAAACAGTGTCTAATCCTAGTTTACCAATTACTTAATCTTATATCTTTAGACAACAGTCTCTGTTCAGCCCTGGGATATGAGTTACATAAGAAAAGTGGCCTTACTGACTTATAGCCCTACACAGAATGAACAGTGTGAGAAAGAGGTAGGAAGAGTAAAATAGAATGGGAAAAGGAATGAAGAAGAGAAAACTTTTCCATTAAAAACTTGGTGACTGCAGTTGATCACTTACCTTTTTCTCTAGATTTGGGTCTGAATAACTTGGCTGTTTGCTGAAATCAAATCCACTCTCAAAGGACAATGATTTATCACCACTGAGGATATTCAAAAGAATGTGCCCCAGGCTCTGAAGTCAATTACTAAAGAGAAGTTCCAGAAAATGTTTTGACACTTTTGCGATAAATGTACAGAGATTTAGTCTCCTAAGGTGCTAGTCTGAAGGGACACCATATCTCTAGATGTACATGTCCTAATATGATTGCGAAAAAGCAACAGTCACGTTACATTATAGTAACATTTCAAATTATTGCCTGTTTCCTCTCCTTTCATTCCCAATGGGAATTGGAAACAGCTGGTTGCCAAGTTCTGTAGGGAGCAGCTGAAAAACCATGTGGGGTTTTTACCCTATCTGGTTCTATAGCTATGGCCATTCTATACCTATGGCTGTTAGATTTCCTTCACTGCACATGTAATACAACAGTATCATAGGAAATAGGCACTTGTATAATGCTTTATTTTTTTGAGACACCTATACAGATGGTAAGAGTTCAAGGCAGATTATCCAGATGAAAATCTCCTGGAGAGAGGAACCTCATTTTATCTATTTTTTAATCCCCTATTTTTGAAAAATGCCTCAACCATAGCATTCCATAAGTGGTGGTGGAATGGCTATTATTTTATCCTTGAAACATCTTCATAAAGAAAGCACACTTGGTATTAATCAAAGTAATTTTCCTATTTTGCAAGGAAGAGTATAAAATGTGTGGATTGAAGCAGGTTAGTATGAGGAGTAAGGCTGTGATTTTGGAGACTGTCTTGCATGCCAGTTTGGACCATATCATTGTCTAGATTTATTTTGAGTTAATTAAGAAACAGGTTTTCCTCTGATGAACAGTATTATCTTCAGTTGAAGATAATAGCAGTTTGTCTCTCCCAGGGTTGTATAAAGATGGAATGTGATCTTCTAGGTATTGTGCCTAGGGCAGCAATAGCCAGAAAGTGCTCAATCAATGTGGCTACTACTATTTGGTAAACTGCTTATACAGCTAGGTAGTGGCAAAGCCTAAGGTAGATTCTAGGACTGTCAAGTTCTTTGCACAAGACAGAATAAAATGGAGTATGATAGGGGTTCTAGACTGTACAGGCTTGGAGACCAAATGGAGAATGGATCTTTTGAAATGGATATTCAAGCCCATATTATTCAGTCCTCGAATCTGACAGGAATATTGTACCAGGATTGAAGAAGATCCTTTTGTGACTCATCCCAACCTTGGAAGCCAGACTTTCTTTCATTCTTTAACTTCTCTGAGAATTAAGACAACTTTTATGCATACACATTCACATACACATACATGCACAAATATGTATATATATACACATACTAATATGCATATATGCATATGTTTATAGATACATAGCTTTTATCTCAGCTACTTCAATATACATGAAATGAAGTAGCTGAGATAAAAGCCAAAAAGTGTGGCCACTGATTACAGGATGAAATCTGAGGCAGCATCTCCTTGCATTCCAACTTCTAATCCCATGGAACAGAGTTAAACAGAGGCTCGTGTTGGCCTGTTTCCTGATTTCAGGAACATAAATCCAATCATCTGAAATGCCTCATGTTTATACTGGCTTTTCAAGGCTCCTCAAAGAATTTACACAGGAAATCATTAAAATTCTTTATATTCTCCATAGGCAAAGGCATACTGAGTCAAGCGTCTCTCTTTCTTCCTTCTATCTAGAGGAGAGCTAGGTATCTAGAAGCCTTTCATCCATGGAAGATGCCCTCTCCCATTTTGAGAAATTACAATTGTCCCATTTAGGACCCTGGCATGATGGTTTAAGTGAAATATCTAAGAATTCTTGGCAGACCCAGAAGTGATCACATCTCTGCCGTTGTCCCTGAGGAATCCCACACACTCCCGTCACAGGGTCTACTCAACCTGATTGTTCCTTTATTTTTCCTTTCTCTAGTAACACCTGAAAAAACAGGGGTTCCTATTCAGGGTGAGAAATACAGCCCCAGAGAGTCACAAACCCTTCAATCTTCAGTGAATGGAAGACCAAATGACCAGATTTCTACTTCAATTTGGCTCTTTGAAATTCAAAGCCTGAAACATCCTGCTCTTTTGCCATATCTGCTTCTTTACCATGCAGCTGGAACTGCTCCAGAGGGAAAGAAGGATGAGTTCAAAAATACCCATCTTAAACTTTACATGTGGCTTGTCATCAACCTACAAGGAGAGCTTAAGCTATAGCTGAGCATTCTTCGCATTCCTTTTTTTCTAATTAACAACATATGATCTTCACTCCCTTTCCTCAGTCTCCTCTCAGGAGTTCCCCCATTTTCCCACTGCAAGGAGCTGAATAGTTGTTGAAATTCAGGCATCATAAGCCCATGGCTTACTTAGGTCTTGTCTTTTTCTCTCTGTTGTATCCCAAATCACTTCTTTCTATATGCAAACTTATTTTGTGTTCAAACAATATCCAATTTTATTATAAAAAGACAAGTGTAAGAGCACTTGTGGGTCAATGCTTTCTTGGGTCTGGCACATATTCTCTGGCCCAAGCTCTCACACTGAGCACAGAAAGCAAGGAAGCAAGCTCAGAGCTAGCCCTTCGTGTAACAGGGAGTTTCAACTTCATTAGCCCCAACTTATATTTTATGGCTGTTTCTCAAGCTCCAAGCACTCCCATTTACTCCTTTCTTGTATGTTTTTAAGCTGTATGATTTTAAACAGCAATTTTTTCCCAGGATACTATTAGGAACTGAAAGAACCTTGTTTAATCTAAAAGAACAGACTCCATTGGCATAGTTCAAAGGCGAGCTATTTGGGGACTTATGGATATTCCTGGATCCACAGAGCACATGGCCAGAGTGATAACTCTAAAGAATCTGAGGGACACTCACATTTCTTCAGGCCTTCATCTTAGATTCACAGAGTCACGTGAACCTCATCTTGGGGAACAGTTTCTGTGCTTGGCTATGGATCTTCCATAAAGCCATTTTCTGGTAAGGGGATGAGAAACAGCTCAGATCAGTTCAGAACAGCTCAGTGTAGGCCGTACTAAGATCTGTTTTTAATGGGTGGACAAATAAAAGCACAGACAGAAATATGGCTTGAAGGGTTTGGACTTCATGACCACCCTTGAAGCCCACAGAAAACCCCCTGATACTACACTACTACTACATCTATTACTACCACTACCACTACCGCTACTGCTACTGCTATTGCTACTGCTACTACTACTACTGCTACTATTACTACTGCTACTACTAATACTACTACTACTACTACTACTATTACTGCTACTACTCACACACACATACACACACACACACACACACACACACACACACAAAGCCTTTCCGATCACATAGAAGGGTCAATTGGGAAATAGCCTTCCTTTGTCTGAATGGTCCAATTGCATTAATTACATGGGTTAGAACAACTGGAGGTTGTATCTTTTGACATATATCATGGTCTCCTAGATTAAAAGTTGACTCATAATGGTACAACACCTGCAAAAATGGTAGTGGCTAAAGAGATGCATAAAACCAGTTTTAATCCTTATGAATTGGTCAGTAGAGAAAAAAATAACAGCACACAATGAAACAAAGAAAGAATCTTGACAACAATTGTTCCCTCAGACTGGAGTATCATGTACCACCTTTCACATCAAATTTATTTAGCCTTTTCCTAAACTTTAGCCACCACTTAGCACAAATAAAACTGTTCTCTAACATAATGATGTGCACATAGTAGTTGTGCAGTGCATGTCCTATGTTTCTTAAATAAGTAAAGGTAAGACTTACCAGTTAGCGACTCCTGATTGATTCATGTAGAAGTTTAATATGTTTATTCCAGTTTATTTCTCTGATCCTTCACTTGGTATCACTACATTAAGAGAAGACAGAAGAAGTTAGAACTTAAAGTTTTTCTAAGAAAAGTATCATGAGTGAAAGCTCTTATATTTGGAGGTACTGAACCCTAAAACAGGAGCAATGGGTACACTGTATAAAGCAGAGATAAACAGGAAAGAAAGAAGGTCAAGGGAGAGTGTGCTACTTTCACAGCCTGTCAATAGCAAGTAGCCTTGGATGGATTTTTTTTTCCTGTACTTCTGTCCTTTACAATCATTCCAGTTGGCCTGAGCTACAGGGATTTCTATGGTGTCTTCTTCTATAGTTGGAATTTCAGCATTCCCCAAAGGCCCATGCATTAAGGCTTGACCCCATTTGATGTTAGTGGGAGGTGATTAAAATTTAAGGGGGTGGCAGGAGTATTTTAGGTCATTGGGAATATGCACCTAAAGTGGTACGAAATGCTGTTGCCATGGACTGAATGTTCATGTCCCATCTGTATAAGAGAAAGCAAGTGATTTTGCTCCTCCTTTGCCCAAAGCAACACCAATGTGAACTAAATCCTCTGAAGATGAACCAAAATAGACCTCTTCTGTTTTTTAAGTTGATCATCTCAGGAATTTGTTAGAGTAATGGAAAGCTAATATAGCTTCTATTTTATTATCAACTAACATAAATTATAAGCAAGAAAAATGCAAGCTATGATTTTAATAATCATCATTATCAGCAACAACAAACCATGAAGAAAATAAAAGGTGAAATAAATAAATAACCAGTCAATACTCAAATAGTCAGACCTTCCCACTAGAGGTGAGGTGACTTGCAGTTAGTATTTCCTCCAGGCTTTACATATGTGTCGCTTTTACTCTTCTACTAATAAAAAATCATACTATACATACTGTCGTATGTATCAACCTGACTGGGTCACTAGGCACCAATACAGTTTGTCAAACATTATTATCAGTGTATCTTTTACAATGATAGGGGATGAGGTTAAACCAGTAGACAGAAAAATTGACTGTCCTCCATTATGGGTGTGCTTCAGATGATTGATTAGATGAATAGAACAAAATGACCACTGTTCAGCTTGGGATTGAATATTTGTGTCATTTCCAAAATTAATGTTAAAAATTAAGTCCCAAGTCAACAGTGTTAAAGAGTTGGGGTCTTTACTATGCAAATGTATCCATGAGAGTTCCACCTTCATGAATGAATCAGTGCCTATAGCCTTCGTGCCATCTGAAGTTCTATGTTAGAGCTTGACAGCAGCCCTCATCAGATGTTGACCTTTATCTTGGAGTTCCTAACCTCCACAACTGTGAGAAGTAACTTTTGGTTCATTATAAATAACTTAATCTGAGATGTTTTGTATAACAACACAAATAGACTGGAACATGTATATTTTCCTGCCTTTTGGCATTCTTATCTGTTTTTTTTTAAACTTTTATCTTTAATATTATTTATTTATTTATTGGCCTTTTTGAGACAGGGTCTCCCTGTAGCTCCAGCTTGCATGGAAGTTGCTATATAGACCAGGCTGGCCTCGAACTCACGGAGATCCACCTGTCCCTGCTTCCTGAGTGCTGGGATTAAAGGCATGTGCCACCATGCCTGGCTTTAGTATTATTTTATGCCCTTTCAAAATAAATATCTTTTTCTTTTTCTAATGCAGAAAGTAATGTTCTTCTGGAATTCCTATTCATAGCATAGTCTACCAAAGCAGTAGATAAATTGTAGCAATAAAAGTATAAGAAATAAATATGAATTTTACCAGATTGTCAAAAGTAATAGAAAAAGCATAATTTGAATGCCAGATCATGCCTTTGCAAAAATGATAGCAATCTTATTTCTTCCACTAATTTCATGAAGGTAAATCACATACAAACTATTAAGTTTCACTAATATAAAATCCAAAGCTCCATAAGTGCAATTAACAGTTATTGTATTTTTTATTTTTAATCTTTTTTTGAAATATTAGCACATTTGTAACAATCAAATTATTTAAGTACAGTATAATTTGTAATGTTTTAACTTATTCTTTTTTTAATTTTTACAAAAACATTCTTGAGAATTTCATACATGTATATAAGGTGTTTTGATCAAATCCATGCCCACTCCCTCCCATCCAACATTCCCCCCTCTGAAGAGGTAACCCTAAAATCTTTTAAGGATTAGATACAAGCTCCAAATACTTTTGACATTTTTGGCCTTTGGAACAGAGTATGTTGATAATAGTCCCAAGGACATTTTGACTTTTAGCCAA
>NW_008355642.1:2774064-2776618 GCF_000622305.1 Nannospalax galili
GGGCTTTTTGCTACTTTTAACATTCCCCCTCTGAAGAGGTAACCCTAAAATCTTTTAGGGATTAGATAAGAGCTCACAAATACTTTTGACATTTTGAATATTAGCCAAGAAACTGGCTACTTCTCCTTGGGGTCTTTTTTACCCTAATTGCCTAGTCAATTCCTACATCCTATTCTTATCACACCATCCTCTGAAGAGGTTACCCAAATTGCTGGTAGGGAATCGGGATGCAGACCACTCTGGCTTCTTCCATGCTGAGCAGGGATGCAGGGTGGGGCAATTTGGGTACCCCTTCAGTGGGTCTATCTAAAAGACTCCCAAACTGCATAACTCTTATTTGTAGGGAGAAAAGAATGTCTTTGACTGGTGAATAGGAGGTGTGAAGGAGAAGTAAAGGCAAGAGTAGTTAGCATTACACGTTCTAGACAGAGAACCAGAAAAAAAGTCAAAACAGGACAAATTTCAATTCTTCATATCAGGGTCCATTGGGATTTCTTGACAAGAGCTTCCAAAAGCATCCCTCTATTGGGTTCCTCCTCATTTTTCTTTTGTCTACCAAAACTGGACTCAGGAGTGATGGACTCAGGATTTCTTTTCAGGCACTTTGATAGCTATTGGAGTGGTTAGAATCAGTGTCAGTTCCCTTGCAAAGGCTTCTAGATAGGGGTAGAAAACAATTAGCAATCATTTTAGAACAATAGTGGGTTGTCTCACTTAGCTACAGGTGGGCACTACAGTAATGCAGAAAAAGTCTGAGTAGCACTTTCTGCTTAGAAACAAAATCATCAATGAGAAATAATTGTCTAAATAACATTTTATATGTACTTAAACCTAATGTCTGGGAAGTGTAATCCCTTGAACTTTTAAAGAAATATATTGATCATTTTAATCATTGGTTATACTTTCTTTTTGAATGTTTAAGACCTACAGTTGGCCCAAATAAACCAATTCATTTTTACTCTTAAGGTTTTAGGATCTGTTCCTCAGAGGTCACATGGGCTTGGAAGGAGCCTCTGGCTCCTTTTTTTTACGAGTTCTATCTATGTTAAGATAAGTTAAAGGGCCTGCTCCGCTCTGGCTGGCTTCACTTGGAAGCATGGAGGAAATGTTTCGTCTGAGTTGATCCTTGTCTTTGTAGACTGGACACTGGTTCAAGTCCATGTGATGGGGTCTCTGTGGCTTCCCTAAACAGGAGGACAGGTGATTCACCACTGTTACTGGACATTTGAGAGATGCTCCATGGTCCCCTGGAACTTAGTCAGCCTTGGAGGGCAAGGAGCAAAAACTGTCCTTTAAGTCCTTCTGACCAGATTAGTATAGGCCTCAAAGTATGGCTATTAAATATCCAAAAATGTTTAGTTCTACCAGTTTGGTACTTTTAATTACCATATTCTATAAAGATAAATCTTGGGCCAAAACTAAATATTCTCAGATAAACCTTGATTAGACATGTATTTTTTTTCCCTAAACTAGTTGACTAAACTATGACCTTAGAAAATTTAAGATTATGTGTACATTGTTTTTGTCTCATCCTTTATATATCATAGCAAACCTACACAGACCTTCATCTCTTGTTTAGGCTTTCTCATTTTTTCTATTTTGGAAAATATCTCCATTCACATATCCTTTTAACATTTTTTACATTCTCATTTTCTTTTTTAATAATTTTGAGACATAGTAACATTAACAAATGAATTTTCCATCTGTTGTGAGAATTATTTTCCTGGAGATACTAAGCTATGCTTATCTCCTTTTAAGGTTCTAGTGTCAAACCAATGTTTGACTAAAGTTTTCCTGGGGAACCAATGAATTTACTGAGCCTACTTACAGAGAGATGCCTGTGGGGTTGCTGAAGTATATGAGTGACCTGGGTGAGGCAATTGGGATACCCCTTCAGTGGGTCTATCTAAAAGCACACTGGAAAGGCTTTATACAGCATGGATTAAATCTTCTTTTCTTAGCCTTCCCCAGATTATATACTTTAATCCTCCAAAAATCCAGGAGACCATGTATGATTAGGGCCAAGTTACATACAGTTGGCTGGGAAGAGTGGCTGGATTTTCCAGTGAGGGTCCACTGACCCTGCTTGCCACTCATTTAATGAAGGAGCACAACCGTCACAAGCCCAATTGTGATGATGTTTAGCAAGCAGGCACAGCTGAAGTCGTGATGATGGTAGTTATTTCATGCAGAAAAGACGGCTGTACAGCATCACCTTGTTAAAACAACATGGAATATAAAAGGATTTGGTGCTAGGATACACAAATGATGGAAAACATACATCTTTTGTTTTTCTGAGTCTGTGTTATTTCATTTAGTATAACAGTTTCTAAATCCATCCATTTACCTGCAAATTTCATTATTTCATCTTCCTTTACTGCTGAATAGAACATAATAAGGGAATACTTTAAAAACCTATATGCTACTAAATTTGAAAACCTGAAAGAAATGGACGGATATCTGAAGGCATGGGAATGACCAAAACTAAACCAAGAAGAGATTAACAGCTTAAACAGACCCATAACACAAAAAGAAATTGAAGCAGTAATTAAAA
>NW_008355642.1:2777792-2779311 GCF_000622305.1 Nannospalax galili
AAATATGCAATTTCAGCGACCTGATATTTGACAAAGGGGCCAAGAACATTAACTGGAGGAAAGACAGCATGTTTAGCAAATGGTGCTGGCAAAACTGGATCTCCACTTGTAGAAGACTGAAACTAAACCCCTATCTTTCACCCTGCACAAAAGTCAATTCCAAATGGCTCAAAGACCTCAATGTAGAGCCTGAAACTCTGAAAATATTAGAAGAAAACATTGGGAAAAAAACTACAAGATATAGGCATAGGAAAGGATTTTCTAAACCGGACATCAAAAGAAAGGATTTTCTAAACTGGACAGGAAACAAGGTAAAAAAAATCAACAAATGGGACCTCATTAAACTAAACAGCTTCTGTACATTAAAAGAAGAAGCCAAGGAAATGACAAGAGGATGCACAGAAAGAGAGAAAATCTTCACCAACAACACAACTGACAGAGGTTTTAACATCCAGAATATATAAAGAACTAAAAAAACAAAGAATTAAGAAAGGAAATAACCCAATTAAAAGATAGGCTAAGGAGTTGAACAGAGAGTTCTCAAAAGAATAAGTAAAGATGGCTATGAAACATCTTAAAAGATGTTCAACATCACTAATAATTAGGGAAATGCAAATTAAAACCACTTTAAGATTTCACCTTTACCCCAGTCAGACTGGCTAAGATCAAGGGAACAAATGATACCAAATGTTGGAGAGGATGTGGGAAAGGGGAACACTCATCCATTGCTGGTGGGGCTGCACACTGGTTCAGCCCGTATGGAAAGCACTGTAGAGAACTCTTCAAAAACTAAAAATTAACCTACCATTTGACCCAGTTATAGCACTCCTTTGCATATACCCAAAGTACTCATCCTATTGCAGAGACACATGTACATCCCTGTTTCTTGCTGTTCTTTTCACAATAGCTAAGAGATGGAAGCAATCTAAGTGTCTCTCAGTTGATGAGTGGATAATGAAAATGTGGTTCATTTATACGATGGAGTTTTACTCAGCAGTAAAGAAAGATGTAATCATGAAATTTGCAGGTAAACGGATGGAACTAGAAACTGTGATACTAAGTGAAGTAACAAAGACTCAGATAAAAAATCTCCATATGTTCTCCATCCTCCCTCATATGTGGATCCTAACACCAGACTCTGATAAATAAGTGTACAACCAGACATAACTACAGGAACCAGGATAATGGAAAGGAAACAGGGAGGTAAAGGAAAAGAAAAACCTGAAAGAGAAGAACAGTAGGAAATAGGCCTTAATAAGGGAGACACGTATGAAAATTGGGTTAGTTTAAGGGAGAGGGGAGGGAAGGGTATACAAGGAACCTAGGGGATAAAGGGAAAGAAGGGGCTCAAGAGTGGTAGGCCTATAGTAGATGGGTATTAGTAAGGGAGAAAGGGGGAAAATGGGGGCACCTTAAGTGGGAAAACCATGATCGACGGGCAAGACAATGCAAGAGATAAATAATGCCTAACTAATTTTGAAAACCAGAAGGAACCATATTACTCCTACAACCTACTGAC
>NW_008355642.1:2779634-2781610 GCF_000622305.1 Nannospalax galili
AAAAGGAGGGTCAACACGGAGGAATCATTTCCTTCATGCTTCCAAGCGAAGCCAACCATGGTCGAGCAGGACCTTTAGCTTATCTTTACATAGGTGGAACTGGTAAAAGAAAGGAGCCAGGGGCTCTTCCCAAGCCCATGTGACCCCTGAGGAACAGATCTTGAAACTACCTTAACAGATCTTCAAATGACCTGTTTTATCTGGACCAACTGTATGGCCTTAAACACCCAAAAGGAAAGTATAACCAAAGATTAAACGGCGCCAACATAATTTCATAAGAGTCCATATGTATAGCTAAAGGCTACATAACAAGCAACAATGCCAGACAAGCGATACCTTCTTCTGAGTTGGCCAGGGTAGCCAAAGGGATTCCCAGATAGTAACCCAGAATAGAACTGGGAAAATGAACAGCAGACCCCAATCTTATCCAAAGGAATATAGGCAACTGATTACCGCTAGATGAAGGACAGCTGACCCTCCTAAAAGAAAGAGCTCTAGATAGGCTGACTAGATTCACCAGAAGGGTAAGTAGTGGGGAATGGCTGGGGATGCCGATAGCACAGCAGACAGTAGCAGGGATATCAGAGTATAAGGGCTCTAGTGGGGGGAGGGAGGCTATAGGAGGGTGCTACCTGGGAAGTGGGTGTATAAATAAATAAAGAAAAAAGAAAAAATTTCTTCAAAGCTTAAAAATTTGCTCCTTAATAATTAGTAGATGTGAAAAACATTACCATTGAAATCTACCTGATGGCTTTATATCCATGCTCAGGTGCCGAGGAGCTCAGAAAGTAACTGACTGTGACTAGTAATAATCAGATATATAGAGATTAGAAACACATGTGCATCTTAGTGTCAGTTGTATTAAAAGTGAATTTTTCTGTATGAAAATGTATTTTAATAATGAAATGGAGACCTTTTTTAAAGGTTAAAACCTCATTTAATTTTTTGTCTTATAGGGTTTATACGGAGTGCAATATTTTATAACTGTATCTATTCAACTGTAAACCTAAAATTTTACAGCCAAATTTGAAAGAGATGCATCTTAGCTCTGGAAATTGTTATTGAATATGTTAATGCTTTTGTAATGAAATGCTTCTCCTAATTATATGGTTATTAAATAAATAATTTAAAATAAGAAAATAAATAAAATGCACGGTCATGGGCAAACCTCAAAAAATAAAAGAACTCTATTGTTTAAATATAACACATTTTTATTAACCACTCATCAGTTGAGTGGCGCTTAGGTTGCTTCCATCTCTTATCTATTGTGAAAGGAGCAGCAACAAACATAGTTGTACAAGTTTCTCTACATTAGGACGAGTCCTTTGGGCATATGCCAGGGAGTGGTATAACTATGTCAAATGGTAGGTTCATTTTTAGTTTTGTAAGGGTTCTCCTCACTGCTTTCCATAGTGGTTGAACAAGTTTGCAGTCCCACCAGCAGTGGATGAGCGTTCCCCTTTCACCGCATCCTCTCTAACATTTTGTTCTCTTGTTCTCTTGATTTTAGCCAGTCTGACTCAGGCAAGATGAAATATTCAAGTGGTTTTAATTTGCATTTCCCTAATTACTAATGCTGTTGAACACATTTTTTAAATTAATCATTTTTTATTTTTTAGAAGCATTTCATTACAGCATTAACATACTCAATAACATTTTTTTACGATACTTCTTAGCTATCTTTATTTCTTATTTTGAGGACTCTGTTCAGCTCCTTAGCCCAGTTTTATTTATATATTTAGAAAATGATAATATATATATTTAAGGTGTATAGCATGATGGATCCTATGCGCACACACACACAGACACACACACACAGACACACACACACATACACACTCGGTGAAATGATTACCATGATCAACCTAGTTAACCTGTCCATAACTTCACACAGCTAAATTGTTTGTGTGATGAGAACATATAAGATCTAAGGGGGAAAGGACAGGTGAGGGTTATGGGAGGACGGATATGTGCTA
>NW_008355642.1:2782367-2795667 GCF_000622305.1 Nannospalax galili
TAAACTATATATGTGTGAGAGAGAATTTCATGGGAAAATTATTATTTTATACACTAAAATAATGATGTGATATCTTAGCAAAATTTCAACTACATAATGCAGTATTACTAGCTATAATCACTAAGCTATATCAGCTGTACATCAGATATTCAAGATGCATTCATCTCTAACTTAAAGATTTTATCCTTTAACCAACATCCCATTTCCCTCATTCCTCCATACTTAACAACAATTCTTCTGCATTATGCTTCTACATGTTTTACTTTTCATAAATTTTTTGATCGATTTATTTTTACTTTATGTCTATAAGTGTTTTGCCTGCATGTATGTAGTTGCAGCATGTGTATGCATCCCCTCAGAGGTCTGAAGGGGACATCAGATCCGCTGAATGTGGAGTTATGGGTAGTTGTTGGCTGCCATATGTGTGCTGGGAACCAAATCAAGGTCCTCTGGAAGAACAATCAGTACTCTTCACCGCGGAGCCATCTCTCCAGCCCCAACATGTTTTATTTTTAAATTTTCATGTAGAAGCAAGATTACATTCTATTTGCTATTTTTCCTTGTTCAGTCATTTCACTTAGTGTGATGCCTGCTTCGTTCACTCATGATTTCACAAATGTCCTGAATTCCTTCTTTTTTTAATAGCCAAATAATATTCTATTTTATATATTATATCAGATTTTAATACATTAATGATTATTTCCATGTCTTGGGAATTGTGAATAGTACTGCAATAAACACGTGAATGTAGATAGCTCTTTGAGCTACTTATTTCACTTCCCTTAGATATATACCCAGAGTAGAATTGCTGAATCACATTGTGGCTCTCTTTTAATTTTGTGAGGAATTTCCATACTGATATGAATGATATCCTTTCTAATTTACATTTCTACCAATGTAGCACAGCGATTCCATTTTCACTGTATCTTCACCAACACTTGTTACTATTTGATTTTTTGTTTGTTTGTTTAGTTGTATGTGTTCCAAATGTAGTTGGGAACATTAACTCATTATCAGTTGAATGGCTCAAAAATACATTCTTCTCTTATGTGGATTACCTTTTCATTTAGTTGGTGGCTTCATTCATTGTGCAAAAAAGGAAAAATAATCTTTTGACATAGTTCTATTTGCATAATTTTCTTTTCTTGCCTGTGCTTCTGGTTTTCAAATGAAAAAGCTAATTACCAAAAGTAATGTCAAGGGGTTTTTCCTCGGTGGCTTCACTTTTACAATTTCAGGTCTTACATTTAAGTTTATACTCCATACAGAGTCACTTAATTATTTTACATGTCATTTAGAGTATTGTGGGGGGACTCACACTCCATGGCATGTTTGTGGATATCTCAGAGGACAACATGTAGGAGTCAATTGTTTCCTACCATGGGGGTTTCAGGGATTCTGTTCAGGTCGTCAGGCCTGGTGACAATCACCTTTACCCACTGAGTCATTTTGCTGGCCCTAGAGTAACTTTCTATTACTGGTATAAGGATATAGATATCCATTTTTCCAGCCATTTATTGAAGAGATTATACTTTCATCATATTATATTCATGGTGACTTTTAACTACTAATAGGCTATATGTTTGACTTTATGCCTTAACTCTCTGGTCTGTTCCATTTGTTTGTCTTTTTAAAAACTATTATCATCATACTGTTTTGATTACCATAACTTTGTAACACTGTAAAATCAGAAAGTTTTGGTTTTGATTTTTATCATTTATATAATGAATTTTAGTCATCTTCACCTCCCATTTCCCTATCTCATCCTCCTCCCTCTTTGACTGGACTCCAACAAGGAAAGTAGGAACCCTGCCTACTTTCTTGTCTCCTTTTTGTGTATGGCCTACTGAATTTAATTAGAGTTTCTTATCTGAGCATTAGTAGGAAGTTATTTACTGGAGCAAGTGTAATTTTTCACTTGCTATACCATTGAAGTAAATGATATCTCCCAAAAATGTTCAATTGTGAATAGTCCTTCAGGGAAGGATGAGATGGGTTACACCACTGTTCACGATAAAATGTTGATGGGCACAATCATATGTATGTTTTGTGCACGTAGCTACAGCTACAGTGAGTTCATGAAGGAAACGACTATGTCATGTCCAGAAGACAAATTTTGCTGCATATCTCCCCATTCTCAGAATCTTATATTCTTTCCACTCCCTCTTCCATCGTGTTTCCTGTGTCTTGGAGAGGATGAAGCAGTTATTTCATTTAGGGCTCAGCACTCTATCATCACTTACTCATGGCATTTAATCCAGTTATGGGTTTCTACATTAACCACAGAGATCAGTGAAGTTCCAGAGGGAAACAACAACTGGCATATATTGGCTAGGAATCTGGCTGCCATCTGGCTGAGGCCTAAGAACTTCCCTGATGCTAAATTAAAAAGTAATAGACTAATTTATTTGGCTGAGGAAATTTCAAGATAGTCTAATATTGAATCTGTGGAATGATTAGTAAAGGGGAATATCATGCAGATCTACAATGAAAAAGAAGAACTGGGGCAGAAAGGAATATAAAACCTACAGTTTGGAGAAGAAAAGAAGGCCAGGACATTTAATGAAGAGAGGCTCCTATTGTTAAGGAGTTTAGGGAGTACTTTTAAGGAGATGACCTCCAGAGTTGCACTTAAATGGAAAGAGTATACTCAGAGTAAAACTTCACCCAGTTAAGCTTCCAACTTGAAAAAGGAAAAGGCTTAAAGAGTTTTCTGCTCCTATAAAACTACAACATATAAAAGTTGCTGGTAATATGGATGAAGGGGGTCAAGGTACAGCCTAAAGTGGCAACATCTAAACTTGGCAGTGTTGTTCATGTGGTGTTGGCTTTAGAGGCATGAAAGATGCGAGGGTGAGTGGGTCACTGATTCTTCCTTTGCAGTTTCAGAGAGCCACTGAGATTAGGTAGCTGGTCCTGGGTGTCCCTGTGTAAAGAAGGCCCTGACAGGCCAAGAGGCCCTGAGAAACTACTGTGTGAAGCTATGAAGCCTGGTGGGCAATGGTGACCCCCATGATGTTGGAGATGCCACCACCATGAGACATCTGCCACAAAGAGCTGTATACCAGGCCAAGAGAGAGATGTCTGCTGCAGGAAGCAAAGCTGAAGGGGCCGAACTATTTTTAAACCCTTTGAAACTAATGTCCTAGACATCAGATGTGCAACTACAAGATTTGCTGTTTTACTTGCTAGTATTTAGCCTTTATTTGGTCCAGTATTTCTTCAATAAGCCTCTATTCCTCCCTTTTGAATGGGAAAGTGTATTCTGTGCCATTGTATATTGGAAGTATGCAACTTGCTTTGTGATTTTATAGAGGCTTATACTTCAGAATTTGCCTTGAATCTCAGAGGACTCTGGATTTTTGAACAGTATTGCAACTGTTAAAGACTATGGAGATTTTAAAGATTGAATTAAATGCATTTTGCATTATGATATGCCCATGAGCCTTTGGAAGCTATGGAGTGGAATGTGGAGGTTTGAATATGGAATGCCCCCATAGGCTCCAAGTAGTTAACTACTTGGCCCCAGTTGGTGGCATTGCTTTGGGAAGGTCATAAAATCCTTAGGAGCTGTGGCCCTGCTGGAGGAAGAACATCACTGGAGGCAGGCTTTGAGAGTATATAACTTCTCCCACTTCCATTTTGTCTCTCATTGCTTTCTGTACCTGCTTGAAAGTGTGAGTCTTCAGCTTTCTGCCCTGGCTGTGTCTTTCCATGCCTTCTGCCATGATGAACTCTTATTTCTCTAGACCCTTAAGCTAAGTAAACTCTTCCTTATATACATTGCCTTGGTTGTAGTGTTTTAACACAGCAATAGAAAAGTTACTAATGTACCACGGCTTCTGGGAAGCGCATTATCCATTTATGACAGGTACCTTCATTGAAACTCTTCTTTAGACTATGTTTTCAAATAAGCTTATAAAAATAGATTTCTGGGGCTGGAGAGATGACTTAGCAGTTAAGAATGCTGGCCGCTCTTGCAGAGGACCTGGATTCGATTCCCCGCACCCAGATGGCAGCTAACAGCTGTCTGTAACTCCAGTTCTAGGGGATCTGATGTCCTCTTCTGGCCTCCATGGATATTGCTCAACATCAGTGCACTTACATACATGCGGGCATAACACTCATACACATTAAGTTAATAAAATTTAAAAAATGGGAATAGTACATTTCCATATGTTTTTTTCATATATCTTTGATTTTGGTTACCCCTTCCTCCTTCATCCTCTTCCCTATCCTCCTACCCCTTGATCTGCTTAGACCTTTCTAATCCAGTATTTCCCTCCTCCACTTTCATTTCCAATGTGTTCTACTATTCCTCCTCCACCCCTCTAATAGGCCCTTTCTATCTTTCAGTCTTCTTAAAAATATTTTATTTATTATTTTTATTTCATGTGTATGAGTGTTATGTCTGCATGTAGGTAACTGCACCCGTGTCATGCAATACCTGCAGAGGACAGAAGAGGTTGTTGGATCCCCTGGAACTGGAGTTATGGACAATTGTTACCTGCCATGTGGGTGCTGGGAATCGAACCCTGGTCCTCTGCAAAAGCAGTCAGTGTTCTTAACCGTGGAGCCATCTCTCTAGCCCCTCTTTCAGTCTTTTATGTGCACTCAATATTACATACACCACTCTAAAAATGTCATAGCTGGGATCTGCATATAACATGCAAGATTTTTCTTTTTCCGCCTGGGCTATTTCAGTCAGTATAACTCAGTATACTATTTTCCAGATCCATCCATTTTCCTGCAAATTTCACAATTTTGTTCTCTTTTACCATGAATAAAATTCCATTGTGTACATGTATCATATTTCCATTATTAGTTTATCAGTTGATGGCTATCCAAGCTGGTTCCATTTTCTCGATATTGTGACTAGTGCCACAACGAACGATGAAGAACAGGTGTCTCAGTTGCAAGGTAGGGAGTCCTTTGGGTGTACACCCAGGAGAGGTATAGTGGGATAATAAAGCAATTCTATTTTTAGCTTTTTGAGGAACCTCCACATCAATTTTCACAGGGGCTATACCACTGTACCTTCCCACCAGCACTGAATAGGTGTTCTCCTTTCTGTACATTCTCACTAGCATTTGTAGTCATTTATTTTCTTCGTATTAGACATTCTGATTGGATTGGGAAGAATCTCAAAGTTATTTTAATTTTTTATTTCCCTCATTGGAAAAAGTATGAACTTCTCAAAAATCGGAAAAATTTAAATTAAAACCCCTCCCTTTAGTATGTCGTGTAATGTAGGTAGAGTGGTAATCAAATCTCTCCAAGTGTTTTTGGTAAGTCTTTCTCTTTCATTTCTTAGAAGAGCTTAATTCTGCATAATATTCTTAACTAGACTTATTTGTTTCAATATTTTGAAAATAGCATCTCCTTTTTTCCTGGCCTCAAAGTTTCTGCTGAGAAACATTTTAGATTCTTATAGAGACTTTCTTTTGTTTTGTTTTGTTTTGTTTGTTTTGTTTTTTGTTTTTTGTTTGGTTTTTGTTTTATTGAGACAGGGTCTCCCTGTAGCCCCAGCTGTCCTGGAACTCACTATGTATACCAGGCCGGCCTTGAACTCACAGAGATCTACCTGCCTCTGCCTCCCAAGTGCTGGGATTAAAGGCGTGCGCCACTACGCCCAGTAGAGACTTTCTTTTATGTGATGTGTACATTTCTCTTTACTCTCAAAATTCTTACTTTAAAATTTAATCATTTGATTATAATATTTCTCAGTACAAACCTCCTTAGGTTCAACATATATACATATATGTGGATTTATGTATCTGGTTGCCTATTTCTATTGCAAAATTTGAGAAGATTTTATCCATTATCTCTTCAAATAGACTTCATTCCTCTTTTCTTCCTTTCTCTATTCTCTTTCATGGACTTCCATAATGTGTATGTTGCTGTACTTCCTAGCTCCTCATAAATCCTGGAGGCATTTTTCATTGTTACCTTTTTTCTTTTTGCTTTGATTGAGTAATTCCAAATGAACTTTCTCTGACTTTAAATGCTCTTTAATTTGCTTGGTACTATATGGTTTAAGCATGCTAATGAATTTTACTTCAGTTCCTATATTCTTCAGCTGCAGGATTTCTTATAGGTATTTTTCCCTGTGTTTTTTTTTTTTGTCTTTATTATTTTTGTTCATGTATTGTTTTTTTCATTTTATTAGTTCTTAAGAAAACTATTCTGAATTATTTGACAGTCTCATCATAGATTTGCATTATTTGTTGACTTATTTTTTAAAAAATATTTTATTATTTTTATTTTATGTGTATGAGTGTATTACCTGCATACATAGGTGCACCTGTGTTGTGTAGTGCCTGTAGAAGTCAGAAGAGGGTGTCAGATCCCATGAAACTGGAATTACAGATGGTTGTTAGCTGCCATAGTGGTGCTGGGAATTGAACCTGGGTCCTCTGCAAGAGCAGCCACTGTTTTTTTTGTTTTGTTTTGTTTTGTTTTGTTTTTGAGACAAGCTCTTACTCTGTAGTGTGGGCTGGCTTGAAACTCACTGTTTATACCAGCCTGACCTTGAACTCACAGAGATCTGCTTACTTTTGTCTTCTGAATGCTGGGATTAAAAGTGTTAACCACCATGCTTGGTGATTCTACTTTTTTAGTGATGATATAGCAACATTAATTACCTTAGATGGTGTCTTGTGTCCCTGAGTCTTCATAATCCTTGTATCATTGCGTTGGTACCTATACTTGCGAGAAATGATCAATTCTTCTAGTGTACTTTAGTTGCTAAAACATTCAACACAGTCCTTCTATAGCACTGGCCAAGGCAGCTTTGAACATATGCTGGCAAGTGGACTTGTTACTGGGGTCTTTTTTTTCTTGCAGGGTTACTTCCTGTAGAGGTCAGTCGATCTACTGACTGACTTGTTGGTTGGGTTTCCTCCTAAGGTGGGACTTCTAGCTGGGGTCTGAGATCAGCTGGAGCCACTGGCTGGGCCCCACGAACTGTGAGGATTGAGTAAAGCTGGAGACACTATTCCCTGACTGGAAGGTGTCACTGATTTGACTTTCCATCCAGACAGGAATTCAGTCTGGATTTTACAATTGGCTAGTGCATCTGACTGTGCTCTGTAGATAGGTTGGGATGCTGCCTAGATTTCATGGCCAATTAAGTCCACTGGCAGGGCTACATAGTGTCTTACAATTTAGTGAGGTCACCATAGAGGCTTCCTAATCAAGTGGTACCACTAACCACTAACTGGACTTTGTGATAGGAAAGGTTGGAAATATAGGTTCTAAAACTGCACAAATCTGTAGGTTATATTCCATTGTGGAGAACAGAGGCTAGTTCCTTGAAAGACCAGATTTTTGGCTGGAGACTCCATGTAGGAAGTAGGAAGAACTACTGACTGTGCTCCCTGTAAACCAGAGCCATTGGTTGGCCCATAGGTGAGAGGAACTGCTAGCTGTATTCTCTGGATAGAGGAGGTGTCCAGCAGATGCAGTTTCTCTACCAGGATTCACACTGCTCTCTTTAATCCCTGCCCATTTGTTTCACTAGATAAATGATGGTTAGACAACCTTGACAATTTTAGCAGTGCTCTCTGTGGGTTGAGGCAGAAATGGGTCTCCTAGAAAGAGCCTGAGATCATTAGGGAAGCTAGGTATCTGATTTGGCCTTTATTTACTCTAGTCCAGAAACTCTAGGCTTGGGGAATCCCTGGTGATATGATGCAGTGCTGGCCCGGGGAAGAAACCTACAAAGTAAAACCACTCCTTATTGCCTTTTTATAGGCTTTTCTCAGGTTTGTGTGTGAAAGAGGTATTCCAGGCTCACTTCTGCATCCTGAGATTTTCACAAAAAATTCTTCTCTGTGAATAATTGGAAACCAGTATTTGTGTGAGAACTGGAGATGGGAACCTCCTAGTCTATCATCTTGCTACTCTTCCTCAGTCTTATACCTGTCAGCTTTAGAATGGGCTTTATACCATCCTGGATCTCTGGCCTTTAGGTCTGGACTTGAACTACACTATCAGTCCTTTCAAGTTCTTCATTTGTTAACCACATATCATGATATTATATCTTGGAAGCATTTCAAGGAAGTACATACAGATTTTACTCTATTATTTCTTACAGTGCCATCCATGGCATTTGATATTTTAGTTATACTATTGTTTATTTACTAGTTGATGGGAAGTTAGTTATTTTCAAATAAATGCCACAGTGAATATTTATTTTTTGCTAAAGTATGTGTGTTTATCTTTAGTCTAAATACCAGAACGGAATTTATAAGGCACAAACATTTATAATTTTTATGTATATTGACAAGTTATTCCACAAGGCGTACTGTTTCAGTCAATGGTATCAGGAAGTATTTATCACCCCACGTTTACTAACACTAACTTCTATTGTTTTTCAAATGTTTTCCAATATGATAGATAAAAGATAAGAATACATTGCCACCTCCTTTCTCTCTATGAAATCTTCACCCATTTACTTACATTTTCTATGTATGGTACTTTGTATCTGGAACTGTCAGAATATTCTTGGGAAAATTCTAATTTGAACTTATTCATGAAGAAGATCATGCCTGCTTGCAGGTATCATAAACCCTAGGTTTTTCTCCAGTATACTAGTTAAACCTAGTGGGTCCTTTGTCAGTTTCTGTTTCAAGATACCCATCAAGATAATAATACTTCCTGCACATAGGTAAAACACTCTGCTACTTTTAAGGAAAGAAAAAGCTAACATGGTTTCCAATGCAAAAACCAGAAGAAGAAATCACATTACTGAATAAAATCGCTTACCCAAGAAGCAGTTGCCTTTGACAACAAAGCAGACCAGCCAGAAAGATTAAAGCTATCCAAATAGCACTTGCCACATGTCCAATGGTCACAGTCATTTTATGCACATACGTTTCTTGGGGGGAAATGTGTGTAATTATACTTTGCAAGTCTAAGATATGCAAATTGACTTCCAAGGCTAAGTGTTAAATAATACTTAGTTAATAAGTTACCACGTTTGATGAAATAGAAGCAGTAATAAATGTCAAGCATCCTACATTTTTAATACGTTATACAAAAAGCATGCATTGTTTGAATAATTCCTCTGATACTAAGGACAATGACATGATTGCAATAACATGGTAATATTTTAAAGGTCACCATGAACAAGCTTCTGATAAATCAAACTTGACAGCCCCACAACAAATCAATGATAACTAAACAGGCTTGAATTTCAAACAAGTAAATGAAAGGATGGAGGAAGAGTTGTTAAATGCAGCCCTGTTAGCTAGTAACTTGAGAAGAGATACATGTTCTCTGTTTAGGTAAAGAATAAAGCTGTTTGTCTAGGCCTTACGCTAGAAATGTTGACACTGCCTTATCTCCACAGAGTACCTGTTACTATGTTCTTGCAAAGCATCTTCTGCATCTGTTCCTTTAATTTTATAGCCTCTTCCATCAACCTCGTCTGTTTTTCTCCATTCACAATTGATTGGTAGTTTTTTGGTTTTTTTTTGAGACGCTCTAGTGCCTTTACCTTCCCCCAAAAGAGAGCAAGTGAAATGTTTCTGCAATGATCCACTTTAGAGAGGACTTTGTAGAAACTTTACTTCCTAAGCTGCAGACAGAAGCAGGGAGATTGCCACAGAATGACTCAGTTGCTGTCCAGGAAACTCCCTTGTTGATGGAGTCTGTCATTTCTCTTATCCCATGTACTAAAGCTATAAGACAGCCCATCACATCACTAAGTGAATTTACCAACAAAGAACTTGAAAACACAGATTCTGTAGCACTGTTCCTTCCGTCCAGACTTACCTCAATCAGTGCCTATATTTAGCTGATCAACAAGCAAGTATTTATAGAGTACCTAGAGACAGAGCAGTATGATTGGTATGTAGGAAGTACAAAATGTAACACACAGTTCCCATCTTTGAATAGTTAATAATCTATTGGTGAGCAAATCTTACATGAAGCTAGCTTCTCAGATTTCATGGAATCGTGGGAATTGGGCATAAAAAGAAGTTGGATAGATAGAGCAAAAAACATTTAGGTCAAATTTTTATTACTTCTTGTCTGAAACCTTTAATAATACTTACAGAAAAAAGTAGATATAATGTGCTCTTAAAAATAAACTACCAAGATAAAAACAGAAGTTAGAAGGCTTTTTTGGAGCTTAAGTTTAAGAAACATTTTCCAGTTGCTTCAAAAGAAGAATTGTCAGTGTAGTAGCACAGTTGGATTAATCATAGTGTTTAAAATAGCTTCAGTTCTGAATTTTAGTGGTTGTCAGAAATAAGTCTAGTCATTATGAAACTCCTTGGGTCAAAACTGAGATATTAACATTTTCTTTCATTGTTCTAAGGTCAGTACTATTTAAACTCATCACCCAACTCCCAGCAAACTTTCTAGTATGCTTCTTGGTAACTATAAACCATCATATGAGAAGAGAGATAGAATATTTCAGCTTAGAAGCAAGTGCACTAGACTAGAGGAATGGAGTGGAATATACCACCTCTTGTAGCAACAGAGTTTGGGAGCAAGGTGTTACATAGGCTTGCTGATGCCCATGCAAGGCAAGTTCAACTTGGGAAACAATTTTATATCCCCAGTTATAGACCTGGCCGTCTTCCTCACTCCACTAAAAGTTTACTTCTTCAGAGTAACCATCCATCAATATCACTATGCAAAATCAACCCCACCATCACTTTCTATCCTCTTATCCCATTTTATGCTTTCTATTTGAATACATAATTTTTGTATTTTTCCTCAGTCAGAACAGACTTGAAGGCAGGGACGTCCATGCCTTGTTTGATGGTATAGCTCTTGATACTACAAGAAGACCTGACATATAATATGGGCTCAACAGATCTGTTGAGCAGATGGATGCCATTTTTATATATAAATTTCAAAAAGGGGTTTGAGACCATATTTTGAACCAATGATTTTAGATTAGTGTTTACTTTAGAAATGACTTATGATTTGGAAAAGCCATTAAAAATATCCCTTTCTGCATATTTTCACTCAGGTTCCACTTTCCCGTGAAGTCATTCTTTTCAAGTGTCCCCATTTCTTCACTGACTGCCAACTGCATGCAAGTTAATAAGTGACTCTCCGTGTTCTACATGAAGACCATTTGTCTATAATTATTTGGAAGGGAAGATGATACACTATCTGTCTCATCCTGTGTTTTCGGTCATGCTCATGTATTTTCTACAGAGCACATAGTAGGCTCTCAAATTTTTGTTCCACTTGTGATCAATTCCAGATGGAGAAGTTGGCAAGCATAAGCTGTTATAGGGGACTTTTTCTGCAACGATGTAATAATCAACTGGTGTCAAAGAAATTACCCGTAAATCCTAGCAAATCATTTTAACTATAGAAGTACGTTTGATCTAGCACACTTCACATTTGCAAATGAATAACTTAAGGTTCTAGAAAAAAAGAAAATTATGGGATCTAGACTTTGATGGAGGTTGTCAAATGAATGTATTAAATTTTCCATCTGCCTCTGCCCTAGGCTATGTGGGGTGGGTGGACAGCCTGAAGAAAATTGTTTCATGCCTGGCCCTTTCCATATTTTTTAAAATAAGGTAGATACTACATTCTTTCTGAAATATGATTAAATTGGAATTTGGGGTGATTTCTGGAATCAGAAGTTTATCTAGTGTAACCTTGAGACAAGTCCTCTCTATCATCTCCACCTGGTTCTTATAGGCACCTCAAACTCCTGCAGCAGCTGATTCATCCCTCAGTATCCTAATGAAATTTGAAAAATTAGATGCTTCATAAACTAAGATGAATGTCGTTTCCCACGGTATCTTGTACTACATTCTCATTTCCTCCCGATGAGATAGGCCTCTGCAACATAAGATGTAGAGGCCTGCCTGCTCAGGCATGTTGCCCTGCTGACTACCCAGATGGTTCTTTAGTGCTGCAACTGACCTAAAGTAGAAACAGGTATATTGCCTTACTGCCTAGAATGTTCTCTAATTGTTCCTCATCTTATTTCAAATTACACTTGAATTAATTACCTTCTTGCTCTTTTGCTTGAAATAGTCCCTGCAGAATTTATTTAAGATATGGATTTCCCTTAAGTCAGCCTGTCTTTAATTGCAACATTCCTTACAACTGATGACAGAGAACAGAATCAGCATTCATTTCAGGGTGCTATGCATCTTCAGTATCAGTGACTCTTAATGTTTTTGAGAGTCTACTTGATTTTGCAACACCTCTGTTCTCTTTACTGTCTCAGGAGGGGACAGGTTTTGGCAGAGAACTTTAATGACAATAGCAAAAGCAATGAAAAATAACATAAATACTGGGTAGGCCAATGGGACTAGGTTCTATTTCTGGGACTTAACTGTTATTTTCTAATTGGCTCTTTGTCACTTTAGCAGGTCACTTCCCTTATTTGGGGGTCTCAGTTTCATTTATGATGGAAAAGTGTGGACTTGATTGATGCTTTTAAGCCTCGCTTCACCTCAGAATCATTAGGCAGAGATAGCAGTAAGAATTAAAAATAATGATTCTGCAATGTTTCACAAAACTCCCACCATAAAAAAATCACAGAAATGCTGTTTTATATTAGTCTGCCAAAATTCATATTGGATAGCTCACTGGAAGTTTATAAAATAAAAAAGGATAAAATATGCACAAAAAATACTGATTCTGAAAAATACTATTCTATAGACTTACCACAGACCTGTTGGGTCATGATGAACATTTAAAAAATCATTAATAATTCTAATATACAAACAAAGTTAAGAGTAAATTAGAGATTCTAGGTTTTGGAGAGATGGTTCAGCAGTTAAGAACACTGGTTGTTCTTGCAGAAGACCCGGGTTCGGATCCCAGCACCCACATGGCAGCTAACAACTGTCCATAACTCCAGGTCCAGGGGATCCTACAGCCTCTTCTGTCCTCTGCGGGCATTGCCCGACATGGGTGCACTTTCCTGCATGTAGGCAATTCACTCATACACATAAAATAAAAATAATAAATAAAAACTATTTTTTTAAAAAAGAGTAAATTACAGATTCTCAACTTTTGAAGTGTATAAAAATCACCTGGTTCTAATACAGTTCCTTCTGGTTTTTAAAACTAGCTAGGCATTATTCATCTCTCGCATTGTCTAACCCTTCCACCATGGTTTCCCCAATTAAGGTGCCCCCATTTTTCCCATTTCTCCATTAGTCCAACAACCTACTGACAAAGTATACATACCAGATCAAGAAATATATGTCTAGGCAAAGTTTATCTGAGAACAATCGGTCTTTGCCCAAGCTTTATCTACATGGTACATGGTAATTAAAAGTACCAGACTGGTGGAACTAAC
>NW_008355642.1:2795776-2800560 GCF_000622305.1 Nannospalax galili
TATGAGCATCTCTCAAAATGTCCTGTAACAGTGGTGAGTCACCTATTCTCTTGGTCAAGGAGGCCGTGGAGACCCCAGAAGACGGACTTGAACCAGTGTCCAGTCTACAAAGAGGAGGGTCAACACAGAGGAAACATTTCCTCCATGCTTCCAAGCAAAGCCGGCCATGGTCGAGGTAGGACCTTTGACTTATCTTCACATAGATGGAACTGGTAAAAGAAAGGAGCCAGGGGCTCCTCCCAAGCCCATGTGACCCCTGAGGAACAGATCCTCAAATGGCCTTAAGAGTAAAAATAAATTTGTTTATCTGAGCCAACTGTACGGCCTTGAACACCCCAAAACGAAAGTATAACCAAAGATTAAAGGGGCCAGTATAATGTTTTTAGAGTCCATATGTTTGACTAAAGGCTACATAACAAGAAACAATGCCAGATAGGCGATACCTTCTTTTGAGTTGTTGGCCAGGGTGGCCCAAGAGACTCCCAGACAGTAACCCAGCATAAAACTGGGAAAACGAACAGCAGACCCAATCTTATCCAAAGGAATATTGACAACTGATTACTGCTAGATGAGCAATAGCTGACCTTCCTAAAACAAAGACCTCTAGATAGGCTGACTAGATTCACCAGATGGACAAGTACTGTGGAACAGCTGGGGTGCCGACAGCACAGCAGACAGTAGCAGGGAAGACAGAGTAAAATGGCTTTTGTGGGGGGAGGGGCTATGGGAGGGTGCCATCTCGGAAGTGGGTATATGGATGAATAAGGTTGTTTAGGATGTTCTGTGTGATATACACACACACAAATCGACAAATTTAAAAATGAGTTATATTTGAGGAGGAAGCATAAAATTTTACGTCATGTTAAGTAGTAGAGGTAATAAACATTACCATTCAAATCTACCCAATGACTTTACATCCATACACAGGTGCCAAGGATCCAAGTGCAACCGAACATGACTAGTAATAATAAGATACATACAGATTAGAGATGTATGCACCAACATCTAAGTGTTATTAGTAAAAATAATGAGTATTTCTGTAAGAAACAGTATATTTTAAAATGAATAGAGATCTCTTTAAAGGTTAAAAACTCATTCAATTTTATGTCTTACAGGGTTTATGTTGAGTTCAATATTGTATAACTGTATTAATTCAACTTGAACCTAAACATTTTATAGCCACTTTTGAAAGAGATGTATCTTAGCTATGGAAATTGTTATTGAGTATATTAAATCTGTAATGAAATGCTGCTTCTAAAAAATAAAAAAAAATTTAAAAATCACCTGGGTATATTGTTAATCTTTGCTCTTTCTGATTCAGTAAATCTAGTTTAGTGTTGAGATTATGCTTATCTAGCAAGTTCCAAGGTGTTGCCTATGCTGAACTTTGAATAACAAGGGGCCAGATGAGATAAGTATTTTTCAACTGGAGTGAGAACCTCTTTAAGACTTAAAGGTAAGATGCATTTGCTAATATATCAATACTATTACCAATGGACATTCATCAATGCCTTGAGATGCTTGTTTTGAGACAGAATAAAATTTATTAATGGAACATTTTGAAAGATTAGAAGATACACTTTGGACATGTCAAAAGAATAATCATGTAGTGAATCTTATACAAGATGGTTTTCAGATGTATAGTGTACAATAGGTTGTTCCATTGATTTCTTAAAAAGCATGAATCCAAACATGTTTATGTCTTTGTAAAAATTTTTATATCCTGCTTGAATTTTTATTTTTTTGAGGTGTTTAAAAATCTTTTATTAAATTTTCCTGATATATAACTTTTTAATTGAGTTTTTGTGCATTTCATATCATAATTCTTAGCCAAATTTAGATAGACCCCCTCCACAATCCATACCCTCCATAACCCCTCTCACCAAATTTCGTGCATTCTGTCATATGTTGTTTTATTCGTTATTTTTATTTTGTGTGTACAAGTATATTGCCTGCATGCATGCATGTGCACCCTTGTCATACAATGCCCTGGGAGGTCAGAAGAGGGTGTCAAATTCCCTGGAATTGGAGTTATGACAGTTAGTAACCACCATGTGGGTGCTGGGAACCAAAGGTGGGTCTTCTGCAAGAGTAGCCAGAACTCTTAACCAATGAGTCATCTGTCCAGCCCCTCTTGCTTGAATCTTAATAGGCATAATACTACTAATGAATGTAGGTACATGGACTTAAAATATCTCTCATTTGAATCTATGGAGATACGTTTGATTGTTGCAACTGGCGGGGGAGGAGAGTGCTATTGGGACTAGTGAGCAGAGGTCAAGGATATAGGCAAACATCCTACAGTGCACAAGAGAGAGTCCCTTCCCTATCTCTGCAACAAGGGGGAAATCTGGCCTAATGTGTCAATAATGCCAGAAGCCGAGACACTCTGTACTAGATGAGTCAATTTAAGATCTCTTCACAGTTTTATATTATTTTATGCTACCCTAGAAAATAATTATAATAAAGTTAAATATGATGATAATGGTTACCAAACCACAATTTTCTTCCCTAGCTCCAACAGAAACTTTTCCAAAAGACCTTTCAAGAATTTATTCAATTTTATTTCTCTGAAAGTAATACTTGAGAACTGAGAAAAGAAGAAATATTCAGTGCCAGAGCCTGAAGGGCCTTTAGTAATCAATTCAATTCAAGCCTTTCAAGACACAGATGGAGAAATCAAGGCTCATGGAGGGCAAGTGGTCAGCCAACCTGTGTTGTTTTAAGGAAATTCTCCACATATCTTAAGTTGTTAAAGTAGGTAATTGCTTCTAATTGGTAGACATTCTCCAAATAAACTGCTTAAAGAGACACATTCCTCATTTGACATCGCTATACTTCTATTCCGTTTCTATTTACATTTTTGAGAATAATTTTCTAACATGCTGAAGCTACCTCATTCTCTAAATGCACCCATTCTAATAATGTGAGTTTTGGAAGAATTCACTTTGACTTGTAGTAATGATTCCAAATAAATTCCTATAGAAAGTTTACAATATATCAGGCAATTTTATTTGTTTTATTTGATCTAATTAATCCTCCCAACTATTTCGTGGGTCAGGTTACTGAGCAACACAAAGGTTAAGTCATCTGTCCGTGGTTATGTGGTAGCATCTCAATTTAAGCCCAGAGGTTGGATTCTAGTGCTCATCGTATAAAGAATGAATGAATGCATTTGTAGTGCTAAGATTTGGCACTCTTGGCAAAGAAAAACAGATGAGATGACGCATGTCTGCATTACTCATGGGCATGAGTGATGGCTTTCGGTAGCCCTGACTCCACATCTATAGTGTGAACATTTAGAACTTTCTTTTTTCCCAAGGTGAATGGCATTTATGTCAGAAAGTTACAGCCAGGACAGCCAAATTATAAGATACTATTCTGCCCTAAGAAAATGTCCACAGGTAGAAATGCTCCAAAGCAAGATCTTGGGGTCAGCCTGGACTCTGCATTTGCAAGTTTGCTGACTCTATATCTCACTGCCTTTAATTTCATTTCTGAGCTGGCAGCTAGCACAACATTTTTTTGAAAATGATATATAAGAAGACCTTGTGATGTTGGAACCCAGAAAAATCTTCAAGATTCAATGAAGCACAAGGATAATAATGTCAATCAACTGATGAAGTGAAGTATCATATTGAGTTGGTATAGAAAGAAATTGCAAGTCAATAAAGTTGTACTGAGCCTAAATTCCCTGAGAAAAAATTTCTTTTGGTAAGTTGGTATTCTGTCCAGGTATATTTGCTGCCTCAGTGTAACTGTATATAGTAAGACCTGAGATACAGTTATAATTCAACAAGGAAGTTGCAGTCATGAAATACTAAAATTCAGAGATAAATTCTATCTCAAATACTGGTGTTATTTCAAGCCAGTATTGTTTCTGACAAGAGAGAAAGTACCACTAGGATGTAAGTTTATTGATTATGAACACAGTAAAAGCACTAACCATGATTTTCTTCCTACACATGATAAAATCACATCTGATCACAGATGTCCTTGTGTCAATAACTATTAAAGCCAAGGTTTCTAGGTAATATATGAACTACATATGTAAATACTTTGTTGATTTGGGAAAACTTAAGACTTTGCACTGCATTCCAATAGCTAGGACCGGTAACAGAATGATTAAGGTCATTCAACAGCACCACAAGGACATGATCTGCCAGCTCTACTGGGATATTTCTAAAAGGTAATTCTTAAGAAACACTTGGCTTGTATTTCATAAGACTATATTAATACTGAGCTTTGACCCAGATCTGCTAGAAGTCAACACTGAGCCTCTGGGAAATTCACTTCTCTGGGCCCCAGTTTTCAAATAAAGCAAGGGTTTGAACTAAACAATATTCTTCTGGTGCTTGTATTTAACTGATCTGTGGTTGTATTAGAGACAGACATGAATATTAACTTTACAGTAGAAAAATAATCTGGGGTCTTGCCTTATTTGAGATTTAATAAAGGCACTAATGGGTGAGAAAAAGCTGACCTTCTTTAAAGGAGTAAGTCTAGGTGAACTGGATAGACCCCAGTGGATGAACTTGCACTGAGGGATGTCAAGGGACACTAACTTGACTCGATGGGCTTTAACATAAATGACAAAATGCATGAAATCCAATTGGGGGGCTAAGAGACAGTGCCGATGGTGAAGGGGTTATGAAGATGATTAAGAGCGTATGTATGAAATACTCAAAAATTCAATAATATATATATATATATATATATGTATTTGTTTGTTTGGGTTCTTTTGTGTGTGTGTGTGTGTGTGTGTGTGTGTGTGTGTGTGTGTG
>NW_008355642.1:2800601-2815183 GCF_000622305.1 Nannospalax galili
TATTAATAACATTATTATTAATTCAATAATAGCAAAACACCAACAGATAAATTTTACTTGTTTCAGTATTATCACAATACTGGTGACCTACCACCTTTAAGGGGAACTGTGGGTATGAGAAAGACAAGAGAGGAGTGCCTATGCCCTGAGACTGTCTTGTGTTTTGTATTTGTCTTGCCTTATACAAGGCCTAAAGCCTGTCTGTGGTGTGCTTGTATTATTTCAACTTCCATGATTTCTTTTTTTACAATATATATTTTTACTGAATGCCTGTGCATTTCATATAATACATCTTAATCATATTTAGGTCCCCTTCCCTATCTTCACTTCCCATAGCCCTTCCTCCACCAGATTTCATACATTCTGTCATATACATTAAGGCCTATCAAGTTAAGTTTGTGTCCCCAGTTGTCCCTCTGTGTGAGTTCATTCACTGGCACCTGGCCAGCCTATGTAGTGTCACTCCCTTAAAGAAGATCAACTCTCCCTCACCCAGAAGTGATCAGCTGCCAATAGTTCCTCAGCTAAGGTTGGGGCTTTTTGCTATAAATTGGCTTTAACCCAATTCTCTCTGTTTTGGTCAGTAAAGTTTAAATTGGTTCCTGGCTTGGTCTATAGTTCCCTTCTTTCTTCAATAGTAGAGTAGATCTCAGTACTCCAAATGGCAAGTGGAAACTGAAAGCAGGCTAGTTCCTGCTCATTTCAGTGTATTCAGTTTTCTCAAATTTATCTTCCTTGGGACTTACTCTCTAGAGCAGTGGCTAGCATGTCAGGCACTAGAATCCTTTATGATGGGGTGAAGCCCCATATGTGTGGGAAGTTGTATAAACCAGTACCCTTAGTGGGTATGATGTTAGGATTGCTACCACAAACAGCACTGAAGTGAGAAATGAACCCAAAATAGTCCTAGTTCTAATTCTTGGAAACTCTTCAGATGGTAAAACGGTGCCAAGAGTCCAAAGGGTCCTGATAGTCCCTACCTGATGCCATGAGGGAGCTGGATCTGATACAAGACAGTGAATCCTGTGTTGGAATGTGCTGGTAAATGATTAGCAATTTGCTTGGTTGGGGGTAAAGCTCTGTTTTTCAGAATTTGCCAATTTCCATGGTGAAAGCACTCCCATCATGACTGATTGCAAGCTAGCTGCAATGCCACAAAGTATGGAGTTGAAAATAAAAAACACAGATTGTCCTTAGACATAGTGCAAGGAAACTCAGCATGCCACCTACTGCATCTATCTGTTTCATCCACATAGCCCAGTCTTCAGACAGAGTGCCTCGGGGCTGGTAAGGATTGGACTGGGGAGAGAGAGTAGTGCTTATATTGACCTGCCTGTTCCACTTGCTGCTTGGAAAAGAGGTGTAAGGAAATACCAAAAAAAAAAAAAAGTGTCCATGGAAATAGCAGAGTCCACTGAACTAAACCATGTAGGCATTTCGTATGTTTATCTGGTGATTTGGAACAGCATCAAAGTTTATATCCTACTTGGATGACATAGAATCCTTTTAGATCCTATATGTATAGATGAAAGAAAGAAGGGAACACTAATCTAATGTTTCTTCTTCGGTCAACTGCATTTTGTGTTCAATTCCATATATACCAAAACCTGTGGTAAGAAAGTGGAGAATAAATTTTAATATTGAAAGGCAATTTCACCCTGCTTCTTGGAATGTAGAGTTTTAATTCCACACTAACACAGGCAGCTTGATCAAAGGGTGGTCGGCTTGGCAGTGTCCAAGGCTATTATAAAATGAACACTGTAGCTCAGATTTAGGTACAGCGCTCTACATTCTATTTCCTTTTGTTTTGAACAAAATAGAAATGAATGTTCATGGTTTGGTTGCCTTTAAAATGAAGATACTTTGCACTATGTGTAGTAGAAAATCGAAAAGGACGGCCTCGGATTCTGAACATTAAAATTTAGAGCTAGAAAGGCCATGGAAAGCAGAATTTCAGTGAGAAGAAGCAACATCATTTACACATTCCAAAGAATGTCAGGGATTAATAATATTCTAATAGAATTAACCTGAGCAAACATGAGCCATTTTGGAAGAAGGTTAATATCATACAAAATGTACACTGTATGTTCCCATTGGAAGCACTTTCTCGGACAACTGAGCTTGAAGGTAATTATTTGCTACTCTTTCTTGCCTTTGCCAATGAAGGAACAGCACCTGCAGCAGAAAAAGTGGTATTTGCTTGGGATGCAGCTATTTGCCACTATAGCTGGGGTCAAAACGATTAGTAGAGAAAGCTTGTGTTATGGTTGCAGGGATACTTGATAGAAACAGTGTCATGATTGTAACATTAGAATTGCGCATAAAATGTTATTTACTTAAAAATTTCAAGGAAGAACCATCAGTCACACTCTATCCCTTTCACCATATTTTGATTTTTTTCTTACAATTTAGGTTAGAGTTAAGTTTCATTCCTGCATCTCTAAAAACCTTTTGAAGAAAACAATATATCCTGATAAATATAGAAATTCCATACTTGGCACCTAATGAGCGCAGAATTTGATAGTTCAGCAGAGCTGCCAAAAATATGATTGCATCAGTGAGATCAGTCACCAAATTGGTGGCCACATAGTCAATGCAAATCCCCTTTTAGATTTTCTCCAAATATAAGTTGATTGTTTACTGGATGGTATAGATGTTATTGGTAGGCAGTATGATATTTATTTAGCTGTGTGTCCATTTAACAAACTGATTAGTAAATACTCAATATATATATATATATATATTTTTTTTTTTAAATTTATTTTATGTCTATGAGTGTATTGCCTGCATGTGAGCACACCTGTGTAGTGCAATGCTGTGGAGGTCAGACGAGGGCATCCCATATGTCTTAGTTTTGTTTCCTGTTGCTAGTAATAAAATATCTTGACAAAAGCAATTTGGGAGAGAAAGGGTTTATCTGGTTCACAACTCCAGGATGCCGTCCATCACTGTGGGGAAGTCAAGGTGGCAGGAATTGGAGCAACTAGAAAGTGTGGGAAGAAGGCTCAGTGGATAATGTTTTTGCTGGGCAAGCATGAGGATTTGAGTTCGAAGTCTCAGCACCCATATAAAAGCCAAGCACCACAGCATGATTGTTTATGACCTGAGCAGTGGGGAAGTGGTGTGTAGTTGGAGTAAAGGCAGGTGCCCCAGTAGCTTACTAGTCAGTCTAGCCTAAACAATGAGCTCCACGTTCAGTGAGAGACCCTGTCTTAGAAAATATGGAGACTGATAGAGGAAGACATTTGACATCAACAAGACATTCTGGCCTCTCAATGCACACACACACACACACACACACACACACACACAAAGTTTCATAGATAACACCTAAGGTTCAGTGTGTGCCAAGCTTTTCCCAAAGGGTTCTGTATCTAATATGTCATGTAATCCTCCTAATTTTCTGAAGGCAGTATTATTTTATTGTATTTTAGAGTTGAATAAACTTAGAGAGGTTAAGCTTCTTGTTCAAGACCACATAGCTGTAACAGTCAGGATTCAAATCCTGGCAATCAAGTTCAGTAGTTTTTGTTCTTAACCACAATAACGAAGTAGTCTTACTATAACCATGGACTTTGATTAAAAACAAAACAACTCTTCCAAGTCTGTTGTCTTTTTTCTTCTTCTTTCCTGACAGGGTCTCCTTAATCCTAGCCTACCTTGAACTCACTGTGTAGACAAGGTTGGCCTTGATCTCACAGAGATCTATCTGCCTCTGCCTCCCAAGGGCTGGAATTAAAGTGATGTGCCACCACACCCAGTGTCAAAGTCAGTAATCTTAAGAAGGCTGAGTGAGTTCTGATTCTGGTTCTGCCACTGACCTGTAAGAGCAAGAGAAATTCCCTACATTTCACCAACCCTATAGTGTACAAATTTCCAGAGGATATGATGGAAGATGTTGAAGAACCATGAGCTTTTATTTTTTTTAAAGGAGGGAGGCTGGAGAGAGGGCTTAGTGGTTAAGGTCACTGACTTCTCTTGCAAAGGATCCGGGTTCAGTTTTTAGCACCCATACAGTGACTAACAACCATCTGTAACTCCAGTTCCAGGGGACCTGACACCCTCTTCTGGCCTCTATGGGTATTGTATGCCTGTAGTGCACTTACGTTACAAAACACTCAGGCACAAAAAGAAAAAGAATTTTGCAAAAGAAAGTTGTAGGAATCCTAGGTATTACACTGTTTCCCACTATCTTTTACAGATTCCGTGGGGGAAAGATTTGCTTTTACTGGCTGTGCATTTTGCTGTTTGATCTCTATTGTTCTCCTTTCAGTCTCTTCAGGAGAAAAGTCCTTAGAAGTTAGACTTGAAAAATGTCCAGTAGAGCAGTCAACCACTTGTTTGATCAGGCAGGACTGCCCAGTATGACATACCCCATGTGATTTTTGCTTAGGGTTTCCAACATTCTAAACAGGGTATGCCTCTTCCTTTGAATACTTTGTTGGGCATTTTATCTAATTTTTTTCTTTCTATCATAAAGTCGACATGTTATATTGAGTTGTAATTTCCCTGTTCCTGGCCTGCAACTGTGAAGCACTGAGAACTGTTTTTGAAAGCTCTGTCCGTGAATATTCCTCAGCACTGCCATCATAATTGCAAGATACTGGAATTTGTATGCACTAAGAAGAAAGAAAAGGTCCCAGTTCATTGGGAACACTGTGATGATGGCTGTGTCAGAGGGTAGAAAGAAGCCACTAGTACCTGGGTATGTATCTGGTTATTACTGTACAAACAAGAGGACTGTTATAAGAAACCCACACTGTGGCCCAAACACCAATGCTAAGAAGAATCTTGGTCCAGGAAGAGCCAATATTCTATGTTTTTCCAATTTTTCCCCTTATCCTGCTTATTTCCCTGATAGACTTATGGCTTCTTGAATAAGCTGAAGGAGGATAATCAGGCAAATTATCACGTAAATCAATGGAGTAGGCATAATGACTCTTAGAGCAGGCATAATGACTAAATCACAACAGCAGGAATGAATTGGACTGTTTTTGGCAAATCAAGAGATCTGGATTCCCTACCCTGGAAATAACTGAAACTTCAAAACGACAGGATGTGGATTCTACTGTAGACCTACATTTCACGTCATAGGGATGCCAAACAGAGTTGCCCAGGACAGCACAGTGAAATGAGGCAGCCAATTAGCTGGGCTTTTTATGTAGATCATTTTCTCAGCTAAAACGCCATGTTTATTGCAAGAGGAACAATTAGCATATTAATTAGAATCTTGTTTTTCTTATGCTGTGAAAGGTAATCTTTTGTTAACTTCAATAAAATCCTACATTTACCCTAAACTTTCATTATAGTACTATTTTAAAATACTGACTGGCTCTATTCCAAGGTACAAAACTGTTTATATTTAAATATTCTAGAGGTAATTAGAAAATTATAATTTACTGATGGCTACTAATGACCCAAAGGAATTTTAGATTGTTTCGTTCAAACAATTGATTAAGAAGACAACAGACAGAATTATGCTAGTCAAACTATACAATTCTCTTGGATAGGGATCATGAGTATCTGAAAATAGGCATACCTCTGCTTATAGAGCTCTAAATTGTTAGGAAAGACTGCAATTTATGGGAACTGGAGAGTGGCAGCTTTTTAGGGAGATTGGCCTGGGTTGTAATTCATGCTTTGCTATGCCCATCGTATGAGTCAGAGCTAGTTCCTATCTCCAAGTTTTATTTCCTCATTTCTAAACTATTAATGGTATCTCTCTTAGAACAACATTTGTTAGGGGACTGGAGAGGCTGCTCAGCAGTTAAGAGCACTGACTGCTCTTGCAGAGGACTCGGATTTGGTTCCCAGCACCCACATGGTGACTACGAACCATCCTTAACTCCAGTTCCAGGGAAATCTGAAGCCCTTTTCTGATCCCCACGGCATCGCATGACACGGGTGCACTCACATACATGCAGGCAAGACACTCATACACATAAAATAAAAATAATAAATAAAATATTAATAAAAACATTTGTTAGGATTAGTAAGACAATATATATATATATAAAGTGATAAGCACATCCTATGTGTTCCATGATAAATGGTAGTTTGCAATTGTGTTTTCTTGTGAGCACTTCCATGCTTGCATTTTCTAGGCATTCATATCTGAGTTTGTGAGCATTTACCCACCCCACAGGGGTGTATTGATGTCTATTTCATCATTACGTTAAGGGACTGTGTGTCACATTCTGTGTAAGTTACAGACATCTTGGCATACAGCTGTATCTATATATCGAGTAAGGGTATATGTGCATAAAGGAGAGAGATGCTAAGCCACCACAGCTGCACATATATCTTTGTGTTTTCTATACTACTTAATCTTCAACTTGAATGGGAAGATCACTTTAAGCATAACTCCTCTATTCAAGTATTCTTTCTATTCTTTGACTTTGATTTTATCCTTTTGTAAGTGACCCAGTGTTAGGTCTTCTGTATGGGAAGATTTAGTCCTACAGTATATACAGCTGAAACAGACAGCTTTGAGGGAACCCGTGTAATTTAAATGGTTCCAAGGCTTCTGTTCCAGTTGATAAGGCTATATTCTCAAGTTCTGAAGAATCTTGAGGGTCCCCAGGACCATTCCCCTGGTATTTGAATTATGTGTGAGGGGGAGGGAGCCACTAAGGGCAAATCTGCCAGGACAACCTCATAGTCTCCTTTCCCCCTTTCTTCCTTTCCCTAATTTCAAGTCAATAGACCATTATCTAGGTTGAGTATGGAGACCAGACATAAAAATGCCTTTTTCCCTAATCTCTTCTCTCAACTTACTTGCTCTAGACTCTCCTCATTCCTTCCAGAAGCACAGCAGATTAGATGGATGAATCTGAAACTGCCTTGATTGTTTTTCAAAAAGAAATTGGCATTTTAAAAGAGATGAAAGCTTTGTATATTTCTGCCTACACATAATTAAACAGTGTCCCTACATTCTCAAATTAACCTACCCTTTGCTCCTTGCTCAAGTCATTCTCTTATTTCTTTCACAGCCTATGCCCTCTATTTGTTAGGGGGAAACTTCCAATTAAATTAATTTGATTACAGTGTGAATAACTTTATTAATCTGTTCATCTTCCAAAAATAAACTTGTGTTTAGAAGAGGAACTTGTTAAAAAGCAGTAATCAATAGGATTTTTGAAGAAAACTGGGGCCTATAATGCTGTCCATGCTTGTCTACATACAGCTTTTAGACAACATATGTTTTCTTCTAAATGTTCATAAAATGTTAAAATTCACCCAGTTGTGCTGGTGCTTACTTTCATTTACAACAAGGCTTATAGCTCTTCTTAATGTGGCAATAAGCCATAGACTTCCCTTTACAGAAAGGGCTGTTGAAGAGTATTACTCACCATGAAAGTGTGATTGAGGAGGGTCGCAAGAAACATCATCATGATTCAAGAAATAGCCATCTGTGTGAACCAACAACTCTCCTAACAGAAGTCTAACCTAGTCCTTGGGCCCCCATATGACTGTTGAACACATTTCCACAAATGTTATGATTTCTTCTTCCTCTTCTTGAAACTCTACTTCACAAAGCAATTAAGGATCTAATTGCACATGGTGACCTATCAAAGAAGCCATCTCAGAATGGAACCTAGCTTCTGAAACACAAGTTTTTTAATTTCAAAAACCCCGAGGAATACAATATATATTCAACATGAATTATGAAGTTGGCTGAATACACTGAACAAAAATGTGGGAAGCTATTCTTAAGAATTCATAGCAGAGGATACTATACAAGATGCCAAGGGAGAAAACCAATCAGTGGTCTTACCCAGCTGTAAAGCATAATAAACAACGATTGGCCCAGAAAACTACCACTATTGGTTCAATAGTGGGGACTTGTTTTTGAGTTGTTTGGAGTTTTATTTTCCAACTGATTGATTATAGTTACTGCTTTTTTCCCTCAATGTACATTTTTATTGAATTTTTGTGCCTTTTATACAATACATCTTAATAATATTTAGACTCTCTCCCCTACCTGCAGCCCCCCATAGCCTAACCACATAATTTTATGCATTCTGTCACATATGTTAAGGCCTATTGTGTTGAGTTTGTATACCCTGATGTCCCTTAGTGTGAGTTTATCCACTGTAGCCTGTTCACTCTGTCTAGTGTCACTCCGTTAAAGAAGATTGTCTCTCCCTCGGCCTGCAGTGATCACCTGCCAATAGTACCTTGGGTAAAGTTGGGACCTCCTGCCCATTTCCCAAGTTTTATGCTGGTTTTTGACTGACTGAGTTTGCATGGCTATCGTGCATGCTGTCACCATGGCTGTAAGTTCATATGTGCAAGTTCCCAGAACTCTGGTTCCTTTTGGTCATGCCCCACCTCTACCTTTTACAATCTTTCTGTCCCTTCTTCATGATGGTCCCTGAGTCTTGGGTAGGTGACATTTAATACAGGAGACTTATCTAGGGACACACACTCTACAGGCTCTTATTCTCTAAACTTTAGCCTGTTGTGGCCTTCTGTGTTCATCACCCTCTGTTGCACGAGGAAGCTTCACAGGTGAGAGTTGAGAGGTGCATTAGTATTCTCCCTACCCTCTGTTATATGTTCTGTGACCCTTAGGTGTAACAGTTCCATTGTAGATGTGTCACTTAGGGATGGGAATCTCACAGACACTTATTCTCTCTGTGTAACCAGTTGTGGAACTCTGTAATACTCTCCATCTGTTGCAAAAAGACACTGCGTTGATGGGTGGTTACTGGTATAGTTTTATATAAGGATTTGATATTAAGATACACAATTGAGAGAGTACATGCATCGCTTATTTATCTGAGTTTGTGTTACTTCATTTAGTATAACAGTTTCTAGTTCTATCCATTTACCTGCAAACTTCATGATTTCATCTTTCTGTACTACTGAGTAGAACTCCATTGTGTAAATGTACCTATCACATTTCATTATCCATTCATCAGTGGAAAGACATTTAGGTTGTTTAATTTCTTAAATAAATGTGATTATGTTATACATCATTTAATGCACCATCTCCCTTTATGCCTTTTTGCTAATGACTTAATATTTAGTGTATTTTTATATTTATTTTACACAATGGAAAATATAATAGACAAAAAGCAAATCCAGTGGCTACTACGCAAGCTGCTCAGGGAGAAAATTGCTCAGTGTTCCAACCCCAGCATTGAAGCCTAATAACCACAACAATGGCAAGCAGAGCAACCTATCTCTATTGGTGCAGTAGTGGCACTTTTATCTTGGGGGTAACCAACAGCTGTCTAATTAGTATTAAGGCCTGTTCAGTGGGAGGGAACTCATGTGTAAATGTGCCAAATACACATGGCTGTAGAGGTCATAGATCCTAGAGCAAAACCTACTTTTGCCACATCCCTAGACAAATATAATTTCTTACTTTATACTAAGTATGCATCCTCATATTTACAGAAAATTTTCCTTTCACTCCTCAGCAAAGAAGCTTATTTTTTAACTAAATGGATACTATTATAGAGTTTCAGAACTTGCCCAATGCAGAGAGTGTCTATGAGATGCTTAACATGACACATCTTAAATGTAACCTCTACACATAAGTGAATGCATCTCTCAATCCTCACCACAGAAGTTTCCTTATGCAGCAGTTGATATTTAACACAGAAACTCACATTTGGCCAATGTGCAGAGAATAAGAGGCCCAAGAATACTTATTCCTGAATAGGACACTTATTTCAAATTTTTGCTTCCCAAGGCTCAGGGAACATTGCAGAGGAGGAGGCAGAAGGATTATAAAAGTCAGAGGTGGTGAATGACCACAAAGAATGAGTCTTCCAGACAGATGGTTAATTACACATATGAACTGAGAGCAAGAGTAGCATGCACAAGTCCTATTACCACAAAATCCCCACATAGATATGGGAAAGTGACTAAGAAATCCAAACCCAACCTAAGGGACTTTGACAATTGATGGCTGCTGAGAGAAGGAAAGACATTGTCTTATAGGAATGAAACTGTTGGTGGGCCTAGTGGATGGGCTCACATTGAAGGACACTGGGGGACACGAATCAGACACTATAGGCTGTATTAAATTGAGTGGGGAGTAGTGAGGGGAGGTTCAAATAGAGGAGGGGTCCAAATATCATCAAGCTATATTGTATGAAAATCACAAACATTCAATAAAAAATAAAATAAAAATAAAAAAGTTGGAACAGACAATATTAACTATAACTAACATCTACTGAGTACTGGGCATGTCTCTGAGAAACAAGTGCATTCTGGTAGCCCAACTAGCTATGGTGATTTGGTAAAGTGATTTCGTCTCTTTTTGCTTAAGGAGCCCAGTAGCTGAAGATAATGATAATACCTGTTTCATAGGGTGATGGAGGTGACTGTATGAGAAACTCTATTTAAAAGACCTAAACAAATGGCTCATACATACAAACATTGTATATTGTGAATATTTCTGCACTACTAAAGGGACTATCTATCTATCTATCTATCTATCTATCTATCTATCTATCGACCTATCTAACTATACGCCTATAGAAGCAAACTTGCATTCCCAAATGCGCTTCAGTGTGAGTCGTTTTCTAACTTTAAGAATTAGAAAACTGAGATTCCATCTCTCAATTCTCACCAAAGAAGCTTCCTCATGCAGCAGATGGTGATTAACACAGAGAACCATAACAAGTCATTGTGCAGAGAATAAGACACTACAGAATGGTTAGCCCTGAATAGGATATCTATATTAAATCTCTGCCCCCTAAAGGTCAGGGATCACTGCAGTAAAGGGAGTGGAAAGACTGTAAAAGCCACAGGTGGTAGATGGACCACAGGGAAGCAAAGTTTTCTAGAAAGTTACGCAGTTACTTACACGAAGTCACAACAATGGTGAGAGCATGCAGAAGTCCCATGTAAGCTCAAGGCAGACAAAATCCCAGCATGAATGTAGGGAGGTGGATTATAAAGCCAAACCCCAACCCTACCTGAGGAGCTATTGGCAACCAATGGCTCCTGGGAGGGGGAAAGTCAGTCTCATTTAAGGGGTGAAACTATTGGTAGGTTGACCAGGGTCCAGTGGATAGACTCACAGTGAAGCACATTTGGGAATGCAAGTTTGCTTCTATAGGCAGGTGATGATAGATAGATAGATAGATAGATAGATAGATAGATAGACAGATAGATAGATGATAGAGAAGAGCACATGAAATTTGTTGGGTAGAAGATAGTGGAGGAAGCAGATGGTGGAGGGGAATATATTGTATGAAATTCATTTAAAATTAATAAAAATATTTTTGGGCTGGAGAGATAGCTCAGCGGTTAAGAACACTGACTGTTCTTGCAGAAGACCCGGGTTTGAATCCCAGCACCCACATGGCAGCTAACAACTGTCCATAACTCCAGTTCCAGGGGATCTGACAACCTCTTCTGTCCTCTGTGGGCATTGCATGACACAGATGAAAACTACCTACTTGCAGGCATAACACTCATACACATAAAATAAAATTAATGAATAAAATATAAAAAATAGAAATATTTTAAAAGGAAAATGTAGATTCTGGGAATGGAATTAGCATAATCAAGATGAAACATAGGAAATGCATAACCACTGTTCAATTTCAAATCCATGTGACTCAAGTAATTCAGATCCACATTAGTACTCTCTATTTAGTTTATTAAAGAGACAAGAACAATGATTGCTGTGTCAATACTAGTCACATTTACAATATTAAGTGTACTATTTAGTGCTTTTCCACAAAATTCTACCTTTATTAAATTGATTTCTAAGGACTGACAAATTTCTGAGTTGTTAATCTACTCTCATGGATGTAAATGTTACATTTGCATTTTATACTAGGAACTTACACTGTGCTAACTTTCATATTTTAACACCTGTAACAAAAACCTAATATTTTGTTTAAGCTATTAAATCAGTGCATTGTACATTAGCATTCTGGGTAGAGTTCTGAGTCTTAAATTTACAAGCCATACTTTAAAAAAAAGTTGTTATTTTTTTGCTCAATTTCAGATTGAAACAAATTTTATCAAAGGAAAGAAAGGGTAAACATAACATACTTTAGTTGTGATGAGGTAACAAGGGATAAATACATGTTCAGGAAGGGGACAACAGCTGTTTGTGTTCCACATCTAGACTGAGAAAAATACTTTATCAGTTGTCTAATCAATCTGAGAAGACTGGAGGACTGATGGGATTTCAGAGGCTTTGTGAATGAAAGACCATTTGGCTGCCTGAAAGGAACGTGTTAAAGGCAGAACATACTGCTTTACAAAAGGTTGAGAAGAAGACATGGAATGTGCCTCTGGAGAATGTGAAGCAGGTATGCCTCAACACATGAGTTATGACCTCGAATCAATTACTGGAATTTTAATACAAAGTGTCTAAATGTCATACCCCAATAACAGTTTTAATCCTTGAAGCAGAGCCAGTCTATCATTTTAATATTAGTTTTTGAAACATAGTTGTCAAAATTCTTTTCTGGCTCATCTTCCAGATATTGACATTTAAAGCATGTCCACTTAAGACAAAAAATGGAAAGGGTTAACTGGAATATGGGTTTATGAATCCTGGAAAATGGCTCATACCTTCATAGCCATCACTGAAGATGATTACTTGGGAAGCTACAGAGGTACTCCTTATATAAATATGATAAATTTATCTAACATATGAGATTAAAGTGAGATTCATATGCTCTTGGATATTCTCTTAGGTCTAACTCTTCTTTCTTCTATTTAACTTGAACTGATTCTAGTTCACCTTACTCTAGTCAGAATGGCTAAGTATTAAAAAAAAAAAAAACAAGGCTGGACAAGAGTGATGGACACCAGATTTGTTTTCAGACACTTTGATAGCTGTTGGAGTGACTAAAATCTGTGACAGTTCCCTCTCAAAGGCTTCTAGATAGGGGGGAGAAAACAAATTTAGCCATCATTTTAGAGCAATAAGGGGTTGTCTCCCTTAGCTACAGGTGGGCATTACAGTATTGGCACCCAAGATTTGAAGTCTTACATCTGAGAATTACTTTCTGATTAGAAACAAAGTCACCAATGATAAAGATTTTAGGGTTACCTCTTCAGAGGGAGGAATGTTAGAGTAGCAAAAAGCCCCATAAATAAAAAAGTACATTAAGTTGTCAAGAAAAAGTGTTGGGGAGATATGGGAGGAGTTGGAGGGGAGGGAGTGGGTGTTGATTTGATCAAAACACCTTATATTCATGTATGAAATTCTCATTTTTTTAAGTTCAAAACAAAACAAATGATGACCAATTCTGGTAAGAATTTGGGGATAGGGTAGCACTTATTCACTGATGGTAGGAGTGCAAACAAATGCAGTCATTATGGAAATCAGGGTGGAACTTTCTCAAAAACCTAGAAATAGGTCTACCATATTAACCAGCCAATACCACTCTTGGGAATATACCCAAGGACTCTATATCCTACTACAGAGATATTTGCTCACCTGTGTTCATTGCTGCTCTATTCATAATAGCTAGGACATGGAAAGAGCCCAGATGACCATCAACTGATGAATGGATAATACGGACAATTCAAATGTGGTACATTTATGCAGTGGAATATTATTCAGCTGTTAGAAAAACAAAATTATGAAATTCACAGTTCAACTGATAGAACTGAAAACAGTCTATCTGAATAAGTTTATCTAGACTCAGAAAAAAAAGCATCACGTATTTCCTCTCATTTGAGGATGCTAGCTTTGAATCTTTAGATATGCATATTTTATCTGAAATATCCACAGAGGTCAGAATATTAATAAGAAATCATTGGGGATTCCAGGGAAGAGGAATAGAAGGCAGTGGTTGAAAGGGAGAAGGAGAAAAAATGAAACGGAAAAGGTTAAATGGATTGGCGGATGAGATGGCATGGTAGAGGAGGAAATACTGGGAGGGATAATTAGCACTAAAGAGGTTTTTAAAATGTCAAATGGAAACCTGGTACTGTAGAATATATATATATATATGTATATATATATATATACATATATATATATATATTCTACAGTACCAGGTTTCCATTTGACATTTTAAAAACCTCTTTAGTGCTAATTATCCCTCCCAGTATTTCCTCCTCTACCATGCCATCTCATCCGCCAATCCATTTAACCTTTTCCGTTTCATTTTTTCTCCTTCTCCCTTTCAACCACTGCCTTCTATTCCTCTTCCCTGGAATCCCCAATGATTTCTTATTAATATTCTGACCTCTGTGGATATTTCAGATAAAATATGCATATCTAAAGATTCAAAGCTAGCATCCTCAAATGAGAGGAAATACGTGATGCTTTTTTTTCTGAGTCTAGATAAACTTATTCAGATAGACTGTTTTCAGTTCTATCAGTTGAACTGTGAATTTCATAATTTTGTTTTTCTAACAGCTGAATAATATTCCACTGCATAAATGTACCACATTTGAATTGTCCGTATTATCCATTCATCAGTTGATGGTCATCTGGGCTCTTTCCATGTCCTAGCTATTATGAATAGAGCAGCAATGAACACAGGTGAGCAAATATCTCTGTAGTAGGATATAGAGTCCTTGGGTATATTCCCAAGAGTGGTATTGGCTGGTTCATATGGTAGACCTATTTCTAGGTT
>NW_008355642.1:2815977-2821873 GCF_000622305.1 Nannospalax galili
AAAACCACAGCATGGTTGAGGATGAGAAAAAACTGGAATCTTAAATGTTGATGGGAATATAAAATGATGCCCCATCTTCAATAATAATATATGAGTTTTAAAAAACAAACGTAAGACTCTTAAATGACCAACAAATTCTACTGATAATTGTATACACAGGAAAAATAAAAATGTACTCCTACATTAAAACTTTTTTCATAAATGTCACTGCAATTCATTACATTTCAAAGTGAAAGCAACTCCGATGTTTATAAACAGATGCAAAGATAATCAAAATGCCATAAATCCATACAATGGAATATTATTCAGATATAAAAAGAAAGTGCTGATATATGCATATATATGCATATTTGTGTATAAAACACTGTGAAAGAACATTAATAATGTCACAAAAAGCAAAAGAATCCAGATAAAGACACATTTTGTGAACCTATTTATATGAAATGTCCAGAATAGGCAAATCTATAGAAAAAGAAACTAGATTAGTGAGTGTTTGAAGATTAGAGGAAGAGTTTGGAAAGAAAAAAGAATGACTGCTAATGGAGGCAATGCTTCTTTTGGGATTATTAAAACATCCCAAAATTAGATAATGTTGAAAAATGAAAATCTTTGTGAAACACTGAAAACAGTTGAATATACACATTTGAGTCACTTGCAAAGTATATGAACTATATTTATAAAACTGTCAAAAAGAATTTATAAGCATCATAATTGCCTTCATTACAATGCTTCCATAACTTGAAGATATTTCTCTTTTTTGTTGGTGAACTTACTATTACTATTCTGCTAGATATCAAACTTCCCTCCAAACTCATATCTCTCGACCTGAGAGTTATATAGTTTTCAGACTTCATTGGGGAGAATAAGTGGCTATGCATTGCTCAGCCACAGATGAGACATCTATATCATATCCCTTCTCCCAAGGCTCAGGGTCCATCCCAGATGATGAGGCAGAGAGATTACAAGAGTCAGAGGTCAGAGATGATAAGAGTCAAACAGTGTCCTTTAGACATAACCAGGAGAGTTGCATTCATAAACTCATAGCAGTTGTGGTTGATGCACAAGACCTACTCAACATTAAATCAATAACATTCTGTGATGGAAGGGGAGGGTTTCCTTATCCCTAGCTGAGGAGGTATTTACAGTTGATGGCTTCTGGGAGAAGAAGAGTCAGTTTTCTTTAATGGTGTGGTCTCTATTAGGTTGATTAAGCTCCAGTGGATGGCCTCACACCAAGGAGTGTATGAACTGAACAAAGTGAAGTCAATGGATTATGAAAATTTTAAAAAGAGGATGCAGGCTGGAGAGATTGCTTCGTGGTTAAGAGCACTGGTTGCTCTTGCAGAGGACCTGGGTTCGATTCCTATCACCCACATGGCAGGTAAGAGCCATCCTTAACGCCAGTTTCAGGGGATCTTACTCCCTCTTCTGACCTCTATAGGCACTGCAAAACACAGGTGCACTTACATACATGCAGGTAATACATTATACAGATATCTAGCAGAATAGTAATAGTAATAGTAAGTTCACCAACAAAAAGAGAAATATCTTCAAGTTATGGAAGCATTGTAATGAAGGCAATTATGATGTTTATAAATTCTTTTTGACAGTTTTATAAATATAGTTCATATACTTTGCAATTGATTCAAATGTGTATATTCAACTGGTTTCAGTGTTTCAGAAAGATTTTTTCCCCAGGAAGAGCATCTGATCCTCATCTGATTTGGGCCTCTGTGGGAACTCCTGAAGACAAAAGCAATCTGGCCACTCCAAGATAAAATCAAAAGTGAGAACCAGAAGCTTAGATAAATGAGCTTTTCATGCCCAAAAAGTAAACCAAAAAGACACATAAAGTTTGCAAAAAGAAGCAGACCTAAACATGAAGGCTTGAGTCTCACACAAGAATCAGAAACTACAAAAGAGAATCTTATGTCAAAATCACAGAAAAAAATATTAACATGAAAAACCAAAATAACATACTCCCACCAAATACCAATAGTCCTCCAGAGAAGTACAATGACCGCCTCCTAGAGATAATGCAGGACATGGAACTCAAAAGAGCAATTATAAACATGATAAAAGAATTCAGTGAATTTAAAGAACACACAAAAAGAACACACAAACAAAGAAATCAAAGAACTGAAGGAAAACAGGGATAAACTTCTGAATGAATTCAGAAAAGTGTTAGAAATATTGAAGGCTACTCAGGCTGAAATGAAGAAGGAAGTGAAACACTCAGTAAGCCAATTAGAAATGACAGGAGAAAGCCTCACCAACAGGGTGAATGAAATGGAAAACAGAATATCAAGACTGGAAGATAAAGTTAGACCACTCAAGCAAAGATTATGAAAAATTTAAGAAAACACCAGAATGGAATATTCAGGAATTATGTGACACCATAAAAAGACCAAACTTATGAACCATAAGCATATTGGAAGGAGAAGAATCCCAAGATAATTGTATGGAGCAGATCTTCAACAGAATCGTAGAAGAAAATTTCCCAAAATAAAAGAAACTCGTGCCCATAAAATACAAGAAGCATATACAACACCAAAGAGACAGAACAAGAAAAGAAACTCTCTACAGTACCTCATAGTAAAAACACTAAATGTACAGAACAAATTCCTTCTATGAAGCCAGCATCACTCTAATACCAAAGCCAGGTAAAGATACAACCAAAAAAGAAACTATAGACCCATATCCTTAATGAACATAGATGCAAAAATTCTTAAGATACTTGCTCCTTGCCTCCTAGGTCGACTAGTTCCAGGGGAGTATGAGCATCTCTCAAAATGTCCTGTAATTGTGATGGGTCACCTGTCCTCTTGATCAAGGAGGCCGAGGAGACCCCGCCAGATGGACTTGAACCAGTGTCCAGACTACAAAGAGGAGTGTCAACACAGGGGAAATATTTCCTCCATGCTTCCAAGCAAAGCCAGCTGTGGTTGAGCAGGACCTTTGACTTATCTTCACATAGGTGGAACTAGTAAAAAGAAAGGAGCCAGGGGCTCCTCTCAAACCCATGTGACCCCTGAGGAAGAGATCCTCAAACGACCTTAAGAGTAAAAATAAATTGGTTTATCTGGGTCAACTCTATGGCCTTAAACACCCAAAAGGAAAGTATAACCAAAGATTAAAGGTCCAATAAAGTTTTTTAAGAGTCCATATGTGTAACTAAAGGCTACATAACAAGCAATAATGCCAGATAGGAGATACCTTCTTTTGAGTTGTTGGCCATGGTGGTCCAAGGGACTCCCAGATAGTAACCCAGTATAGAAATGGGGAAATGAGGAGCAGACCCCAATCTTATCTAAAGGAATATTGACAATTGATTACTGCTAGATGAAGAAAAGCTAACCTTCCCCAAACAAACATCTCTAGATAGGCTGACTAGATTCACGGGATGGATAAGTACTGGGGAACAGCTGGGGGTGCTGACAACACAGCAGACAGTAGTAGGGATAACAGAGTATAAGAGCTCTAGTGGGGGAGAGGTGCCATCTGGGAGGTGGGTGTACAGTTGAATACAATGGTTTGGGATGTTCTTTGTGATATATACATACAAAAAATCAACAAATTTAAAAAATGAATTATATTTGAGGAGGAAGCACAAGAATTTACTTCATGTTCATTAGTAGAGGTGATAAACACTACCATTGAAATCTACCCGATGACTTTGTAGACATACACAGGTGCCAAGGATCCAAGTGCAAATTATTATGGCTAGTAATAATCAGATGCATACAGATTATAGACGCATGTGCCAACATCTCAGTGTTATTAACAAAAACAATGAGTTTTCTGTAAGAAATAGTATATTTTAAAATGAAATGGCAATCTTTTTTAAAGATTAAAAACTCATTCAATTTTAAGTCTTACAAGGCTTATACTAAGTTCAATATTGTATAACTGTATTAATTCAACAGCGAACCTGAAAATTTTATAGCCACTTTTGAAAGAGATGTGTCTTTGCTCTAGAAATATATTGAGTATTTTAAATCTGTAATGAATGCTTCTTCTAAAAAAAATAAAAATAAATAAATAAATCTTTATTTACATGGACAGATGGAGAATTTTCAAGATTATTAAGTTTTGCTTCCCTTTGGGTTGTAAATTCCACCTTTTAATAATTTCTCTCTTCTCACCCTGTACTGTGACAGTTCAGAGAAGCCATTGCCCTCCTGAATGCTCTGCTGCTTATAGAGTTCTGCCTTATGTCTTAATTTGTCACTCATAAATTCTACTTTGCAAAGTCCTAGGACAAGGACATAATTCAGCCAACTTTGCCACTTATAACAAGGAAGACCCTTCCTCCACTTTCTGAGACCTTGCTCTCCATTTCTATCTGGAACCTCCTAAGCATGACCTTTATGTTGGATCGTTTCTACCAATATGCTGTACATGACACTTAGACTGAGACTTTCACTGTATCTCTCCTCTCCCGAGGCTTTTCCAGAATTTCCCTTGAACATTGATTCACAAAATTCTAGCCTTTCCATAGCATTTATTTTTTTTAAAGTATTCCAGACTCCACAGACTACTTATTTCCAAACCCACTCCCACAGTTTTAGGCATAGTCACCCTCAACATCAGTGGTAGATTGATCTTCAGGACTTCTAAAGACACCAAATCAGTGTGTGTTCAAACCCTTTATTAAAAATGTTGTAGTGTTTGTATGCACCATAGGCATTTCTTCCCATATGATTCAAATACCATTTAGATTAATCATACCTAATACAATGTAAGTCATTATACTGCTTAGAAAATAATGATAAGCAAACAAGTCTGTACATGTTCAGTATGGGTATAGCTTTGCATTCAAGTATTTTTAAAAATTAAAAAAAATGATTTTTTGAGGATTTCATACAATATATTTTGATCACATTCAGACCCCTGCCCCCAAGTCCAAAACCACTCTACTACCTGCCTACTTCACAACCTCTATTATTATTTTTCTTTTTAAAAATTATTTATTTGATAACCACATGATTAGAAGAAGCATTTCATTACAGCATTAACATATTCAATAACCATTTCCAGAGCAAAGATGCACCTCCTTCAACATTGGCTGTAAATTTTTAGGTTCAAAATTGAATCAATACAGTCATCTAAGATTGAACTCAGTATAAACCTTATGATATGAAATTGAGGTTTTAATCCTCAAAAAATATCTCCATTTCATTTTAAAATATGCTGTTTCATACAGAAAAACTCATTTTTAATGCTACTAACACTTAGATATTTGCACGTGTCTCTAATCTCTATGTATCCCATTATTACTAGTCACTGTCGATTACTTTCTGAGGTCTACCTGAGCAAGGATATAAAATCATTGGGTAGATTTCAATAGTAATGTGTTTCACCTCTACTAATTAACATGGAACAAATTTTTACGCTTCTTCCTCAAATATAAATCATCTTTTTATTTGTTGATTTTTGTATGTATTTCATACAGAACATCCCAAACAATCTTATTCCTCTATATACCCACATTCCAAATGGCACTCTCCCATATCCGCCCCCCCCAACCTGAGCCCACATACTCTGTAATCCCTATTACTGTCCACTGTGTTATCGGTGACCCCAACCATTCTCCAGTGCTTGTCCATCTGCTTAATCTTGTCGGCCTATCTAGAGTTCCTTGTTTTAGGAAGATCAGTTCTTCCTCATCTAAAACCAATCAGTTGCTAATAATCCTCTAAATAAGATTGGGTTCTGCTGTTCATTTTCACAGTTCTATGCTGGGTTGCTGTCTGGGAGTCTCTTGGGCCACCCTGGCCAACAAATTAAAGGAAGGTATCTCCTGTCTGGAATTGTTTCTTCTTATGTAGCTTTTAGCTATACACACGGACTCTTAAGAATAATTATATTGATCCCTTTAATCTTTGGTTATACT
>NW_008355642.1:2822620-2844642 GCF_000622305.1 Nannospalax galili
TCTCATAGTCCCTGGGAACTAATCGACCTCAAATATAACTTTTTAAATTTTGTGTTTTTTTTGTGTGTATTTCATACAGAACATCTCAAACTATCTTATTCATCTATATACCCACATCCCAAATGGGATCCTCCCATAGCCCCCCACCCCCAACTGGAGCCCATATACTCTGTAATCTCTGTTACTTTCCACTGTGTTGTTGGCACCCCCAGCCATTCTCCAGTGCCTGTCCATCTGCTGAATCTAGTTAGCCTATCTAGAGGTCCTTGTTTTAGGAAGATCAGTTCTTCCTCATCTAGCAGCAATCAGTTGCCAATATTCCTTTAGATTCCTTTAGATAAGATTGGGGTCTGCTGTTCATTTCCACAGTTCTATGCTGTGTTACTGTCTGGGAATCTCTTGGGCCACCTTGGCCAAAAACTCAAAGGAAGGTATCTCCTGCCTGGCATTGTTGCTTGTTATGTAGCTTTTAGCTACACAGATGGACTCTTAAAGAATTATATTTATCCCTTTAATCTTTGGTTATACTTTCCTTTTGGGTGTATAAAACAATACAGTTGGCCCAGATAAACCAATTTATTTTTACTCTTACGGTCGTTTGAGGATCTGTTCCTCAGGGGTCACATGGGCTTGGGAGGAGCCCCTGGCTCCTTTATTTTACTAGTTCCATCTATATGAAGATAAGTCAAAGGAACTGTGGCTGGCTTCACTTGGAAGTATGGAGGAAATTTTTCCTCTATACTGACCCTCCTCTTTGTAGACTGGAAACTGGTTCAAGTCCATTTGGTGGCATCTCCATGTCATCCTTGACCAAGAGGGCAGATGACACAACACAGTTACAGGAAATTTTGAGAGATCCTCATAGTTCCCTGGAGCTTAGTCGACCTAGGAGGGCAGGGAGCAAACCTGTTTTTTATGTCCTTCTGACTAAATTAGTATAGGCCTCAAAGTATGGCTGTTAGATATCCAAGGTTAGTTTCATCAGTCTGGTACTTTTAATTACAATATATTCTTTAAAAAAAGCTTGGGCAAAGACCAAATGTTCTCAGATAAACCTTGCCAAGATGTGTATTGTATTCCTTCAGCTAGTTGTATGTATAATTAGTCAGTAGGTTTTTCAATTAATACGGTTTCCTCTGGTTTTTTAAAACTACCTAGGTAATATTTATCTCTCGCTTTGTCTAACCCTTCCACCATGGTTTCTCCATTTAAAGTGCTCCCATTTTTCCCATTTCTCCCTTATTAATACCCTTCTCCTGTGATCCCACCTCTCTTGAGCTCCTTCTTTCCTTTTATCCCCCAGGTTCCTTGTGTCCCCTTCCCTCCCCCCTCCCTTACACTAACCCAATTTTTATCCATATCTCCCTTATTAAGGCCTGTTTCCTACTGTTCTTCTCTTTCATGTTATTTTTTTTTCCTTTACCTCCCTGTTTCCTTTCCATTATCCTGGTTCCTGTAGTTATGTCTGGTTGCATACTTATTTATCAGAGTCTGGTTCTAGGATCCACATATGAGGGAGAACATATGTCGATTTTTTTTCTGAGTCTGTGATACTTCACTTAGTATAACAGTTTCTAGTTCCATCCATTTACTTGCAAATTTCATGATTTCATCTTTCTTTACTGCTGAGTAAAACTCCATCGTATAAATGAACCACATTTTCATTATCCACTCATCAATTGAGGGACACTTAGGTTGCTTCCATCTCTTAACTATTGTGAAAAGAGCAGCAAGAAACATGTATATACATGTGTCTCTGCAATAGGATGAGTTCTTTGGGTATTTACCAAGGAGTGGTATAACCGGCTCAAACAGTAAGTTCATTTGTAGTTTTTTAAGAGTTCTCCACAGTGTTTTCCATAGGTGTTGAACAAGTTTGCAATCCCACCAGCAGGGGATGAGTGCTCCCCTTTCAACACATCCACTCCAACATTTGATATCATTTATTCTCTTTATCTTAGCCAGTCTGCCTGGGGTTAGATGAAATCTTAAGTGGTTTTAATTTTCATTTCCCTAATTACTAATGATGTTGAACACCTTTTAAGATGCTTCTTAGCCACCTTTATTTCTTCTTTTGAGAACTCTCTGTTCAGCTCCTTAGCCCATATTTTAATTGGGTTACTTCCTGTCTTCATTCTCTGTTTTTTGAGTATGTTATATATTCTGGATATTAAACCTCTGTCAGAAGTGTTACTGGGGAAGATTTTCTCCCATTTTGTGGATTTTCCATTCACTTCCTTGGTTGCTTCTTTTGATGTACAGAAGCTTTTTAGTTTAATGAGGTCCCATCTGTTGATTCTTGACCTTGTTTCCTGAGCAATTGATGTCTGGTTTAGAAAACCCTTTCCTACACCTATATCTTGTAGGCTTTTGCCAATGTTTTCTTCTAACAGTTTCAGAGTTTCAGGCTTTACATTAAGGTCTTTGATCCGTTTGCAATTGACTTTTGTGCAAGGTGAAAGACAGGGGTTTAGTTTCATTCTTCTACAGGTGGAGATCCAGTTTTGCCAGCACTACAGCTCTGTAATATAGCTTAAAATCTGGTATAGTAATCCCCCCGGCGTTGCTGTTAGTGCTCAGGGCTGCTTTGGCTATCCGCGGTCTTTTGTGCTTCTATATGAATCTTAGGATGTTTTTTTCCAATTCTGTGATAAATGTCATGGGGATTTTGATTGGTGTTGAATTGAATCTACAAATAGTTTTTGGTAGGATTGTCCTTTTCACAATATTAATTCTTCCAATCCATGAGCATGGAAGGTCCTTCCATCTTCTGATGTTTTCCTTAATCTATTTCTTTAAAGACTTAAAATTTTCATTGTAGCAGTCTTTAATATCTTTGGTCAGGTTTATTCCAAGATATATATATTTTTGCAGCTATTGTGAATGGGAGTGTTTCCGTGTACTGTTTCTCTGATGACTTGTTATTGGTGTATAGAAAGGCTACAGACTTTTTTAGATTAATTTTGTAACCTGTCACTTCACTGAATGTGTTAACAATTTCTGGTAGTTTTCTGGTGGAATTTTTGGTATCTCTTAGGTATAGTATCATGTCATCAGTGAAAAGGGATAATTTGATCTATTCTTTTCCAATTATTACTCCTTTAATTTCCTTCACTTTTCTTATTGCTCTTGCAAGAGTTTCAAGCACTACGTTAAAGAGGAGTGTAGATAGTGGACATCCTTGCCTGGTTCCTGATTTTAATGGGAATGCTTCCAGTTTTTCTCCATTTAGAATGATGTTGGCTGCGGGTTTGTTGTATATAGCTTTAATAATGTTGAGGTATGTTCCTTCCAGTCCAATTCCCTCTAGGACTTTGACCATAAATGCATGCTGAATTTTGTCAAAAGGCTTTTCTGCATCTATTGAGATGACAATGTGGTTTTTGTCTTTGAGTCCATTTATATGATTAATGATGTTTTTTGCCTTGCATATATTGAACGTATATTGACCCATCATCTCTGGGATAAAGCCGACTTGATCATGGTGGATGATCTTTTTGATGTGTGTCTGTATGCGGTTTGCAAATATCTTGTTGATAATTTTTGCATCTATGTTCATTAAAGATATGGGTCTATAGCTTTGTTTTTTGTTTGTATCTTTACCTTGCTTTGGTATTAGATTGATGCTGGCTTCACAGACGGGATTTGGAAGTTCTCCCTCCATTTCTGTCTTTTTGAATAAATTAAGTAGTATTGGATGTAGAGCTTCTTTGCTTTATTTGTTTTGTGTGTGTGTGTGTGTGTGTGTGTGTGTGTGTGTGTGTGTGTATGTTTTTGAGACAGGGTCTTCCTGTAGCCCCAGCTGGCCTGGAACTCACCATGTAGTCCACGCTGGCCTTGAACTCACAGAGATCCACTTGTCTTTGCCTCCCAAGTACTGGGAATAAAGGCGTGAGCCACCATGCACTGGATGTAGATCTTTAAATGTCTGGTAGAATTTTGCTGTAAAACAGTCTGGTCCTGGACTTTTTTTTAGCCAGGAGGTTTTGTATTGCTGTTTCAATTTTCTTATGTGTTGTGGATCTTCTTAAAGTGTTGATCTCTTCTTTGTTTAGTTTTGGTGGTTACCATCCTTTTAGATACCTGTCCATTTCTTTTACGTTTTGAAATTTAGTAGCATAAAGGTTTATAAAGTATTCTTTTACAATGTTCTGGATCTTTTAGGTGTCTGTTGTGATGCTTCCCCTTTCATCACTGATTTTGTTGATTTGGAGATTCTCTTTCTTTCTTTTGGTTAACTGTGCTAACAGTTTGTCAATCTTGTTTATCTTTTCAAATAACCAGCTCTTGGATTCGTTGATACTTTGTATTGTTTTCTTTGTTTCTATTACATTAGTTTCTGCTCTGATTTTTGTTATTTCTTCTTGTCTTCTGGGTTTAGGTTTCATTTGCTGTTGCTTTTCAAGTTCCTTGAGTTGTAATGTTGAGTAATTTATTTGTGTACTTTCTGATTTTAAAAAATATATATTTTTATTTATCATTTTATGTGTATGTGTATTGCTTGCATATAGGTCAGTGCACCAGTGTAGTGCAATGCCCACAGAGGATAGAAGAGACTGTCGGATCCCCTGGAACTTGAGCTATGGACAGCTGTTTAGCTGCCATGTGGGTGCTGGGATTTGAACCCGGGTCTTCTGCAAGAATAGTCAGCATTCTTAACTGCTGAGCCATCTCTATAGCCCATCTTTCTGATTTTTTAAAGTAGACACTTAGAGCTATAAACTTCCCTCTAAGGACTGCTTTCAACGTGTCCCAGAGGTTTTATTTGTGTTGTATTGCCCTTTTCATTTAGTTCCAGGAATACTTTTATTTCTTTCTTAATTTCTCCTTTGACCCATTCATCATTCAGGAGTGTGTTGTTTAATCTCTACGTGTTCTTGTAGTTACTAGGGCTTCTTCTTTTGTTGATTTTAAGCTTTATTGCATTGTGGTCTGATAGAATGCATGGAATTATTTCAGTCTTTTTGTATTTGTTGAGGTTTTTTTGTGCTCCTGCATATGGTTGATTTTGGAGAAAGTTCCATGGGACTCAAGAGAAAGTATATTCTTTGGTGCTTGGATGGAATATTTGGTAGATGTGTGTTATGCCCATTTGATATATGGTATTGTTTAATTCAGATGTCTCTCTGTTAATTCTCTGTCCTGTTGACCTATCTAATGGAGACAATGGGGTATTGAAATCCACCGCTATTAATGAGTTGGGATTAATATTGGTCTTAAAGTCTTGTAGTGCTGATTTTATGAAGTTTGGTGCACCAGTGTTTGCTGGATATATGTTCATGATTATAATATCTTCTTGATCAATTGTTCCTTTGATCAGAATGAAGGGGCCCTCTTTATCTCTTCTGATCAGTTTCAGTTTAAAGTCTGTAGTGTCAGATATTAGAATTTCAATGCCTGCTTTTTTCTTAGTACAATTTGCTTGGTATATTTTTTTTCCACCCTTTCACCATAAGGTAATGCCTGTCCTTCAAAGTGAGATGAGTTTCTTGCAGACAACAAAAATATGTGTTTTGTTTCTTAATTCATTCAGCTAATCTGTGTCTTTTGAATGGGGAGTTCAGTCCATTGATATTTAAAGTTATTAATGAAAGATGTGTATTAATTCCTATCATTTTTATTTCTGTTCACATCCTTGGTTAATCTGTGCATTTCCATAGTTATACCTTCATTAAGTTTCTTTCTGTAACCCATTTGGTATAGTCGTTCCTTTCTTCAGCTCTTTGTATTGCTTCAAGAACTCTCTGAAGGGCTGGTTTTGTGGACGTGAATTCTTTCAGCCTATTTATGTCATGGAAGATTTTTCTTTCCCTTTCGACTGTAATAGACATTTTGGCTGGGCAAAGCAATCTGGGTTGGCATCCGTCGTCATTTATAACTGGGAATGCTTTGGTCCAGGCTCTTCTGGCTTTCATAGTTTGCGCTAAAAAGTCACCTGTAATCCTGATGGGTTTTCCTTTATACATGACTTGCTGCTTTTTTTTTTTTGCAGTTTTCATTATTGTCTCTTTGTTTTATACATTAAGTGTTTTTCCTATGATTTGCTGTGGAGAGTTTCTTTTCTGGTCTTGTCTATTTGGTGTTCTATAAGCGTCTTGTATTTGTATGTGCATGTCTTTCTTTAATTTGGGGAAATTTTCTTCTACAATCCTGTTGAAGATCTGGTCCATGCCATTGTCTTGGGATTCTTCTCCTTCTTGTATGCCTATGATTCACAGGTTTGGTCTTTTTATGGTATCGCTCAATTCCTGCATATTCCATTCTTGTGATTTCTTAAATTTTTTATAGTCTTTTCTTGAGTGGTCCAGTTCATCCACTTTGTCTTCCAGTCTTGATACTGCGATATTTTGTTTTCCATTTCATTCATCCTATTGCTGAAGCTTTGTCCTGTCATTTCTAATTGGCTTACTGAGTGTTTCACTTCTGTATTAGTCAGGGTTCTCCAAAGAAACAGAACTGGTAGAATGAATATATATGTATAGAGATTTATCAGCTTAGCTCACAGGATAGAGTCCGAGTATTCCAACAATGGCTGCACCACACTGGAGAGGTTGAGAATCTGTAGTCCCTCAGTCATTGAGGCTGGATGTCACAGTAGTCCCAATCTGGCACTGAAGATCTGATGAAATTCCAAAAGATCAGCTAGTCTTCAGTCCACAGCAGCAATATGAACTTACCAGAGAGAGAGAAGGCAAGCAACAAGAAGCCCAGCATTCTCCTCTGCTGTGGCCTTTATACAGGCTGCCATCAGAAGGCAACATCCACATTTAGGGCATGTTTTCCAGCTCCAGATGATCCAGTTAAGAAGATCTCTCTCATTTCAGTTAATCCCAGATCTAATCAAGTTGACACTAAGGATTAGCCATCACAACTTCCTTCTTCATTTCATCCTGAGCATTCTTCAATGTTTCTCTTTTCTGAATTCATTCAGAAGTTTATCCCTATCTTCTTTTAGTTCTTTGATTTCTTTCTTTGTTCTTTAAATTCACTGAATTCTTTTATCATGCTTATAATAGTTCTTTTGAGTTCCATGTCTTGTGTTATCTCCAGGAGGTTCTCATTGTATTCCTCTTGAGGACTGATAGTACTTGGTGGGGATATATTATTTTGATTTTTCATGTTATTTTTTCTCTGTGACTTTGACATATAGATTTGTTTTGTAGATTCTGGTTCTTGTATGAGATTCAAGCCTTACTTTTTGAGTTTAGGTCTGCTCTTTTTGTAACCTTTATGTGCCTTTGTGGTTTACTTGTTGTACATGAGAAGCTGCTTGTTCTGGGCTTCAGGTTCTCTCTTTCGATTTTATATTGGAGTGGCCAAATTGCTTTCATCTTGCTGCTCAGGAGTTCCCACAGAGGCCCAAGTCGAATGAGGATCAGATACCCTCAGGGTTTCTCCTAAGGTCTGGATCCCTCCAAGAAAGATGCTTGCCTCAGCAATTTGAGGGCTGGACTGGCGTGGGTGCAGGGCCCAGGAAAGACGCTGGCCCCCAGGAATGCAAAGGGAGGTGGGGGAGAGAAGAGGCCCAAGGGCTCCTGGGAATTGGGTTGGTCTGGACACAAAGAATCAGGCAGCAGTGGGGATTCTGGGTTAAGAGGGCAGTCCACAGGTCTGGGATGTCACAACAAGAGATGGGGCAGTGTCCCTGGTAGGAGGAGATATGGGATGGGACAGCTGGGAGGATGAATAAAGCTGGGGAAGTCAAGGCACAATAGGCAGAGCCAGACTTACCCAGGCAAGCTGCTGGTTCCAGGAAGCTATGGGGCTTGGCCGCCCAGAGATGCAAAGGGAGGTGTGGACTAGAGGGATTAATTGGGTTGGCCTGTATGCAAAGGATCAGGAAGTAGTGGAGAGTTTGGGCCAAGAGGTTAGTCCAGAGGTCTGGGGTGCCAAGACAGGAAATGTGCCAATCTCCTTGATAGAAGGAGAGGTAGGGTGGGGGAGGTGGCAGGGTTAATGAAGCTGGGGGAGTCAAGGTGCAGTGGGCTAAGCAGCCAAACTTACCCAGGCAAGCTGCTGGCTCCAGGAAGCTGTGAGGCTGGGCTGCCCAGAAATGCAAAGGGAGCTATTTGACTTTTTAAAGGCCTATTGCATCTGTGTTCCCCAAATGTTCTTGAGCATTGGTCCATTCCTTGTCATCCAAGTGTTTTAATCTCTGTTTCATCAATTCTGTGGAAGCAGACCTCATAGACATGTAGGGCCAACTCTATTTGTTGTACCAACCATCTATTTTTCTGGTAACAAATTATACCTTAGTCCATTTATACTGCTCTAAAACATACCTAAAATTATGTAGTTTACATATAATACAAGTATAACAATCATAATTCTGTAGGCTGAGTGTCTAAGATAATGTGTTAGCAGATTTTGGCCTGGCAAAGGCCCTATCTCCTCTTCCAATATGGCACCTTTTTGCTCCATCTTTTGGAGTGGATGAAAGCTGTATCCTCACATTGTTGAAAGTAAACTGGTAAAAAACAAAGAATTCCTTACATCACACTATTTTAATATATCTGTTTTATTAATACATATTAATTTCATGTGTTAATGAGAGTCATTATGCAATATTTATTCATACATACAGTATCCATTCATCACATCCATCCATCCTTCTTTTATTGAGCTTTTTTATAAGTCACTTATTACCATGCATAGTATCTGCCCTCATTCAATCCCCTTCCAAAAGCCACCAGTACCAATAATGTTGCATGAGAAATTAGATATCATCATGCATTTTAGAGGAGACAAAATCTTTCACACCATAGCAACTGTGTGTCTCAAATTTTAGCATGCATTTAAGTTACCCATAGAAACTTTCGAAATACAGAGTGGACGATGTGTATTTATATGGCAAAATAGCAAGAGAATCTGAAATAGCTTCCCCAAGCCTTTTACAAGGCAGTTATTCATTCATGAGGGAAAATCCTCATGATGGAACCACTTCTCCAAATTTCCTATCTATTAAACCAGTAGACTTGGTAACAACTTTCAACAGTTGAGTTCTGTGAGACATTCAGAACATAGCAGTTTGGAAGCAACCGTGTGTTATTCTTGATTCCAGGGAGTAGGGATTTGGGGTTCAAATGAATCTTTGTTTTTGTTTGTTCAAGTTCTCATTATTAAAGTCAGAGAATTTATTCATCTCAGCAAACACCATAACACAAGATAGCCATTGTATGCTTCTTCTGAAGGTAAGATCTCTTGAGAATTTGAACAATAGGTTAGAAATTTCAAATTACTTTCCTTAGCCTATGATGGTTAAAAAGGGTAATGTCCCCTGTAATAGGATAACTCTTTTTAATCTCTTTTTTATTAACCATGTATATGTATATACTTTAAGAAGTTTCTACAGTGGTAGATTTCCATATGGCTTTTTCTAAAGGCCTTTAGTGTTATTTATCTCTCCCCATACTTGTTCAATGTCCTGCCCTCTCACTTCCCACCCCATTTAACTGTTCTTAGTCTAATGTTCCCCTTCCCTCTTCATATCTCTGCATTCTACCACTCCTCCAAGGAAGCCTCCCCCTACCATCATCCATGACCATTAATTAGCTTTTTGACTTCTCCAAATTTTCAAATTGAAATACGCATATCTAAGATTTCAAAGCTCACATCCAGCTATGAGAGAGAACATGTGACATTTGTCTTCTTGAGTCTGGTTTACTTCATTTAGGATGATTGTTTCCAGTTCCATCCATTTACCTACAAATTATATAATCTTATTTTTTTTAAGAGCTGAGTAACATTCCATTGTGTCTATTCACCACATCTTCATTACCCATTCACCAGTTGATGAATATCTAGGTTGTTACTCCACCTCTAGAAGCTGTTGACTAGGGGTGTTATAGACCCTCAAATAATACTAATAATTGCCCCTGATCTTGGTTACCCAACAGAACTGGATAGTAAAACCCTATTGCTAAAGACACTACATATATGAGTTGTAGAACAAACAAGGAGAAATCAAGGAGGTACTGACTTCAGAGCTTCATCTCTACTGACAAGTATTCATGGTGCTAGAATGTGTTATGCATGCTGTCAGAAAAGAAATAATCATTAATCATACACAGCTGTGAATCCTATGAACTGGGAAAGACAATAATAACTGGCCTGGCAAGATAAGACTACCAGTGCAATAGCGGCACAAATATTATGGAAGTAACCAACCACTCTTTAACTGGATTTAAGCCCTGCTTCATAGGATGTAGCCCATAGCCAACATTAATGTCAGGTTTAAGAACCTGAGGCTAGACAGGTCACAGGACATAGGGGAGAATATAATGCCAGTATTCTACTAAATGGTTATCATATTAAAATGACTCTTAATGGCTTATTGTTATACCCATAGATCAATGCATCTTGCACCTCTCACCAGAGAAATTTACTTATGGAATAGATGGTGGTTATCACAGAAATCCACAACTGAAGAGAACAAGAGATTTCAGAGTTCTTATCCCTGAGTAGGACACCTATATAAAACTTCTGCCTCCCAAGGCTCTGGGAGCATGTGGAAGCGGGTGTGTGTGGAAAGATTGTAAAAGTCAGAGGTGGTGGATGATGGCAAGGAAATAGCTTTTCAGACAGCTGGTCAGTTACTCATATTAACTCACAGCAATGGTCACAGTCTGTACAAGTCTCATGCAAGGTCAAACTAGAAAAATCCCACACAGACATGAGGAAGTGGGTAAAAGCTTCAACCACACCTAAGGAAATTGTGGAGACAGATAGCTTCTGGGTGGGGTAGTGACAGTCTCTTTCAAGCATGGGACTTTTGGTAGGTTAACCAAGATCCAGTGGATGAATCCATACTGAAGGACATTTGGGGGACACAATTAGACTCTATAGGCATATATATGCATATATATATATACATTAGAGTACAGAGCACATTAAATTTGCTGGGGGGGCAATAAGGGAAAGTGTGGATAAAGGAGGGGATCTAAATACCATCAAATTATACTGTATCACTATCAGAAAAATTCAATACACAAAAATGAGCTATGAAAGAAAAATAAAATTAAATAAAAATCACTGTCACTTACTCTGGTGCCCCTTTCCCCTAACCATTTTTAAAAAGTAACAGATCAACTTTTGTGCTTTGTCAAATGCCCACTGATGACTTGTCAGTATGATACTCTTCCCCATGATTATCTTTTCAGAAGGAAAATAGATAGGTCTCCTGTCCCCATATTTTTCTTATTTATAGTCATGCTTGTTATTATGTCTTTTGAGGGCTATTACTTTGGGCTAACCCCTGTGCAAATGCAACAGTATAAGGGAATAGCAACACATTAAATTAACAAGTACATTGAAGAGTCCTGAAAGCATTCCCTGTGTAGTAAAAGGAAAAGCAACTTCCTCATTAGTATAATTGGATGACATAGAACAATCTTGAGCAAGGTGCTGGACAGAAGAGAATTAGGTGAAAGAGGATATTGGGGCTGAAAGGACAGGTGGGAGGATGGCAAAGACTGTCAGCTCTCCCACAGTAGTACTTGAACTCAAAGGATAATCTTGGAAAAGGTACCCTTGTACCCTTCTAGCTAGCCCAAGACAGCTCAGTGATGTGACTATAGAGAGTAGCATGGCAGCAAGAGATTTGACAACAAAATAGATCAACATACATAACAGTAGATTCCTTGTCAGGCACAGAAAAATAGATGGCAACTTCTAAGCAAAAGGAGATTTGACAAGTGTTGATGTTTGCAGATCTGTGGTTTTGGTGACCTAATAATGAGTATTGGAAGACGGTAGAGGACAGAGAACAAGGATAAATCTGCAGTGAGTGTCAGTGGGGAGAGGTGGTAGGAATATAGGAAGCAAGCTCTATGGCCTCTAAAGCCCTCATTTGGGGTTCTCTTACAAATGCTGTGCTTTTTTCTACTCCTTCTTTGTTCTTGCCTTCTTTTCAGTCTCTTATCTTTATCTCTTCTCTTGCTCCTGTTGTCCTAGGATGTCTTTTTCTCATTTCTCTCATGTTTTGGTTTCTAAGATGCCAGTGGTCCTTTTTAGTGTTTTAGTGTGGTTTTGTCACTATCCCCATTGCAATCCAAGCTGATGTCTTCTCAAGATCCATGAGGCAGTTAGCAGGTATTATATTCACAAAATCAAATCACATATCAGTCCCAAAGTGTTCATAAGTGAAGGTATCAGATCATCAGTGGATTGTAGGCACTTGTATGTTTTGTGTATTTTTCCAGAGCGACACAGAAAGCCCTGCCAGCTATCACTGGCTTGGACTCTGGCCTCAGTGAAATTGGAGGTAACAACTTGTGTGGCTATGGATGAAGTGTTACAATTTCTCTGCTCCTCCTTGGTATCTAGATTGTTCCATGTGATCTGTAGGGCTCATTTCCAGAAGAACAAATTCAGTTTCAGTACTCACCACTCCAACAAAGCAGATGGTAATACAGAAGGAATTTCACCTTACCCAGGAGCCCTTTACTCCTCCCATTTTCAATTATTTCCCATGCCCTATAACTCTAGACTGAGAATGTGAGCATATATTGTCTGCCATAAGAACTTTAGGGGTCCTTGTAGCATATTAGATGGAGCTAGAAGTCTTACTTGGCATTCAAATCTTCCACTGTACCAATTTTTCTAAGTATACAAAAGGTAGTAGTGGCTGTGAGTTGAGAGTGAAAGAAATGAGATTGTTGTCCTGACTGCATATGCTGGTTGGTGGGCATGAGTAATAGTGGGATGATAGTTTCATAGCAGATTTCATCTCCTTGGAGATTGTAAGAGAATGAGAGACCCCATGATGTGCTTTGTACCTGAAGCACACTGGGAAGATGGTGTATGTCATAGGACTCCCTCTCCAACTTCTCCGTCCTCCTAGAGATTGAAGCAATAGGGAGAAAACCCTTTTCCATAAATGTTTCAAAAGCTAAAAATATCCATGAGCCTCTAAGGTAGTCTAAGCTCAGTTGGCTTCTTTCACCCAAGAGTTCAGCTGCTATTGAAACTCCAGTAAGTATGAGGTCAGAGACTTTGTTGGCACTCTTGGACAAAGCAGTCTTAGAGCTGGAGAGGTGACAAAACAGTGGCAGGAGTCAGTGCGTGAGACTGAAGAGCAGGGGACCCATATGAGACTTTTCCAGAAAGTGTAGGGATCTCTGAAGTCTACATTTGCAACTTCTACTTGTATAAGGTCATGAACAAGGTAGGTGTTCAAAAAAAAAAATGATTACTGAAACGAAAGGGAGAATTATATCATAGTCTTTGAAGACCATAGCTCAGTTTCCAAACATCGATACAAATGTCTTGGAGAAAGTGGATAGAAAGATCTAGATTAATATTCAAGATGCCAAATTGTATATGTGAATTACAGCCATTAGACACAGGTAGAGTATTCCCTTTCAATGAAAATGAGCATCATTTGGAGCATGCAATACATATTAAATGACCAATAGAATGCAGGAGACATCCAGAGAGGTGAACTGTCTTATTGTGCTTGCATAGTAAGAGAAAGGTGAGATCATTACTCTTGTATCCCAACTCCTATTTTAATTCCAGAATAATGTTTTATCCCTATGGCTAAAATAGCGAAAACGAAAATTCTGTTTTTTGAGAACTTTACACTTTACCAACCTAAAGGTAGTCAGCTGACTATAAATAAGAATAGGGAAGAAGCATTATGATTACTCATCATGTGTAAAGTCCACCCCCCAAGTAAGTTGTATTTCTAAGAACTCCCTGTAGAATTGTAACAATGCTAATTATACTAATATGTTTCACATGTTCACAATTAAGAACCAGTAATAGCTCAGGTCTGATGCGTCTCTGTGGCACATTTCTTCTTAAATAAAAATATCTTTTTCATTTTATGAAATGCTAAGCAGTACAATGGTTCCCTTTGCACATTCATTTTCTTCCTGAAAACACAATTTTTCAAAAGCTTGCATTCATTGCTTTAGAGACGCAAGCTTTACTGTTAATGACTCTGTATCCAAGATGTTGCTAGCCAAGTCCTAATTATGCACCTGGTTTTTTGCCAATCCTCCCTTTTTCTGTCTTGTAATTATAAATAGTGTAATGTTCAACTTGACTGGCTTCCTTTTTAGGACTTTCTCCTAGCCAAGGACCTGGGGATCAGCTAGTATTTTTCAAGTTTGGTTTGGATATGTACCCCAGAGTTTTCCCAAGTCTCCAATCTGCCAAATTGGCTTAGCAATCTCCCAAAAATCACTTCTCCTGCTGTGCGCTATCCCTTGGACTTCCAGAAGATCTTTTCAGTTGGGTCCTTGTCTTCTAAGAGGCACAGGTATGCTGGTATCTGAGGCATAGCTAGCTAAACAAACCCAGCGGGGGACAGGGAGCTGCTTGGGTTGCCACCAACAGATGACAGCTTTTCCCCTCATCCATTTCTCATTACATTTTTCCAATGAACATTAAGCCCTTGGTTACAAAGGAAAAGGCACATTCCCTGGGCTCCTAGACTCTTGTATGAAAGTCAGTAGATACACAACCAATAGATACACAGATACCAACTATATATCCTGGAAATGCCAAAGTAGACCAAATTAAACAGTGAATGCGTTTATTTCTGTTAAAACTACATAAATGGGGCTGGGGAGGTAGCCAAGTAGGTAAAGTACTTTTTTTTGTAAACATGAGGACTTGCGTTCAGATCCCTAGTATTCAGGTAAAAGCTGAGCATGTATCTGTAACCCCAGCACTGCTCTAGAGGATGCAGTGTGGAGAAAAACAGATCCCAGGGGAATGCTGGCCAGCCACTCTAGGCAAAGTGGTGAACTCTAATTCAGTGATAGACCCTGGGTTAACAAATAAGGTGAAAAGTATGGTGGTGCACATGTTTCATCCCAGGACTCAGGAGGTAGAAGCAGGTGGATCTCTGTGAGATTCTGGCCAACCTGGTCTACGCAGTGAGTTCCAGGTCAGGTGGTAAAAAAGGAAGACACTATCTCAAAACAAAAAAGAAAGAAAAAAAAACCCAAACAAACAAACAAAAAAAAAAAAACAAGGAGGAACATACCTAATGTTGACCTCTGGCCTCCACACAAACACATACAGGATCCTGCACTATGCACAACATGCACACTCCCCAGCATGTAAAGAAAGACATGAAATGGGGGCATTTTTTCTTAAGCCTTTTGTACTTTCCAGAAATTTTGGAACAGGATAGAGCATGACCTAAATAGGAATCCCAGCCAATAGTTTTCTATGGTCATCCTCCTTATCTCTTTTTAGAAAGGAAAAGAGATTCCTGTAGTAATGTTTTGTATATTTAAAATTAACTTAGTAGAGAAAAAGATGCTCCCATCTTCCATGCATTGCCCATTCGCTTCTGTTTCTTCACCCTTTTTAGCACCTTGCTCTCTAACTTATTTCTCTCCTTAAATATGTTCCCCTCACTCCCTTTCCTGACCCTCATGATTCCCTATAAATATCTGGACTTTGAAGAGAAGGCGAGAAAAGAAAAGGGAGAGAAAATGGCAGAAAAAGGAGAGAGACAGAAAGGAGAGAGGAGTTAAATGACCTTCCTTGGGCATGTTACTTATCTCTTTGTGTCCTGATTTTCATAATTACTCTACAAAGCTACATAGTCTGTGTCACCCTCACCAAGAGCTCGTAATTTATCCATCTGTCAAACTCCTAGGCACTGACTTCCTGACAGGAAGGAACCAATATCAATGCACTTTAGGATCTTCCTTCTCTTCTCTAGGATTTCATGAAGATCTTTGAAATAATTTGTTGATGACAATTTTAAGCCGTTCATGTATATGTAATTCAAACAGACACAGAAATACTCCCTACTTGGTGTAGACAGTGCTAGGCATTGCAGATGGGATTTTTTTCTAATGGTGAAGGTAGACACAAATAAATGTAGGCAAAATTGTAATCCCATTAAGTGCTACAACGAGCACTGTATGAATGATTAAGACTTGAAAACATGCTTATAGAAGTGATTATTAGAGTAAGGTCTGGAGAAACACAGAGTTAATTTTTAAAAACAGAGAAGACTTGTCAGAAAAGGAAATATATTGCAGCCGTTCTATAATTTTGCTTCTTGAAATTTGTCACCTGTGATCAACCTCAACCTGAAAACATTAAGTGGAAAGTTCTAGAAATAAGAAATCCATAAATTTTGAAGTATGCACCATTCATAGTAGAATGATGAAATCTTGCAGCATTCCTCTCTGTTCAGCCTGGGACATGAATCATCTCATTGTCTTGTGTATCCATGTTGTATGTACTATCTACCTGTTAGTCATTTACGGGCCACCTCAGTCATTAGATCAACTGTGTTAGTATTACAGTGTATTTTTAACTAACCCTTATTTTACTTAACAATGGCCTCCAAGTGCAGGAAGACTTTTGCTGGCAATTTGGATGTGCCAGACAGAAACAGAATAGTGCTTCGCCTTTAGGTAAATAGTGAAAATTCTTGACTTAGTAAAGGAAGAAAAAAATTTTACACTGAAATTGATAAGAACGATGGTAAGGATGAATTTACTATCCTTGAAATTGTGAATAAGGAAAAAGAAATTAATGGTAGTTTGCTGTTGCTCCTCAAATGCAAATGTTACATACACAGCGCATGATAAGAACCTAGTAGAGGTAGTATAGGCATTAAATTCATGAATGGATGAGAAAAATCATATGTAGTGCGATGGCTAATCTTGGTTGTCAACTTGACTGGATCAAGGATTAACTGAAATGAGAGAGACTTTCTGGATCAGGTTATTTGAAGCCAGAAGACCCACCTTAAACATGGGCATTACTATAGAATGACAGTCCATATAAAAGGTCATGGCAGAAGGGAGCTTTTACTTTTTGCCTGCTTGCTTTTACTCTCGATGGCATATATATATATATAATCTTGGTTGTCAACTTGACTGGATCAAGGATTAACTGAAATGAGAGAGACTTTCTGGATCAGGTTATTTGAAGCCAGAAGACCCACCTTAAACATGGGCATTACTATAGAATGACAGTCCATATAAAAGGTCATGGCAGAAGGGAGCTTTTACTTTTTGCCTGCTTGCTTTTACTCTCGATGGCATATATATATATATATATATATAGTAGTACTGTCAATATGTGAGGCTAATGAGCATCTCTTTGAGTATGCACACATATATATGCATGTATATATATATATGTGCACTCATCATACTATACATGGTAATAGATTTTAGAGGGCAGTCATAAATGCAAACATTCCATTGTTGATGCCAAAATCACATACATCACTATATGTGTTATAAAAATTTATAGTTTAGAGAATATGGTAGCTGTATGTATTCTCAGGTACTTGGTCCATATATGTTTTGTAGGATGAACATGTGGCCTATAGAAAGTTTCTAAATAGTGAAGGAAATTAGTTCAGTATATCGTTAACCCATCATATGACTGGTATGTTAGTTACTTTTACACAATTGTGACCATAAAACCTGACAGGAGCAAGAGAGGAGGCTTTTCTTTTTGCTCACCATTTTAAAGGTTTCCATCTATCAAAATGTGTAAGACATAGCAGAGTAGCTCAGTTCCTGGTGACACATAATAGTAGACAAGAAGCAGGGAACAGGGCTAGAACCAGACACCAGGCAGTAAAACTTGCAAGACACCAAAAAAAAAAAAAAAAAAAAAAAAAAAAAAAGCTCTCCCTCATATGTGATAATCCGAGAACTTAGGAGGCAGAGGCAGGTAGATCTTTGTGAGATTGAGGTCAGCCTGGTCTACATAGTGAGTTTGAGGCCAGCTCCAGTTACATGGAAACCCTGTCTCAAACAAAGAAACAACCTAAAACTCTTTCAAAGGCCTGCCCTTAATGATCTATTTCTGCCAACTAGGCCTCACCTTCTAAAAACTCTGCACCCCACCACTGCCTCAGCCACAGTACTGCCAAATGAGGAACACATATTCAGAGCATGAGTCTGAGAGATATAACTCAGTTAGCAGAGTGGTTGCATAGCTGCATACCATATGTAAAGTCCTGGGTTCAATATCCAGCAATACACACACACACACACACACACACACACACACACACACACACACAACAACTAAATAAATAAAAATATTAAAAGAAAGTGAACAGAAAGGTGTGGAGTGAAGTACAAAGGTTTAAAGCAATTGCATCAAATGAGGCCCTGAGGTTGAGGAATTGTTTCCTTTGGTCGCCTGCCATGTAGCATATGGGTGAGTTGACCAAATATAATGGCATGGGACTGGAACTTCACCTAGGTTGTCCAGTAAGAAGTTGGAACTTGTTTAATAGCAATCTTGAATTAGGAGACTGATTCACATAAGTACTCTGGAAATCCACAGCCTTTCACTTCAGCTTCTGCATCTGCCCAATGTGGAAATTCTGCACCTTTTCTTCACCTAGGGCACAGCTGTTATGGGGTCAGAGGGAGGGGTAACAGGAAGACTGGTCTTAGTCAAGAGTTGACGATGTCACTTACCTACTGTTCATGCAGGGCTGGGTGTGAAAAGGCAAAACTGCCATCATTTCTTGAACTGTATGGAGATAGTCCCAACCAAGTCCTTAAGCCCTTTGTGGAGTGGTTGTGATATACATTGGGAGACAACAGTGTTCAGTGATTAAAGGAGAGTTTAAAAGCACATAGACTTAATTCTGATCCTACATCTGCCACATGATGGCTGTGTGATTTATGTGAGTTATTTAACCTTTCTGTGCCTCAACTGTCACAGCTAAAGAATAAAGATAATAAATTTATTGTTGGGCAGCTTAAATGAGAGAGTACAAGTAAACTACTTAAAACAACCTGGCATACAGCAATTGCCAATAATTAGCAGTGGTTGTTTTTATTGAGAAGGAAGCTGGGTAGACTCTCCTAACTGAATTTTCTCAAGTGCTGGTAGTCTATAGCCCTAGGGGTGGTGCTCAATAATGCAGTAAAGTAATGAATTTTGAACTGGCGTCATAGTAGTTGAGTTCCAGGTACCTCATAGATACAGAAAACTCCTGAGGGGAACTCAGCAATGGAAAGCAGCCAAGGTGCTATACAACGTCACCTACCAAAGGTCTAGTAGCCTAAGGCTGGATCATTCTGACTTATGTGTGCAACTTGTTCAAGGATTGATGGAACAGCCCAAAACAGGCAGAACCAGAGGGCAAATACAATCCTTTGCCTAGAAATCTCTGAAGTTCTAGAGGAAAAGAGTCTATACAGGAAGACAGACAAAGGCTGTTTAACCATCAGGAGACAGGTACCTATATGGAGCAATTCAGAGGGATGAGGATCCAGAGAAAAGGACTATTGACCAAATTACTTAAGCTTCAGTGCTTTAGTTTTCTCATGCACAATATTAGCCAATGCCCCTGTATTTTCAGTGAGATTTGCTAGAGGATACCTTGCAAATACTCAAATCTGAGGAGTTATTGCCTTCCTTGGGAGAGTTAGTTTCTTTTTAATATTTTATTTATTATTTTTATTTTATGTGTATGAGTTTATTGCCTGCTTGTATGTAAGTGCACCCCCGTGGTGCAAAGTCTGCAGAGGTCAGAAGAGGGCATCAGAGTCTCCTAGAGCTGGAGTTACCGACAGTTGTTAGCTGCCATGTGGGTGCTGGAAATTAAACCTGGCTCTTCTACAATAGCTGCTAGTGCTCTTAGCCACTGAGACATCTCTCCAGCCCCAGGAGAGTTAAATTTCTGTCAGGGCATGGGCTACTGGTAGGTCAACCATGTTGCAGTGGATGGCCTCACACCCAGAAGTATGTAAAAAGCATATATTGATTCTAGTTGATTTCCATGAAAGAGGACTTGAAGACTAGCATTTGGCTTTATTAACTGTCAGCTAAGTAGTGTGTGTGGGTGGCTTGCATTGGTATAGGCCAGGGATGACAGTTTTAATAATTCTATTGGGTGGATATAATTTCTGTTATAGGAGAGGAAATAAAGAACTAACGGTACAAAACAATTTGTCTTATGCCACTCAACTGATCACTGGAAAAGATAAGATGGGAATGAACTGTAAGCAGACACCTTACGTAAGATGAATCACCATAAATAAGAGAATGTTAGTAGTTTTATTATTTTCTCAGAGTTTTTGTAGATTAGAACATCAAAATCACATGAAATGAAATATAATTTAGTGGCTAACGACTGATTTCTGCAGTCAGACAACTTGGGTCCAAAAACTAACTCTTAATAGTTGCATGACGTGGAGAAAATTACTTAACCATTCACTGGGGTAGATCTGGGAGGAATTAGGGGGAGCAGTGGGTATGAATATGATTAAAATACATTGTATGGAATTTTCAAATAATTAATAAAAATATATTAAAATACAGTAAACCGGGCTGGAGAGATGGCTCAGCAGTTAGAAACACTTGACTGTTCTTGCAGAAGACCTGAATTTGAATCCCAGCACCCACATGGCAGCTAACAACTGTCTGTAACTCCTTCCAGGGGACCTGATAGCCTCTTCTGTCCTATGCAGGCATTGCACGACACGGTTGCACTTACCTACATGCAAACAATATATACATACACATAAAATAAAAATAATAAATAAAAGTTTTTTAAAAACTTAAAGACAATAAACCAAGTAGAGTATTGGCAGTGAAACTATGCACATCATTTCACAAACTTTATCATTTGAACAGAACCGCCCACATGCTTTAAAATATCTCTAAATTACTTATGGAATATACTGTAAATTGTATAAGTTGTTATGGTATGTTACTTAGAGAATAATGATAAAAATGTACATATTCTGTACAGGTGCAAATTATTTGTCAAAATTCTTTTAAGCTGATCTGCTTTCCTGGGCCTGCAGGACCTGCAGCAGGCCTCTCTCCTACCCGCAGGCCTCTCTCCTGGGTAAGTCGATTGCGCCCTCCATGCAGTGACTCCCCCAGCTTCATTCACCCTCCCATCTCCACCTCCTTTCTCTCTGAGTTTGGGTCCTGCCCCATTCCTTGTCTTGGGGCCCCAGACACCTGGGGGAATCAATACTACTCCCTGATCCTTTTCATCCAGACCAACATAGTGCCTTCTCTGGGCGCCAGGAGCACTGCTTCTGGGCCTGGCCCTGCCCTCACCTCTCTCTGCTTCCCTGGGCCTGCAGGACCTGCAGCAGGCCTCTCTCTGGGGTAAGTCCATTGCGCCCTCAGTGCCTTGACTCCCCTAGCCTCATTTACCCTCCCATCTCTGCCGACTTTCTCTCCTATGAGTTTGGGCCCTGCCCCATTCCTTGTCTTGGGGCAGCGGACACCTGGGAATCCAATGCTGCTCCCTGATCCTTTCGATCCAGATCAAATTAGTGCCTTCTCTGGGCCCCAGGAGCACTGCTTCTGGGCCTGGCGCCGCCCTCAACTCCCTCTGCTTCCCTGGGCCTTCACCATCAGCCAGCCTCTTTCTGGGACACTGGGGCTGACCTTTCCTCTTCCTGATCCTTGGCATCCAGACCAACCCAGCTGCTCAGTGCAGTCCCCACGAGGCCTTGGGGCCTCTTCCCACCACATCTGCCTTTACATCTCTCAGTGGTATGGCAGCCAGCTGCCCTAGACCAGCATCTTTCCTGGGCCAGGGTCCCAGGCCAGTCCAACACCCGTATTCCTGAGGGCAAAATCATTCCTGGAGGGATCCGGACCTTAGGAGAAAGCCTGAAAACATCTGACCCTCACCTGAATTGGGCCTCTTTGGGAACTCCTGAAGACAAAAGCAATCCGGCCACTCCAAACAAAATCAAAAGAGAGAACCTGAAGCTTAGATGAACCAGCTTTTCATGCCCAAAAAGTAAACCACAAAGACACATAAAGTTCACAAAAAGAAGCAGACCTAAACTTGAAGGCCTGAATCTCACACAAGAATCAGAAACTACAAAATAAAGTCACATGTCAAAATCACAGAGAAAAAACTAACATGAAAAACCAAAAAAACATATCCCAACCAAATAACAAGAGTCCTCTAGAAGAGTACAATGAGAACCCCCTAGAGATAATGCAGGACATGGAACTCAAAAGAACAATTATAAACATGATAAAAGAATTCAGTGAATTTAAAGAACACACAAAAAAAA
>NW_008355642.1:2844779-2846326 GCF_000622305.1 Nannospalax galili
AGAAAGCCTCACCAATAGGATTAAAGAAATAGAAAACAGAGTATCAAGACTGGAAGACAAAGTGGATGAACTAGACCACACAAGCAAAGATCATGAAAAATTTAAGAAATCACAAGAATGGAATATGCAGGAATTGTGTGACACCATAAAAAGACCAAAATTATGAATCACAGGCATACAGGAAGGAGAAAAGTCTCTGGATAATGGCATGGACCAGATCTTCAACAGGATTGTAGCAGAAAATTTCCCCAAATTAAAGAAAGACATGCCCATACAAATACAAGAAGCATATACAACACCAAACAGACAGGATCAGAAAAGAAACTCTCCACGGCACATCATAGTAAAAACACTACACGTACAAAACAAAGAAGCAATTCTGAAAGCTGCAAAAGAGAAACAACAAGTCACATATAAAGGAAAACCCATTAGGATCACAGCTGACTTTTCAATGCAAACTATGAAAGCCAGAAGAGCCTGGACCAAAGTATTCCCAGTTTTAAATGACCACAGATGCCAACCCAGAGTACTATACCCAGCCAAAATTTAAATTAGAGTTGAAGGGGAAAGAAAATTCTTCCATGACATAAATAGGCTGAAGGAATTCATGTCCACAAAACCAGCCCTTCAGAGAGTTCTGGAAGCAATACAAAGAGCTGAAGAAAGGAATGACTATAACTAAGGGATTGTAGAAAGAAATCCAATGAAGGTATAACTGTGGAAAAGTACAGCTATATCAATTATGTAAAAAGAAATAAAAATGACAGGATTCAATACCCATCTTTCACTAATAACTTTAAACATTAATGAACTGAATTCTCCAGTCAAAAGACACAGACTATGTGAATGGATTAAGAAACAAAACCCATCTTTTTGTTGTCTGCAAGAAACTCATCTCACTTTCAAGGACAGGCACTACCTTAAGGTGAAAGGATGGAAAAAATATACCAAGCAAATGGTACTAAGACAAAAAAGGTATTGCAATTCCAATATCTGATAAAATAGACTTTAAACTAAAACTAATCAGAAGAGATAGAGAGGGTCACATCATTCTGATAAAAGGAAGAATAAACCAAGAAGATATTATAATCATGAACATATATTCACCAAACTCTGGTGTACCCAACTTCATAAAAACAATACTACAGGACTTTAAGACCCAGATAAACCCCAACTCATTAATAGTAGGCGACTTCAGTACCCCACTGTCTCCACTAGATAGGTCAGAGAGTTAATACAGAGACATCTGAATTAAACAATATCAAATGGATTTAACAGACATCTACCGAGTATTCCACCCAAGCACCAAAGGACATACTTTATACTCAGCACCTCATGGAACCTTTCCCCAAATCAGGCATATACTGGGGCACAAAACAAACCGCAACAAATACAAAAAGTTTGAAATAATTCCATGCATTCTATCAGACCACAATGCAATAAAGCTTAAAATCAACATGGGAAGAAGCCCTAGTCATCACATGAACACATGGAGATTAAACAACACACTCCTGAATGATGAATGGGTCAAAAGAGAAATTAAGAAA
>NW_008355642.1:2846456-2847409 GCF_000622305.1 Nannospalax galili
AGAAAGAACACAAATAAGTGAGTTAACATTGCAACTCAACACACTTGAAAAGCAACAGCAAATGAATCCCAAACCCAGCAGACAAGAAGAAATAACAAAAATCAGGGCAGAAATCAATGAAATTGAATCAAAGAAAACAATACAAAGAATCAGCAACTCCAAGAGCTGATTCTTTGAAAAGATAAATAAGATTGACAGACCGCTATCCCAGTTAACCAAAAGAAAGAAAGAGCACCTCCAAATCAACAAAATCAGAAATGAAAGGGGAAACATCACAACAGAAGACACCAGAAAGATACAGAACATTATAAGGGAATACTTTAAAAACCTATATGCTACTAAATTTGAAAACCTAAAAGAAATGGATACATATCTAAAGGGATGGGAACCACCAAAACTAAACCAAGAAGAGATTAACAACTTAAACAGACCCATATCACAAAAAGAAATTGAAACAGTAATACAAAACCTCCTGACTAAAAAAAGCCCAGGATCAGATGGAATTACAGCAGAATTCTATCAGACATTTAAAGAAGATCTCCATCCAATACAATTTAATTTATTAAAAAAAATAGAAATGGAGGTAGAAATTCCAAATTCCTTCTATGAAGCCAGTATCACTCTAATGCTAAAGCTAGGTAAAGATACAACCAAAAAAGAAAACTATAGACGCATATCCTTAATGAAAATAGATGCAAAAATTCTCAACAAGATACTTGCGAACCGCATACAGACACACATCAAAAAGATCATCCACCATGATCAAGTCAGCTTTATCCCAGCAACAAAGGGATGGTTCAATATATGTAAGTCAATAAACATCATAAATCATATAAATGGACTCAAAGACAAAAACCACATGGTCATCTAAATAGATACAGAGAAGGCCTTTGACAAAATTCAACATGCATTTATGTTCAAAGTCTTAGAGGGAATTGGACTGGAGGGAACAT
>NW_008355642.1:2847465-2850854 GCF_000622305.1 Nannospalax galili
AGAAAAACTGGAAGCATTCCCATTAAAATCGGGAACCAGGCAAGGCTGTCCACTATCTCCACTTCTCTTTAACATAGTGCTTGTAACTCTTGCAAGAGCAATAAGACAAGAGAATGAAATTAAATGAGTAATAATTGGAAAAGAAGAGATCAAATTATCCCTTTTGCAAATGATATGATATTATATCTAAAAGATGCCAAAAATTCCACCCAAAAACTCCTAGAAATGATTAACACGTTCAGTAAAGTGGCAGGTTACAAAATTAACCTCCAATTTGTATAGCCTTTCTATATACCAAAAACAAGTAATCAGAGAAAGAGCACATGGAAACACTCCCATTCACAATAGCTGCAAAATAATTAAATAAAATATTTCGGAGTAAACCTGACCAAAGACATTAAAGAGCTCTACAATGACAATTTTAAATCTTTAAAGAAAGAAATTGAGGAAGACATCAGAAGATGGAAGGACCTCCCATGCTCATGGATTGGAAGAGTTAATTTTGTGAAAATGACAGTCCTACCAAAAGTCATATATAGATTCAATGCAATGCTAATTAAAATCTTTGTGACATTTATCACAGAATTGGAAAAAACTATCCTAAGAGTCATATGAAAGAGAACAAAAGACTTCGGATAGCTAAAAACCCCTGAGCACTAAGAGCAATGCCGGGTGGATTACTATACCAGATTTCAAGCTGCATTACAGAGCTATAGTCATAAAAACAACATGGTACTGGCACAAAGATAGACCCATAGTCCAATGAAACAAAATTAAAGACCCAAATATGAGCAAAAGCAATTTCAGCCACCTGATATTTGGGCCAAGAACATTCACTGGAGGAAAGACAGCATGTTCAGCAAATGGTGCTGGCAAAACTGGATCTCCACTTGTAGAAGAATGAAACTAAATCCCTATCTTTCACCCTGCACAAAAGTCAATTCCAAATGGCTCAAAGACCTCAATGTAATGCTTGAAACTCTGAAACTATTAGAAGAATACTTTCGGAAAAACCTGCAAGATACAGGCATAGGAAAGGCTTTTCTAAACCGGACATCAATTTCTCAGAAAACAAGGGCAAGAATTAACAAATGGGACCTCATTAAACTAAAAAGCTTCTGTACATCAAAGGAGACAACCAAGGAAGCAAACAGAAAACCCACAGAATGGGAGAAAATCTTCACCAGCGACTGGGAGAAAATCTGCAACAGCGACACATCCAACAGAGGTTTAATATCCAGAATATATAATGAACTCAGAAAACAGAGAATCAAGACAAGAAGTAACCCAGTTAAAAGATGGGCTAAGGAGCTGAACAGAGAGTTCTCAAAAGAAGTTAAGATGGCTATGAAGTATCTTAAAAGATGTTCAACATCACTAATAATTATGGAAATGAAAATTAAAACCACTATAAGATTTCATCTTACCCCAGTCAGACTGGCTAAGATCAACAAAACAAATGATACCAAATGTTGGAGAGGATGTGGGGAAAGGGTAACACTCATCCACTGCTACTGGGGCTGCAAACTGGTCAACCCCTATAGAAAGCAGTGTGACGAACTCTTAAAAAAACTACAAATCAACCTACCATTTGACCCAGTTATACCACTCCTTTGCATATACCCAAAGAACTCATCCTATTGCAGAGATGCATGTACATCCATGTTTCTTGCTGCTCTTTTCACAATAGCTAAGAGATGGAAGCAAGCTAAGTGTCCCTCAATTGATGAGTGGATAATGAAAATGTGGTTCATTTATATGATGGAGTTTTACTCAGCAGTAAAGAATGATGAAATCATGAAATTTGCAGGTAAATGGATGGAACTAGAAACTGTTATACAAAGTGAAGTAACACAGACTCAGAAAAAAAAATCGACATATGTTCTCCCTCATATGTGGATCCTAGAACCAGACTCTGATAAATGAGTATGCAACCAGACATAACTACAGGAACCAGGATAATGGAAAGGAAACAGGGAGGTAAAGGAAAAGAAATAATCTGAAAGAGAAGAACAATAGGAAACAGGCCTCAATAAGGAAGATGTGGATAAAAATTGGGGTAGTTTAAGGGATGGTGGAGGGAAGGGTTTACAAGGAACCTAGGGGATAAGGGGAAAGAAGGAGCTCAAGAGAGGTAGGACCATAGGAGAAGGGTATTAGTAAGGGAGAAAAGGGGGGAATGTGGGCACCTTAAGTGGGAAAACCATGATGGAGGGGTGAGACAATGTGAGAGACAAACAATGCCTAGCTAGTTTTGAAAACCAGAGAGAACCATATTATTCCTACAACCTACTGACAAATTATACATAGCAGATCAAGAAATATATGTCTAGGTAAGGTTTATCTGAGTACAACTGTTCTTTGCCCAAGATTTATCTACATGACACACAGTAATTAAAAATACCAGACTGGTGGAACTAACCTTGGGTGTTTAACAGACATACTTTGAGGTCTGTAATAATTTGTTCAGAGGGACATAAAGGACACTTTTTGCTCCTCGCCCTCCTAGGTCGACTCTTTCCAGGGGACTATGAGCATTTCTCAAAATGTTCTGTAATTGTGGTAGGTCACCTGTCCTTTTTATCAAGGAGGCTGAGGAGACCCCACCAGATGGACTTGAATCAGTGTCCAGTCTATAAAAAGGAGGGTCAACGCAGAGGAATCATTTCCTCCATGCTTCCAAGCGAAGCCAACTATGATCGAGCAGGACCTTTGACTTATCTTCACATAGATGGAACTGGTAAAAGAAAGGAGCCAGGGGCTCCTCCCAAGCCCATGTGACCCCCAAGGAACAGATCCTCAAAACACCTTAAGAGTAAAAATAAATCAGTTTTATCTGGACCAACTGTATGGCCTTAAACACCCAATAGGAAAGTATAACCAAGATTAAATGGGCCAACATAATTTCATAAGAGTCTGTATGTATAGCTAAAGGCTACATAACAAGCAACAATGCCAGATGGGATACCTTCTTTTGCGTTGTTGGCCAGGGTGGCCCAAGGGACTCCCAGATATTAACCCAGCGTAGAACTGGGAAAATGAACAGCAGACCCCAATCTTAGGAAGCTGACCTTCCTAAAAGACCTCTAGATAGGCTGACTAGATTCACTGGTCTAAAAGAAAGACCTCTAGGTAGGCTGAGTAGATTCACCAGAAGGACAAATAGTGGGGAATGGCTGGGGGTGGTGACAACACAGCAGACAGTAGCAGGGATATCAGAGTATAAGGACTCTAGTGGGGGGAGGGAGGCTATGGGAGAGTGCCATATGGGAAGTGGATATACAGTTAAATAAGATGATTTGGGATGTTCTGTGCAATACACACACACAGACACACACACACACACAGACACACACACAAATCAACCAATTTCCTAGTACCTTACTGCA
>NW_008355642.1:2850966-2867361 GCF_000622305.1 Nannospalax galili
CTGATTTAATTTTATGTCTTATAGGGTTTATACTGAGTACAATATTGCATAACTGTAATAATTCAACTGTAAGCCTAAAAATTTACAGCTAATTTTGAAAGAGATGCATCTTAGCTCTGGAAATTGTTATTGAGTATGTCAGTGCTGGTGTAATGATATGCTTCTTCTAATTATATGGTTATTAAATAAATAATTTTAAAAAAATTCTCTTAAACCACACCTGGTTGAATTCATGGATACAGACCTGTGGAAACAGTGCTGACTGCATCTACTTCTTAGGGATATTATATGATTAGGTTAATTGATACAAGTAAAGTGCTTACAAAAGTACCTGGATCATAATAAATATGATCTAATTTATAGCTATTAATAGCATTATTATTAGTTAGGGTTATGATAAGGATTAACTTAAATGGCATATATAAACATTTTGTACAATGTCTGTACATAGTAAACATTCAACCTAACAGCTTGTATTATTGTCTATATTTATTACTGTAAAAAATTATAATTATGTTAACTTTGGTCTCAGAAGACATGAAACATCCTTAAAAATTCATGGTAGAGTATAGGAATGATTTTTACAATATGGACATAATATGGACTAAAGTCTTTTAACCTAACCTTGAAACCAAAATGTTACTGATTATATTGTAAACAACTAACTGAGCCATGTGCCCCTATTGTGATCTGGTCATATGACGTTAATTCCCTCAGGACTCCACCTTGCTCTCCACTCAAGATAGTGTATGAAAGTATGCATGCATGCTTTACATATCAAGCACTGAAAGCAGCATATTTTTCTCATTGCAGTAAATAAGATAAATCTGTTTTTTTTTTCCATGTGTTGTTCTGGGCCTAGGGATCAAAGGGAAATATTCTTTAGTAAGGTAAGGGTAGATCCTCGCTTCTACTTCACCACTTCATGCTGAACATACGGTTTCAATAATTAAAAAAAAAATGAAGGAAGCCTGCTTCAGGAGCACAGTTCTAAGACATCTGAAGCAACAAGTGCTTGCTCAGTGGTGTGGGTCCATGCTTGGTCTCAAAACTAATGCTAAGTGTCAGGCTGTTTCTTTTTTAAGCATTGCTATAATATGGCTTTGTAACACCGCAGTAGATTATCTTTCTTCAAGACATTTGGGAAAGACCTGCTTCTCTCTTGCAAAAAAACTATTCTTTCCTTCTGAGTCACCTATTTGTTTATTTATTTTACTTATTATTTATTTATGTATTTATTTATTTATTTATTTTATGTGTATCAGTGTATTGTCTGCATGTATGTGAGTGCACCCATGTCATGCAATGCTGCAGAGGTCAGAATAGGGTGTCGGATTCTCCTGGAACTGGAGTTAAGGACAGTTCATAGTTGCCATGTGGGTGCTGGGAAACGAATCCAAGTCCTCTACAAGAGCAGTCAGTGCTCTTACCTGCTAAACAATTTCTCCAGCCCCCTATTTATTCTTTTAATTAATTTAATTTAAATTTACTTTTGCAGTGCTGGGGCACAATCCAAGGGCTTTGTGTATGCTATACAAGTGTTTCCCTCTGAGTTGCATTCTCATCTGTTGATACACCTTTTTAATTGCAAAACAAATGGGCTATCCTCAGATGTCTAATGCTCCCATTACTGCAGGCACTAAAGTAGCAGCCTGTTAACTACCAGGCATGGTTGTACTATGGATGATTGACAGATAATAATGATGTTACCTAATATGATATTCATTCTGTCTTTTTTGTAGATAAGGTAATTGAGGTGTAGTACCACCAAGGCCGTTGCCTAACATAACATAGCCACTAAGGAGCAGAGGTTCTTTCCAACTCTGTAACATCTTCATGAAATATGGTAGATTCAGTACCTCATACTATAATGTAAATTGGATCTTTGGCTTTCTTTCTCCTCAAGCAAGGATTAAAAGGAATGACAGTGGTACTTCATCAGAGGGGAGGAGGGGAATTTAAAAAAATGAAAATATGAAAGAATACAGTGAGTCCAAAGCACCTCTGAAATCAAACTTTGTGAGCACACATTTCTTGGGGACAGACTTTAAACCTTGAACTTAGTACTCATGAGGTCTATACTGTCTGAGTTCTCTTTTCCTGGAGTCATTAAGAGAGCTCAGGATCAGAGCTGGCCTACAACTACTGATTTGTGACTTAGTTGCCAAGATGAGGTAGTTCTGCCACTTGCAGGATGCAGGGAGTAACTAAGTTTTGCTTACTTCAATGGGCTGTGTTTCAGTCATGGGTCTGATCTGCTGTCAGAGCTGTGTTCATGGAGGAGGAGAAGGGGAAGCAAGAGGATTCCTGACATGTGCAACTGTTTAGAGACAAGAGTGATCAAGTCATATTTACTAACTCAGTAAACAATGTTACTTGCCTGGAACAAAGAAGTCAAGACAGATAGTAACATGAACTGAAGGAAGGTCAGTAAGGTTGGATGGGTTGGTTAGAGAGGGATTTGATACACAACAAAGTTGAATATTCTGTGAGCATTGATTGTCTATCTGAGCAGGAGAAAGAAGAGCAAATATCAGAGAGAGATTTTGCTGGAGGAAGGTAAGAAAGAAGTTCAAGAAGACCTCAAGATAGGGAGCCCTCTGAGAGACTCTGAAGCAGTCCAAACTGAGGACAATTGCATGGAAAGCATCTAGAAGTCTCAGGAGAAGAACTGGGAAAAGAGACAAGAAAATCGATGGAAGTGGTGGACAACAAGGAGCTTGCTGTTTTTTTTTTTGAATGGCGTCATTTCTTGAGATAAGTCCTCTGCCTAGAGCCAACTTCTTACTTTTATTTATTTGCTTCACGCTCATCCTTCTTGACTTAATCCATTCTCCACGAGGATTTCCCTGGTCTCTCAGATCATATTAAAATGATTGCTTCATGTATCTGATTTCTGTACTAGATTTAGAATTTCCTCCCCTCTTCCTTCTCATCCTCTCCCTCCCTCCCTATCAGTCTCTCATTCTCTTTCTCTCAATTTTTCCAAGTATTTTTGAATAGTTAAATACAGTCTAAGGAAAATCAGGAATACACTTGGACAGATGTCTTCTCTGACTCTGGTACACTGAGCTTCAAAGTTATTCAGTTTCTTATGTAGTACTATTTTAATGACTATGAGAGAAAATGAAATCTCCCAGTGACACTAGCATAGAGGGTATGGTATAATGAAACATGTATTTGGACTTGGAATTACCTGAGTTATAGGACTGTCTTTACAATGCCAATTAGAGAGTCACAGTTTTAAGATACAGGGTAGTTGCCAAAAAAACCTAGCAACATAATTGGAAGATTGGAACTAAAAGAAGGAGACATTCAAGGAAGGTAGAGAGGCTGTAGATTGAGTACATTGTGTGGCCAATGATTTAATTAACCATGCTGAATTAATGAAGCCCCATATAAAAATGCTGGAATAAGAAGATGCAGAGATCATTAAGATTGGGTATATCAATGTGCTGGAAAGATGACATACATAAATTATGCAATGAAAATGTGTGGAGGCGTTGTACCACTCCCTTCCTGAAGGCCTTGTCTTATGTATCCCTTCATTTGGTAGTTTATTTGTGCTATTTATAATAAGATGGTAAGCATCAGCTTAGCACATTCTAGTGAAGTATTAAACCTCAAAGAGATTATGGGAACTCTTTTTTTTTAAAAAAAGTTTTATTTATTATTTTTATTTTACATATATGAGTATTTTGCTTGCCTATATGAAAGTGCACCTGAGTCATGCAATGCCTATGGAGATCAGAAGAGGGTATTTGATTTCCCTGGAACTGGAGTTACTGATGGTTTTTAGGTGCCCTGTGGGTGCTGGGAATTGAATGTAGGTCCTGTGTAAAAGCAGCCAGTGCTCTTAACCCTGATTATGGGAACTGTTAAATTTGCAGTTGGCCAGGAAGACATGTGAATAACTTGGATGTGTTCGGTGACTGGCATCTGAAGTAGGGGTTGTTTTGTGGGACTGAGCCCTTAACTTGTGAACATCTACACTAACCTGAAATATTTAGTATCCAAATCAAACATCTTTATCTTTATCTTGCGGATCTGTCAGTAATTCCATAGAGTTAGTATCAGAACTGAATGGAATCATAGTACATCCAGTCGGATCTAGAGAAGTGCAAGAACAGTAAAGGACAATAGAAAACAACGCATTATTTGAGTTGCCTTACAGGGTATACAGGAGAACTGGTCCTGAATGGAGCCTGGGCCTGTTGGCAATGGAGCAAGTACTATATAGAAATATCAATTTTTGAAGGACTCTGATATGCATTTCCCATGTACTGGTCCTTCTGCAAGCCCAGGCTCAGACTTTGGGATACACAGAATAATGGCTCCTCAAATTTTGTGAAAGTAGGGATGGGGGACAACAAGATGGGGCAGAGGAGATGGAAAGGAGGGTCAGTCAAAACCAAGTATGTATGAAAATGACATAAGGAAACCTACTATTTTCGAAAATAATTAAAAATTTAAATTTTCAAACAAGACCCGAAAGGATCAAGATATTTCCAAGGTTAACTTAAATGCTTCTAGAAAAGCTCAAGAATTCTTATTGAAATACAAAAATAAACATTGGAAAACAAATAAAAATTCACATCTGTTAATAAAATAATTATTAGATACACAAAGTATTAAGAAAATATAATCTATAATAAAAAACAACCAATCAACTGATAGAGATCTTAGAATTAGCTGATAAAGACATTAAAATAGCTACCATAACTATATTCCATTGTTATAAAAATACTCCATATGTCCAAAAAAGATAAGTAGAAGTTCATAAAACCAAAATTTGCACATCTAAGGATAAACTTCTCCATGTCTGAGATGAAAAATATGCTGAATGGAATTAACTGGATTACATATCACGGAAGATGTGAATTTGAGGGTATACAAAAAAAACTAACAAAAATAGAAAAAAGAGAACTATAAAAAATAAGATAACTATCATTAATGATTTGTAGGGCCACTAAATGTAACCTAATGAACCTGTCATTGCAGAAGAATAGGAAGTAAACATTTGAAGAAATAGTGATAGAAATTACCAGAAATAAAGATGGGGCCCTACGGAGAGTTGGAGGGAGATAATAGTGGGTGGATATAATCAATATACATTGTATTAGTGGATGAAAGTTTCAAAGAATAAGAAATATTTTAAAAAGAAATAAAGAAAACTTTTGCTCAACAACTGATTACATAGAAATTCTAAATGCTTATTTCCATAACAATACCATCAAAATACATAAAAAAAGAACTTTAAGAAAAAATAGACAAATATACAATTCAGTATAAGCTTTCAATATCATGTTCTAAATAATTTATAGGACACATGGGCAGAAAATTAGAAACAGATGCAGTATATATGAACACCCCTCTCAATCAACTTAACCCAACATATGTTTATAGAACATTCCACCGAATAACAGTAGAATACACATTCTTTCCTAATACAAATGTTCACAGAACACTTACCAAGACGCACAAGGGCACAATACAACTATCAATACACTTAAGATTTAAATAACACCAGCTGTTTTTGCAACATAATTCAACTTGGCATCAATAATAATATGAGTGTTATGAAATTGCCCAAAACTTGAAAACTATATGATGTACCCTAAATAATCCATTGATCCTAAATGATAATGAGAGAAATCTAAGTATAAATTTTAAAAAATATTTTTCTTAATGAAAAACAAGTAAATAGAAGAGAAAAAAGCCAGGAACTATTAAAGCAAATATCAGTGGAACAGGAAACAAACAAAATTGAAAAAAAAATCAATGAAAACAAAAGCTTATTATTTGACAGCAAAACTAAGAATAAACCTGTAATCTGTCTAATGAAGAAAAATAAATAAATCACCATACTAGGAATGGAAACAATAACATCACAATGGATTGTACAGATATCAAGAAGATAGAGGGAGACAGTTATTGGCAACCTTATTTCATTGATTTTTTTTCAGTGTAGACAAAATGAACAAATTACTTGAAATATATAAGAAAAGTTAATAAAAACAAAAAGGTAACATGAACATCACCATAATTATTTCAAATTTTTTGAGTAACTTTGGGAGGTCATATGTATCTAGAAATTCATCCATTTCTTTTCAATTTTTCAGTTTATTGGAATATATTTTTTAAAGTAATGTCCTTAAGTTTCTCTGAATTTCCTCAATGTCTATTGTGATGTTTTCCTTTTCATCTCTGGATTTCATTATCTTGACCTCTCTCTTTCTTTTGGTTAATTTGGCTAAAGTTCTGCCAATCTTGTTAATCATTTGAAAGAAACAATCCTTCATTGATTCTTAGTAGTTTTTTTTCTGTTGCATTAATTTCAGCCCCTATTTTGATCATCTCTTCCTGTGTACTGTTTTTGGCTCTTGTTTGTTCTTGTTTTTCCAGTGCCTCACAGTACATCATTAAATTACTAATTTGAGTTATCAAACTTTCCTCTTAGGACTATATTCATTGTGTCTAATAGATTCTGATATGCTCTGTTTCCATTTTCATTCAGTTCTAAGAATTTTTAAATTTCCTTATTGATTTCTTCTTTGAATCAATTATTACTCAGTAGTGTGCTGTTTTAATCTCCATGAGTTTGTGTGATTTCTATAATTTCTATTGCTGTTGATATCTAGCTTTATTTCGTTGTGCTCTGATAGAATGCAGGATATTATTTCAGTTTTCCTATATTTGTTGAGACTTGCTTTATGGCCTAATATGCTATCTGTTTTGGAGAAAGTTCTATGGGCTGTTGAAAATAAAATATATTCTTTAGTGTTTGAGTGGAATGTTGTATAAATACCTGTTAAGTCCATTTGATTTATGATGTTATTTAACTCCAATGTTTTTCTGTTTAGTGTTTGTCCAGATCACCTGGAACTGACCCTTCCAAGTTGTTCTCTGACTTCCACATGTACTGTGGCACACACACACACACACACACACACACACACACACAATAAATGTAATAAAAAGTTTTAATTGGATTTGTGTTTTAAAGTGTTTCTAAAGAAAACTCCAAACTCAGCTATTTTCATTAGTGAAGCCTATCAAATATTCAGAGAAGAAAGAATACCAATTCTGTACAAGCTTTCCCCAAAATAACGGGTGGGAACATGTTTTAATCTATTCTATAGGTCTAATATTGCCTTGTGTAGTGGTTTGAATGAGAATGTCTCCCATATGCTCCAAGTACTTGGACATTTTGTTCCCAGTTGGTTGTGCTATTTTGGGCAGTCTTAGAAGGTCATGGCCATGTTGTAGGAAGCAAGTCACTGGGGGTGGGCTTAGAGAGTTCTTAAGCCTTGCCAAATCTCGAGTCACTCTCTTGTTTCCTGTGCCTGCTTGAAGATGTGAGGGCTTAGTTTCTGCTCCTATATCAGTCACCTCTGTCATCCTGCCTCCCTGCCATAATGGACTCGTTCCCCTTTGGAAATAAACTTTCAAATAAACTCTTCATTGTATAAGTTCCCTTGGATATGGTGTTTCTGTCACAGCAACAGAAAAGTAACTAATACATTTTAATACAAAAATTCAACAAAGACATCCCAAGGAGACTAAAAATTAATATTCATTATAAATATGGGTATAACTGAATCCATCACTCTAAAGTCCAGCCTTGGAAGACAAAAGAAAAGTGAGAAAGAACCCAATAGAAGGATGCTTTTGGAAGCCCTTGTCAAGAAATTCCAATGGACTCTCATATGAACATTTGAGAATTGCCCTGTTCTGACTTTTTTCTAGTTTCCTGTCTAGAACTTGTAATGCTAATTACTCTTGCCTTTACTTCTCCTTCACATCTCCTATTCACAATTCAAGGACCTTCTTTTTCCCTTAGCGATAAGAGTTATGCAATTTTGGAGTCTTTTAGGTAGACCCACTGAAGGGGTACTCCAAGTGCCTCACACTGCGTCCCTGTTCAGTATGGAAGAAGCCAGAGTGGTCTGCGTCCCTATTCCCTATTGACAATTTGGGTAACTCCTTCAGAGGATGGTGTGATAAAAATAAGAGGTAGGAATTGGCTAGGCAGTTATGTTTTAAAAAACCCCAAAGAAAAGTAGCCAGTTTCTTGGCTAAAATTCAAAATGTCCTTGGGACTCTTAGCAACATACTCTGTTCCAAAAGCCAAAAATGTCATAAGTATTTGGGAGCTTGTATCTAATCCTTAAAAGATTTTAGGGTTACCTCTTCAGGCGGGGGAATGTTAGAGTACCCAAAAGCCCCATAAAAATAAATAAATGAAGGGAAAAAAAGAAAAGGAAAAAAGTGATGGGGAGATATGGGAGGTGTTGAAAGGGAGGGAGTGGGCATGCATTTGATCAAAACACCTTATATGAATGTATGAAATGCTCAATAAAGTTTTGTAAAAGTTAAAAAAAATCCAAAAACCCCACCTTCATTAAAACACTAGTAAATCAATCCATCAGTCCATGAGGAATATATATTTCTATATCATCTATCTATCTATCTATCTATCTATCTATCTATCTATATCTATCTATCTATCTATCATCTATCTATCTAACTATCTACTGTCTACACCATGACAAATGGGATTTACCCTAGCGCTATAAAGTTGGGATATGACAAAAATCAATGTGACACATCATGATAATATAATACAGTACTAAAAAACATGAAAAATCAATATACATAGAAACAGAATTTGACAAAGCCTAACATGCATTCATGATTAAAATGCCCAATCAAGATATTTATCAAGTTCAGAAAGTTTCTGGTGAACTTCGTTTTAAAAATCTATAGCTAACACCATAGCTAATGAGGAATGTGACAATTCTTTTCCCCTAAGACAAATAATAAGACATGAATGTTAAATCTCATCATCATTAGATATCATTAACAAGAAACTCAGACCAGTACAATGGTACACAAAAAAGAAAATAATAATTTTCTTTTCATTTACAGATTCCATGACCAAACATAAAAACTACCAGTCCAATTAACAATAACATGACATAGTATTTTGTGACAAATTTGATAAAAGATTCATTAAGTCTTCAGTCCAATAACACTAGAACATTGCTGAGAAAAATTAAGAGCTTTACATAAATCAAGATACATACTTGGTTCATAAGATCAAAAGGCTGGACATTAAGATGCCAATCCACCCCATATTGAGCTGCATATTCAATGAACTTCCAACCAAATTCCAAGAAGTATTCTCGAAGAAAGTGACAAACTGCTTCTATAATTCATATGAAAATGAGAAGGATTAGTGGTAGGTAAATGCTATTTTCAAAAGAAGAACAAAGTTGGGGAGCTAGGAGTGCCTGATTTCAAAATATATTATAAAGCATCATATTCAAGATAGTATAGTTTTGCATAAAGATAGACAGTAAATGTAACAGAGAAATCCAAAAAGATCCACATTTGTGGACATCTGATTTCAACAAATCTTCAAGAAAAATTTATTGGAACAAAAAATGTTTTAAATGAATGCTGCATTGTATATAAAACTTAAAATGCACCAGATAAATGAAAAATCCAAGCTCAAAAATTTCTTGACATAAAATTAAATAAAATCGATGTTCCTTTGTTATACAAATTTTTAAAATTTTTAAATATTCTTTATTGCATTTTTGTGTATTTCATATAATAGATCTTAATCAAATGTAGACCCCCTCCACCATCACACCCTCCCATAGCCCCCCTCACTGGATTTCATGCATTCCGCCATATATGTTAAGTCCTAGCTGGTCAAGAATTTATATTCAGATGTCCCTCGGTGCAAGATTATCCACAGGAGTTTAGTCAGCCTATCTAAAGTCACTCTAGAATATTTTTTAAATATGACATCAGAAATATAACCAGTAAGAGAATTACTTGATAAATTAGACTTCACTAAAACTGTAAAGTTCTACTACACAAAAGATATTTTATTAAGAAAATAAAAAGTTGCTGGGTGTGGTGGTGCATGCCTTTAATTCCAGCACTAGAAAGGCAGAGGCAGGCAGATCTGTGTGACATCTAAGACAGCCTGGTCTACATAGTGAGTTCAAGGCTTGCTGGGGCTACAGGAAACTGTCGAAAGAAAAAGAAAGAAAGAGAGAGAGATAGAAAGAAAGAAAGAAGGAGAGAGAGGGAGGGAGGGAGGGAAAATGAAAAGTCAAGAGATCACACTCTGAAGAAAATCTTTATTTTATATATGTATATATATATACATATACATATGTATGTATATATCTGATGTCTTATTCTGTTTTGTGTTGCTGTAACAAAATACCATAGGCTGGGTACTTTACTGATAAAAGTTTCTTATTCTGGTTGCTGAAAAGACCAAACAATGTGATGGAGAAAAGATATGCGAACTGCGGCATATAAAAGTGTCAGTCAACTGTGAATACTTTTTTTTATGTCCTGCAATATTCTACTCTCATGAAAACTATATAGTCACATGCAATATAACATGCCCCTTTGAGATCAGCATTAATCCATTCATAAGATGGGCCGTTGGGACTTAATAATCTTTTATTATGTCCCGCTTCTTAAAGGTTCTACTATGTCAATACTGTTACACTGACAACCAAGTTTCCAGCACTTGAACCTTCAGGGAGCAAACCATATCCAAATTATAGCATCTGGTAAAGAATATGTCTAGAATAGATTTTAAAAAATCTATAAGTACAAATGAGGAAATGTGCAATTCAATTAAAAATGAGCAAAATATAAATACCTATTTCAATAAGATATGGCTAAAAATGTGGTGGTGTATTCTGTCATATATGTTAAGGCTTATTGAGTCAAGTTTGTGTACCCAGATGTCCCTCAGTATAAGTTCATCCACTGGAGCCTGTTTGGCCTGCCTATGGTCACTCCCTTAAAGAAAATCAACTCTTCCTCACCCAGCAGTTATCAATAGATTCTCGGGTAAGGTTGGGGCCTGGTATTCATTTCCCCCAGGTAGACTATGGGGAGGTGCAGCAAGGGGCGGAGCTTAAGATATTGTATGAAATCCACAGAATTTCAATAAAAATATACATTGAAAAAAATAAAAAAATTTTAAAAAGCAAAAAATTTAAAACCTCAGGAAGAAATTAGTTGAAATGTATGATTAATGTTTAAACTGGTAGACTTTGAGATATTCAAATTACTTTCATAATGTAGATGAACTTGAGCCAATAAATTGAAAACCTTATTTAAAAAGAAATGAAAGCTCATATGGTGAGACCAACCATTAAAGAAGTTAACAGTCATGCTACGTACACTACTAACAATTTACAAGATAGGATAGATATAGGGTAATACTGCATTTAAAATATTTTAAAAACATCTTCTATAATTTGAGTACCAAAGTATATAGTGAAATATAAAAATGGCCAGTGAGTGGGAAGAGGCAAAATCTGGACAAAAAGCCTAAACAATTGGATCTGTAGACTGAAATTCCAAATAAAATTTGGAAATCTACTTTAAAAATATGTGGCGAACAACGGGAGGAAGATCACCCCACATATATCACCCCCTCCAAGACTCAGGGACTTTTGTGGAAGAGGTTGGTGGAAAGAATGTAAGAACTGGAGGAAGGGTGGAGTGTCAACTGTGGCAGCAAGCTATAGTCACACCTCCTTCCCACTCTTGTCAAGGAGTCAAAGCGACAAAAAAAGAAAAAGAAAAAAGGACATGCAGTTATGAAAGTCTGAAGGGAGTGGGGGATTGGACACAGGAGGAGCAGAGGGAAAAGTGGGGGTGAATATGATCAAAATTAATTGTATGTATGTATGAAATTCTCAAAGAATTAATTAAATATATTAAAGCAGAAGCTGAAGATAAATGTAAAAAAATATGTGGCAGTAAGTAAGCACATTGCAAGACATTCTTCATAATTTCAGGGGGAAATACAAATCACAGTGAGATGATACTATATGACATTAGGATATTTAAAAACTGTTAAACTACAGTTGTAGACAGGGGCACTATGACAAAATGGGACTCTTTTTTCATTTACTTGCAGAAACACTGTATTTTAAAACTATTCATGAATGAAAATATCTTCACAGGAGTTAAGGAAACAAGGTAATTAACCACAGTACCTGATGGCTGCACAGAAAGCAAGGGATAAACATTGAAAAGAACACAAAGTACTGTTTAATATTATCCATGGCACTGCCTTCTAAGCCCAGATCCCTATTAGGGAAAATATATATTCCATTTGGATAAAGGAAAAAGAAAAAAAATCTAGATTTACCTTGAACTCCAACAGGAGGCCTATCCTTGCATGAAGCTTAATCTTGGAGAGTCAGATTCAAAACCTATCTTGAAATCTCAGTGTACGGGTCTGTTACACCAACAGGCCAAATTACTCTGGGGATCCAGAATTGCTGTAGTGTCAGGTCAACTTCAATGGTCCTGGAATTGAGGCCTTCGCCAATACCAGGTTTGTGCCTCATGATCTAATCATCTCTGAAAATAGTATCATAGACATACCCAGAAGTGTGCTTTACTAATCTCTTATATGTCTCAGTTGAACCAATGACAATTAACGTTAACCATCACACTCTGATGTTCTGGGCCAGCTGCCCAAGAACTCTAGCAAAAAGCCTGATTGTGGACCATATCAGTTGGTCTATGAATAAACTGAAGATGTTCTACTACAGTGACTGAAATAGGTCCCTACTTGGTCAAATTTGCAGACATCAGCATAAGCCACTGGGCTCAAAAATAATCAAGGAAACACCAAAGATAAGAAACAATGCACCAGAAATCAATTTTAAAGAAATGGAGATTTATCGGGCTGGAGCAATGGCTCAGTGGTTAAGAACACTGACTGTTCTTGCAGAAGACCTGGGTTCAAATCCCAGCACCCACAAGGCAGCTAACAACTCACTGTAATTCCAGTTCCAGGGGATCTGACAGCCTCTTCTGTCCTCCGCGGGCATTGCACGACATGGGTGCACTTACCTACATGCAAGCAATACACACATACACATAAAATAAAAATAATTAAAAGGATAAAGAAATGGAGATTTATAATCTGCTTGACAAGGAATTCAAAGGAATTACTTCAAGGAACCTCTGTGAATTTCAAGAAAATGCAGAGTAAAAATTTGATGAAATAAGAAACAAAATAAGTGACCAAATACAAATTTACCAGAATTTGAAATCACAGTTATAGGCTGCATAAAGAACATTTGGGACAACAATGGATGCCATATGTGACAACAGACCTTTAAGATCAAATCATCTAGTGATGTCATAGCTATTCTAGTTAGTGTAAGTATGTGTGTTAATTTATGTCAGTTCTATGCAAATCAATCTGTTAAAAAATAAAGGAAATTATAAAGTAATTTTCTGATATGTATAGGAGGAACAATAGAAAATAAGGTGCAGTCCCAGCAATTTAAACTCTAGTGGTACATAAGACAAAACAGCATCCAAGTGTAAAATCAGCAATGTTTGGTTTCCATGCTCCAGTGCCCTTTGGCTCTGTTACTCTTTTACTCTATTAGAAAAGCAGTTGATCAGATATGGGCTTGCTATCCTTCAGTGTCAATAAACCTATGGTAAGAACTAAGGCAGCGCCTGCCTGATTTCCTGGGCTAGAAAACAAAATGCCTGGGAAACCCTGGCTTTTCCTGGCCCTTTGGCTTTCGCCTGAATTTACAGCCTTTATACATCCCTGGCTATTGATTTACTGAAAAAAAAAATACAGGTACTAAGCATGCAGAGCTCCCTGAAAATTCCACCTGTTTTCAGTTCTCCAACTGCCCAGCCTCTCATATATAATATAATACAATATAAATGTATGTACTTAGTCCTCCCAGCCCTGGCTGAACCATAAAGCCTAGAATACATGCTTCTAGGAGTCCTGGGATACTCAAGGCTTGTCCTTCAGAAGAAAAACAATCTTCAGAGATTCATCAGGATTAGAGGCTCAGGGTTATGAGAGAATATGAACAAGGATTTGAAAATGGGAAATGGATCAACAGAGTGTGTGGGAAACAAAAGAAAAAGTAAGCATTTTATGTAGCTTTGTTTCATTAATCAGAAAGTTTATAACTTCAAGTGATTTCCCAATATATGATTACTTTTTATATTTTATTTAATTTTTGCGATTTTTAAAATGTTTTATGTGTATGAGTGTTATGCCTACATGTATGTAAGTGCACCCATGTTGTACATTGCGCATGGAGGACAGAAGAAGACATCAGATCCCCTGGAACTAGAGTTACGGATAGTTGTTAGACATTATGTAGGTGCTGAGATTTGAACCTGGGTCTTCTCCAAGAATAGGCAGTGCTCTTAACTGCTGAGCCATCACTCCAGCCCCAGTTTTTGTGATATTTATGCAGTATAATTTAGATCCCCTGATCCACACCTCCACTTACTGGCCTCCATTTTATATATATATGGAGAAAGAGGGGGGCCTATAGAGTTGAATCTGTGTCCCCAAATGTCCTTCAGTGTGGGTCCATCCATTGGACGCTGGTTAACCTACTGAGTCCCATTCTTAAAAGAGACTCACTCTCCCCCTCCCAGCAGCCTTTGATTGCCAACAAATAGTTTCTTAGGTAGGGCTGGGGTTTCTTATCCACTTGATTTTGTTTGGTTTGAGTTTGCATGGGACTGTGCCTGCTGCCACCATTGTTGGATCATATGAGTGACTGAATAGCGATTTTGACTGCTTTTGCTACAAAGCAGTTATTTCTATGCAAATAATTCAATACACAGCAGAATAATTTTGTTATTAGCTGCATCAACTATAGCACCAGAATCTGCTCATAACTACTTGTCATGTCGTGGTTTCTGCAACACTTTACAGGAAACACATTTCTTCAAGACAAAATGGAGTAGTATCCTACATTGTTGTTAGTGAAAGAAGAAACCCTTGTCATCTTTTTGTGGTTAACAAACTAAGAGATGATAAATGTAGGAAGTCTTCCAAATTTTGATAACAGAAAAATGAGTTTTCAAATAAAAAAGTATAATTTCCTGTGTCATTGAAGCTTAAAGGCCTCTCATCCTCTATGATCAGAAACTGTCCACCTTTCCAACAGATATACACCTTTCAAATAGTTAAATCACTGGTTGCTGCAGCCTGGAAAATTCTTCATTACCATAGTTTCAAAGTACAATGTATGACATTCTTATGTAAAATTTGGACACCAAGACAGTGTGTCTAGGAAAAAACAACATCACCACTCTCCAAAGATATTAGTATTTGTTGATTAAAATTAAAATGTAGGCCACTTTCTAAATATTGCTGATTGTTCTGGATAGGAAGGTATATAGTGATTTCTTGGCATTAAAATAAATATTTCTTGACTGTAAAGTGGAGGAGGTCAAAGTCACCCTTATGTATGGGATGAGGAGCTCATGGAGCTGGGCATTCAAATGTCACACAAGCATGAGGTCCCTGCAACTGTAATTTTAGCCATTTTTAATTTTTTTTAAACCTTATCATTTTTTTTTTTTGGTCTTTTTGAGACAGAGTCTCCCTGTAGCCCCAGCTGTCCTGGAACTCACTATGTAGACCAGGCTGTCCTTGAACTCATAGAGATCCAGCTACCTCTGCCTCCCAGATGCTGGGATTAAGTAGCCTTCTTGGATGTTTAACAGATATACTTTGAGGCCTATACTAATTTGGTCAGAGGGACATAAATGACAGTTTTTGCTTCTTGTCCTCCTAGGTCGACTAGTTCCAGGGGACTATGAGCATCTCTCAAAGTGTACTGTAATTGTGGTGGGTCACCTGTCCTCTTGATCAAGGAGGCTGAGGAGACTCCACCAGATGGACTTGAACCAGTGTCCAGTCTACAAAGAGGATGGTCAACACAGAGGAATCACTTCCTCCATGCTTCCAAGTGAAGCCAAACATGGTCTATCAGGACCTTTGACTTATCTTCACACAGGGGCTCCTCCCAAGCCCATGTGACCCCTGAGGAACAGATCCTCAAAGGACCGTAAGAGTAAAAATGAATTGGTTTATCTGGGCCAACTGTATGGCCTTAAACACCCAAAAGGAAAGTATAACCAAAGATTAAAGGGGTCAATATAATTTCTTAAGAGTCAATATGCACAGCTAAAGGCTACATAACAAGCAACAATGCCAGATAGGAGATACCTTCTTTTGAGTTGTTGGCCAAGGTGGCCAAGGGACTTTCAGATAGTAAATGCAGCATAAAACTGGGAAAATGAACACCAGACCCCAATCTTATCTGAAGGAATATTGACAACTGATTACTGCTAGAAGAGGAACCCTCCTAAAACAAAGACCTCTAGACAGGCTGACTAGATTCACCAGAACAGCAAGTAGTGGGGAATGGCTGGGGTGCCGACAACACAGCAGACAGTAGCAGAGATATCAGAGTATAAGGGCTCTAAGGGGGAGGAAGGCTATGGGAGGGTGCCATCTGGGAAGTGGGTGTATAGTCA
>NW_008355642.1:2867376-2867658 GCF_000622305.1 Nannospalax galili
GGGAGAGTGCTATCTTGTAAAGTGGGTGTAGTCAAATAAGATGGTTTGAGATGTTCTGTGTGATATACACACACAAAAAAAAATCAACAAAATTTAAAAAATGTATTATATTTGAGGAGGAAGTATGGAAATTTACCTCATGCTAGTTAGTAGAAGTGATAAACATTACCATTGAAATCTGCCCGATGACTTTACAGACATACACAGGCACCAAGGATCCAAGTGCAACCGATTATGACTAGTAATAATCATATGCATACAGATTAGAGATGCATGCGCCAA
>NW_008355642.1:2867808-2868111 GCF_000622305.1 Nannospalax galili
CAACTGTGAACCTAAAAATTTACAGCCACTTTTGAAAGAGATGTATCCTTGCTCTGGAGTGTGTTACTGAATATGTTAAAGCTGTAATGAAATGCTTCTTCTAATCATGTAGTTATTAAAATAAAATATAATGATTAAAAAAAATTAGTAGATGTGAAAAACATTATCATTGAAATCTTCCTGATGACTTTATATCCATGCTCAGATGCCAAGGAGCTCAGAAAGTAACTGAATGTGACTAGTAATAATCAGATATACAGAGATTAGAAACACATGTGCAAACATCTTAGTGTCAATTGCATT
>NW_008355642.1:2868407-2870172 GCF_000622305.1 Nannospalax galili
ATGTTCTACTGTGCCAAGTTGTGAAATTTTCTAGCATTATCCAAGACCAATGAATTCCACTCCTGTTCCCTTCATGCTTTCTATATTTAACGTTTTTCAGAACATGAGCATTCCATTCCATTTTGGAAGACCCATTTTTTTTTTTACTATACCAAAGTTCAGTTCCTTATGATGCTAAAATGGTATTAGCTTATGGCTAAACTCTTTTAACCTAATTTTACTAATCTGTAAATGAATAAGCCTGGGTTATATTTGCCCAAACTACACTACCTGAAGTTCCATTTCTGGCATTAAATGATTCATAACTCATTTACATATTCATTTAGTCACTATTTACTGAGCATTTAGCATGTGCCGGACTCTGACCTACATGTGGAAGTGGCAGGGTATCAGATTAAAAATTAAAAATAAGTGATCCTAGCTATTATAAAGCTTTAGTGGAGTTTGTTTCTTTTCATGTCATAGACCTTTTCTTTAGGGAATGAGAAAATGAAATATAATACATCAAAACTTCTGGAATACAGCACAAACAGTTGTAAGAGGAATGATTATGGTAATAATTCTTAATGTAAAATAAACACAGACGCCAAAGTAATAACCTAAGTTTATACCTCAAGGAACGAGTAAAATAAGTAACTAAGGACAAATTTAGAAGACATAAACAAAATCCTGACCAAATATAGAAAGAGATGGTTTTTGAAAAAAACACAAATTAATGAGCATTTAGCTAGAATCCAGAAAATGGAATGAAGACTGAAATAAGTTAAGGTAGAAATGAAAAAGGGACTTTATAAATGATATCCAAAGTTACAAAGGACCAGAAGACTACTACCAAATTAGATAACTGAGAAAAAAAGTATGGATTGCTAGAAACATGCAGTATACCAAACCTAAGTCATGGAAAGACAAAATCTGAATGCATAACACTGTGTAAAGATATTAAATCATTAACCAAACATTCTAAAGAATAAAATCCAAGGACCTGATAGCATCACTGAACATTCTATCAACATAAGAAGAAAACTTAAACCAAACATTCTTAATTACTTCCAAACAGAGTGAAAAAGAAAGAACACTTTCATACTTTCATATTCATTTTACAAGGCCAGCATTACCCTGGCTCCAAACTCCAACATAAAATAAGGACATTAGCAAAAGAGAAAAAAATTTTCACTGCAATACCCCTGATGAATCTGGATGGAAAACTCCTTAATAAAATAATACCAAACTGAATTAAAACCATATTAAAAGTATCACTCATAATAAAGTAGAATTTATTTCTGGAATGTAAGAAAGTTTCAACATACATAAATAAAAATTGATGGACCTCATCAACAGAGCAAAAGACAAAGTAACATGATAACCTCATTACATTCAGCTAAAGCAGTTGACAAAATTGAGCAACCATCCATAATAAGTATTTTAAAGATATTGGGTCTAAAACAAATGATCCTTAATGCAGTGAAGTCTGTGGAAGAGCCTGCAACTAAGGTTGCATTTATGTAAAATCAAGTTTTCCTCTACGACTAGCAACAAGGCAAAGCTTCCCACTCTATTCAATATAGTATTAAAGGCCTAGGGAAAGCAGTTAGTTAAGAAAAGAAAAAAGGAAGAAAGAGAGAAAGAGTGAAGAAAAGAAAGAAAAAGAAAAAAAAGAGTGAGGGATGAAACAAAGAAGGAAGTAAAGAAGGAAGTAAGGCCATCCAAATAAATAGGAAAGTATAAAAATATCTCTGCAGATGACATGATTTTATATAAATGCAAC
>NW_008355642.1:2870220-2907800 GCF_000622305.1 Nannospalax galili
AGTACGCAAAATAAAAAAAAATCAGTAGTGTTTCTCTACTGTATTAGTTAGCTTCATATTACTAGAATGAAATACCTGCAGCAAGTAACCTATAAACTGAAAAGATTTATTTTTGATCATTTACTGGGGATTCCCATCCAAAACATGGCTTTGGGCCTCTAGTAAGGGCATCAAATTATAGTGAGATCACATAGTATAGCACAACCACTCCCATAACAAGTCTGGAAGTAGATCCAGAAAAGAAAAGATCATGGTCTCATAATGCCTTTGAAAGCATATCTCCAATGATGCAAGGAACACATATAAGGAGACATCTCTAGAAAATTACACCACTTCCAAATACTGCTACCCCAGAGATTAAATCTTTAACACTTGGGCCTTTAAGGGACTCTTACCCTAATCATACCATTTTGTCCCTGGCATCCAAAAGTTTGTCTGTCCCACAAAAAAGCATGTGTTCAGTCCATCCCGAGTCCCTCAAAATCCTAACTGTTATGGCACTGCCTAAACGTTAAGTGCAAAGTCTTCTCTGAGAATCAAGGGTCCTGAAAAGTGAATTACATAACAGTGTAAATTTTCCTGTTCTAAAAGGGGAGAATAGGAAAATAATAAGGGATTGGCCCAAGGTATGATCAAAACCTAGCAAAGCAAATGTGAATTCCTCAAGGTCCATGCCTGATATCAAGGGGATCCTGTGGTATGGCATGGGTCCTCAAGAGCTTGTGTAGGCCCACCTCTAGGCACTAGCAGGTTGTAACCCCCATGGCCACCCTTGGACTTAATTTGCACACTGCCTTTCCCCAGTGATGAGCACATGCTATTGACTGACTCTTCTACCTTTCTTGGGTCTCCATTGTATTGTGGTTTGGGGTACATTCCCACAGCTCTATTGCATATGGACTGCCAGGGACTTTATCCAGGGACTCTGACCCTGCAATATATGACCTGACCGCCTAGAGTTTCCTTTGAAATCTTGCTGAAAGCTGCCATGACCCTATAAATCTTGCATTATGCATTCCTGAAAGATTACCATTACATAGATGATATCAAGCTCTATACCAGTATAAGCTATATTTGACCTGCTTAAACCTCAGCTACAGCATCCTCTGGGTATCTTGCTGGCTCAACGTGGGAAAGCACATCCCAGGAAAACAAACCCTGAGGTGATTCTAGTTGTGTAAAGCGTCCTAGAGTTCTTTTCTGAAATGATTCTTCTGGGAATATCTTTGAATCAAATTTGCATTTCTGTTCCTTTGAGAATGTGATGTGACCTTACATATTCCTTAAATGTACCCTGAAACATTTCTCATTGTCCTGATTAAACATGTGGCTTAAAAAATAGTGCTAGTCTGTCCAGATCCCTCCTTGAGATTCGTATTGGATGTACCTTTATACTTATTTTCTGGTTCAGTGAAAATTTTCCAAATCTTTCCACTTTGCTCACTTTTGCTCCTGATCCTTACTGTGATTATGACTATAAGCAGGCATGACACATATGCTGCAGCATGAATTCTTTTCTACCTTGAAGTCTGACAGATAAAGTAGGCTATCAATATTAAAGCTGGACTCCCTCAATGTAACAAGGCATGGACAAAATGCAGCCAAAATTTTTGCATAGTGTAACAATAATAGCCTCCAATTAGGTTCCAAAGGGCCCATCATTTAGGTCCATCCGTTGTTTAAATACTATTCTGCCCTACTGAGACAACCTCAAAACTACTCATTAATCTCTATTTGTAGAATATGGACTTTCTCTGGCCTGTTTCTCTAAACTCTTCCAAATTTCCTCCATAAACCATTCTAAAGGATCTTCTACAACCTCTGGTAGAATTACAATAATAACTTAGTTTCTTGATAGAAAATTTTTGTTCCAAGTATGTCCAATCTGTCACCCATGGGCCACATACATCCCAAGAGATCTGTGAATGCACTCCAACAAAACATCATGAGCTTACTGAAAACAGAATATTTCTGTGATTTTTGTTCTTAACTCAACTGCATGAGTGTGAACTTTGTAGATGACAACATTGTGTCATGATGTCAAAAGGTTAGATTAACCTTTAATCTAGACAGTTTTGCACTACTGCAACAGCATACATATGGCTGTTACCTTATATTTCATGACCTCACTTAAGCATGGAATTTAAAACAATCAACTCTATAGGTACAGGGAGTGGAATTTTATTTAACAGGGGTTGGTGATTAGTGAAATTGTGACAATGTTTCACAAGCTAATGAATTTCCAGTTATAAGTTCTGAATTTGATGTACTACATGGTGACTCTTGTTAACAATAAGGTCATGTAGTTGAATTTTTCTAAGGCATCAGGTCTTGAGTGTTCATACCACAAACATACAAATGGTTAACAATGTGAGGTGGTGGCTTTGTTAATTATCTTGATTGGGGTAATGATTTCACAATGTATACATATACTTTAAATATGTACACTTAAAACATTTCCAACTATATCTCAATAAAGCTGTAAAAATACATCGTTGAAAATTTATGCTGAATATACTGGGAAGCTGTTGAAATTTTTTGAAGACAAAACCATCTACTGTGGGCTTTAGGAAATCAACTTGATGATAATGTGGAAGTTGGATATAAATAGAGATTGGGGAGGTCAATCAGAAGGTTGTTGCACTATATTATGCATGAACATTCTGCCTTGTTGAATCCCACCCCCTTCCGCTCTTGCACACATGAGCGACTATTGAAACAACATCCTTACAATATTGTTATCTGTCTGGCACTACTCAATAGGTATTTCTTGGTTGCTCTTGGCAAACAGAAAGTTTGCTTTCTGTGCTGGTTCTAGACATCTAACCTTCTCCCAGATTTCACTGAGCTGAGCTACCATTATGACTGCCCAGGTCTCACATTCAACCTCACCCTGATGTGAAGTTTTTACTTCACTCCACTGCCTTTCCTGGGTTATCTATTTCTGTAATATTTATACAAACAATGTACCTATAACTTCACTTCCACCTCCTCCAACAAACAGAAGACCCTAAAATCACAGTGACTTCTGAAGGGTAAGCAGTCGTTACAGGCATCTAAGAACTGGAACAACATTCATACAGCTGGTCCAATTAGCTCAGGGTAGGGAAAATTATCTTCTCTAGGGCAGCCTACATTTTATTTCCTAGAATGTCAGAGCTAATAGGCTCCTCAGAGATTATTCTCTTATGACGAGGTGACTGAGACCCAGAGAGAATAAGATTTTCCTAGATTACTCTGCTAATTAGTAAAAACTGGGACAAGATGCAGTTTCTTAAGCCTGTTGTTCTGCCTTCTTTTCATTATATTAAGCTCTCAAGGGAGTATTGTTCTGATCCCTGTTGTTATGTCCCAGAGAAAATTTTGTTCTCTTGTGGCTATTTTTCAGGAAATTGAAGATGGGAAGATAAGGAAGATTTAGAGACCGGTAAGAGTGATTAATCAGTTGCTGGGTATTTCAAAAGAAATAAGAGGTAACTCTCGTGGATCAGAGTGCCCAAGAGTATAAAAGCAGCATTTTTTTGAAAATCTGTTGTCTATGGAAAATACTTAAATTTAATTAATAGGAACATAAAATTATATATACTAATGGGTTATGAAATAATGTTTTAACACATGTATGTAACACATAATGTTTCAAACAGGTTCAACACATTTGTCTCAAGTATGTATTAGTTCTTTGTCATAAAAATTGTAAAACTTTTATCTTTCTTGAAATTCACAACATATTGTTGTTATTTACAGTCACCTTATTGTGCAGTATTACACTTCAGCTTCTTAATACCATCTATCTACAAGTTAGTTCACAGTGCTGAATCTTCCCCTGTCCTGCCTCTATTTATACCTTAGCCTTTTCTTTTCTGTTCTTTTTGTTTCATTTCATTTCATACCCAGTCCCTCCCTTCCCCCTCCACCTTTCTTATAATTGAAAACAGTACTTTATTTTTAACTGTGGTAGCCTTATGCTCATTTTTATTTTGTAGAAACACTGTAATTGCTTTTAATTTCACATCCCATACTCCGATGGAATTAACATTCATTTTTTGAGATGTTTATAGACTTCTTGGGAAATTCTATGCTGATAGTAATATCTTCAAAAAAGGAAAGTATATTTTTCTGATCCATAGACATTTATTTTCTTGCTTTTTTGCAATACTTAGAACTCCCTTTATTGCTTGAAAAGGAGTCATTTTTCATTATCGAGTATAATGTTAAATCCAGGTATTTTTTAAAAATGTTCTTTATGCTGAAGGATTCTTATATACTCCTATTTTTTTCTAAGAGAATTTAACATGAATGGCTTGAATTTAGTCAAATTCATTTCCTGCATAGATTGATATAATCATGCCATTTTCTGCATTAGGTTGCTAATATGTTAGATAACAATGACTGATTTTCAATCTTGAACCAGAGTTGTATCTCTAAAATATATATCACTCGGTTGTATGGTATAATTTTCTTTATATGCTGCTGAGTTCAAGTCTTAGTATTTTGTTAGGAAGTTTTGTACCAAGGTTTATGAAGTACAGTCTATAACTTTTATTTTTGTGCTATCTTTGGTTGAGTGACAGGATAAGAGTAGCTCTAGAATACTAGCCTTCATTTCCACATACACCCCAAGAGCTTGTGAAGATCTAGGGCTGATTCTTTAAATGTTAGGAAGAATATTCCAGTGAAATAATTGTGGTCTGGAGATCCCTTGTGGGAAACTTTAAAACCAAGAAACCAGTACCAGGTATGAGTTGCATCTTTGTGAGTTTCTCACAAATGGGGTCTTATAGACCTCCCCAAACATTACAGACTATTGCTGTTGCTCTTGGTTATCATCTCCAACTTAATGGCAAGCCCATATTCCTGAAGACATCACATACTTGTCATTGAGCATAGAGAAATCAAGCAGATATGCACATAAATGTTTCATCCCTACTGGATAGCTTTTCTAGTGCTGGAAGGTGCTACACATGCTTGTGGAAGAGAAAAGTAATCAACAGTCTTATTCAGCTAGGAACCCTGTGAGTTACAGTAACAGCTAGCCTGGCAAGATATACCCACTGATACAACAGTGACATGAATGTTATGGCAGTAATTAACCACATTTGGAGTGAAAGTCTACTCCACAGGACAGGACTCATGCCTTGTACTCTTAACTGGGCCCTAAACCCATGACTGACTACATCATAGGCCCTAGGGGAGAAACTAATTCTATTTTCTGTTAAGTGGACATAGTGTTAAACTGCCCCTTAAATTCTTATCTTTATACACATAGATTAGTGCATCTCTCAAACCTTACCACAGAATTTTCTTTTTACAGAGAATTATGATTCATACCCAGACCCACACTAGTCAAAATGCAAAGAATAAGACAGTGGAGTGATCAGCTCTAAATGGACATCTATATCACATCCCTTCTTCCCAAGTCTCAGGGATCATCACAGAAGAGAAAGCAGAAAGATTGTCAGAACAAACATCGTGAACATCTGCAGATAAACAATGTTTGCCAGACATAACAGTACTGTTGTGCACATGAACTCACAGTGACTGTGACTACATACAAAAGACCTGTGCATCATCATGCCACCCAAATTCCCAGCATGGATGGAGGAGGGGCTCATGAAGCCCCGCCACATCTGAGGAGCTATTGGCATTTGATGGCTGCTGGGGAAGGGAGAGTCAGTTTTCTTCAGCGATACAAACCCTGAGAGGCTGAGAGGCTATTGATGCTCCAACAAATGGTCTTCCACTCATGCCCACACAGCAGCACTAAGTGGGCTCAATGGACTTTTTAAAAAAGAGCATATGAAGCTGGGAGGGAAAAGTGATGAAGGAGATAGGGGAGGAATTGAAGAGGAGGGATGAGGAGTGATTTGATCAAAACACATAGTATACATATATAAAATTCTCAAACAATAAAATTTTAACATTTATATAAAATGTTGGGTCATTGAAATAGTCTCTTCCTTACTGAATTGTGATATGTGTATTTTTAAAGAAACTAAATGTACATTTCATCTAAATTAGTATAGCTTTTCATACATATCCCTTATTATTGTTTTGGTGCCTGTGTAGTATATACTGATAAACTCCTGCTTCAGTTCTAATATTGATAAGTGATCCTCTCTCGTTCTCTCTCCCTTTCCCTACCCCAGTCTTACTCCTCTTCCTCTTCTCTTTCTCACCATTCTTGCTAGAGTTTGTCAGTTTTATTTGTCATTCAAACAATCAGGAAGAACCACAGCTCTTGATTCACTGATTCTGTCTGTTGTTTTTCCTATTTCAATATTGCTAATTTTATACTCCTACTTGTATTATTTCTTGTTTGCTTTTTGTTTAGTTGCTATTACTTTTTCCTAGCATCTAAGAGTAAAAGTCATCAAGTAGTAGTTTTACTTCCTTGCAAACCAATATAAGCATGGGGTACTGCAATTTCTCATCTCAGTATTATTTTCTTTAATATTTTCTTTATTATTTTTATTTTATGTGTATGAGTATATTGCCTGAATGTATGTAAGTTCACCCATGTCATGCAATGCCCAGGAAGGACAGGAGTGGGTGTCAGATCCCCTCGATCTGGAGTTATGGACAGTTGTTAGCCACCATAGGTGCTGGGAATTGAATCCAATTGTAAGTACACCTGTATCATGAAACGTCTGTGGAGGCCAGAAGAGGGGGTCGGATCCCCTGGAACTGGAGTTACAGACAGCTGTTAGCTGCCATATAAGTGTTGGGAATCGAATCTAGATCCCCCAGAAGAACAGCAAGTGTTCTTAACTGCTGAGTCATCTCTCCAGCCCCTTCTCAGTATTATTTTAAATAGGTTCCAATGATTTTGTTATGTTCTGTGTGAATTTGCATTGAGCACAACATGTATTCAAAATTATCTTCATACTGTCTTTTTAATCCATGGATTTAGGAGTATGTTATTTAGTTTTTAAGTGCTTGTACATTTTCTTGTTTATTTTCTAGTTAGAGTTTATTATTACTGGAGGACACAATCAATATTTTAATGTTTCTTGATTTGTGGAGGTTTATTTTATGGTTATGAATATGATCTAGTTTGGTGACTCTCCCATGGTACCTTGAAGATATTTATTTAGAATATGTATTCTACTGTTGTTGAGTATACTATGCATACCATATAAATCCTCTTAAGTGATACTGTGATTGAATTTTTCAATATCTTTACTGGTTTGGGTCTAATCTAGTTTGACAGAGAGCACTTGACTAGCTGAGGTGAGTTAGCCACATTCTTTAGCAACCATCACCCTGTTTTGGAACCACTCCCAATCCCACTACTCCAGAGTTCATGCCTTCTCTTTTAGTTAGTAAGAACTAGCCCATCCTGTTCCCACTGGTTCTTTTTGGGCATTAGGCTCTTCCAGCTCAAGCTACCAGAGGGCACCTGAATGACTGGGAGAGTTAGCAAATCTCACCATGCTGGGTCACCATTCTCCTGCTTGGGGACCAGTCCCAGTTGCTCACTTCCAGGGCTCACACTTTCTCTGATTAGCTAGTTAGGAAGCCCAGATGACCCCTATCACCCCAACTTTGGCCTAGGCTTATTTGCCCTCCTAGAGAACTCTTGACTTTCCTGCTTGGATCCATCCAGTCCCTTCAAAAAAAAATCAAAAGAGAGAACCTGAAGCACAGACCAACTAGCCATTCGTACCAGATCAGAATGCATACAAGTTACATAAACAATATAAACAGAATTAAACTTCAACTCAAAAAAGGCAGGCTTGAGTTTTATATCAGATATACAACCAACAAAAGAAATCCATATGCCCAGACCACAATGAAAAAACATAATTTGAAAAACCAAAATAGTATGTTCCCACTAAACCCCACCAGACCTATACAAGTGTCCTACAAAACTATCTAGAGGTTCCCCAGGACACAGAATTTAAAAATATAATCATTAACATGATCAAAGAATTCAACATAAAGAACACACAAACACACAACGAACTCAAAGGAGATAGTAATAAACTCCTGACTAAAATTAAAGAAAATACAAATATGTAGATTAATGAAAAGACAAAGACAATTCAGGGTTTCAAAAGAGAATCCACAAAAAAGATAGAAATATTGAAGAAAACTCAGGCTGAAAAGAAGATGAAATTGAAAAACTCAGTAAGCCAATTGGAAAGTACAGGAAAAGCCTCACCATCAGAATGAATGAAATGGAAAGCAGAATATCAAGACTGGAAGATTAAGTGAGGTGGAAGATAAAGCATGGAAGAATTGGACTGCTTAAGCAAAGAATACTAGAAAATTAAATATAGAAATGAAATATGCAGGAAATATGGGACATCACGAAAAGACAAAGTCTATGCCTCATAGGCACAGAGGAAGGAGAAGAAGCTCAGGTCAATGGTATTAACCAGATCTTAAACAAGATTATAGAAGAAAACTTGCCTAAACTGAAGAAAGACATAACCATTCAGATACACGAAGCACAGAGAACACCAAATAGATAGGCCCAAAACAGAAACTCTCCCACATCATATTGAGAGTTAAAACACTACACAGTCAGAACAAAAAGAGAATACTGAAAGCTGCAAGAGAATAACAAGTCGCACGTACAGGAAAGCCCATCAGAATCACAGCTGACTTTTCAGTGCAAACTATGAAAGTCAGAAGAGCCTGGACCAAAGTATTTCAAGTTCTAATGGTCACAGATGCCAACCCAGAATACTTTACCAAAAATAGCTGAAAAAAAAAAAACTATCACAGTTGGAGGAGAAAGAAAAAAATTCCAGAATACAAACAAAATGAAAGAATTCATGTCCACAAAACTAGACATACAGACAATACTTGAAGCAACATTAAGGACTGAAGAAAGGAATGACCATACCCAAGAGGTTACAGAAAGAAAACAATTGAAGGCATAATTACAGAAACACAAAAACAGGACCAAAAATGCAATCAGAAATTAAAACAACAGTAATCAAGACACATCTCTCAATAATAATTTTAAATATCAATGGCCTCAACTCCTCAGCCAAAATACATAGAGTAGTTGAATGGATTAAGAACCAAAATTCATGTTTTTGTTTTCTATAAGAAACTCAGCTCACCTTCAAATATAGGCACTACCTTCAGGTAAAAGTATGAAAAAATATTCCAAGCATATAGCACGAAGAAACAAGCATGCATTGTGATTCTAATATCTGACAAAATAGACCTCAAATTAAAATTAATCAGAAGAGATAAAGAACATTACTTCATTCTGATCAAGGGAACAACTGACCAAGAAGACATTACAATCATGAGCATATATGCATCAAACATATATGCATTTATGCAGCCAGTTTTGTAAAAACAGTACTACAGGACCTTGAGATACAGATTAACCTCAATGCAGTAATAGTAGGTGACGTCAATACCCCAACTGTGTCAAATAGACCGTTCAATTTTATGAAAAATAAGCAGAAAAAAAGCTGATTTAAATGATATCATATATCAAATGGACCAAACAGACATCTATAGAATAGTCCACCCAAGCACCAAGGAATCTCTGCAGCTTATAAATATTTCTCTAAAATAGACACATACTGGGGCACAAAACAAACCTCAACAAAAACAAAAAATTGAAATAATTCCATACATTTTATTAGATAACAATACAATAAAGCTTCACACCAACATCAAAAAAGCTCTAGCAACTATATGAAGTCATGGAGATTAAACAACCCACTCCTGAACAATGAATGTGTCAAAGAAGAAATTAAGGAAGAAAGAAAATTATTCCTGGAAGTAAATAAAAATGATAATATAACACAACAAAACCTCTGGGACACATTAAAAGCAGTCCTAAGAGGGAAGTTTATAGCTCTAAGCGCCTACATTAAAAAATCAGAAACAGCACATGTAAATGATTTGACAGTTAAACTCAAGACCCTGAGCACATGGGAGACACAGGCAGGTGGATCTCTGTGACTGTAAGGCCAACCTGGTCAAGGCCAACTGGGGCTACAGGGAGACCCTGTCCCAAAAAGACCAAAAACAATCAGAAAGAGCTCAAATAAATGACTTAATGATACAACGCAAGAATCTGGAAATGCAAGAACAATCAAATCCCAAATCAAGCAGAAGAGAAGAAATAACAAAAATCAGGGCAGAAATCACCATGAAATAGAAGAACTAAAACAATACAAAAAAAAATGAATCTAAGAGCTGGTTCTTTGAAAACAAAATAGTAAGATAGACAGACCCTTTGCCCCATTAACCAAAAGAAAGAAAGAGCAATTCCAAATCAACAAAATCAAAGGGGAAACCCTACAACAGACACAGAAAGGATTAAAAAACTTATAAGGGAATACTTTAAAAGCCTATACTCTATTAAATTTGAAGATCTAAATGAAATGAATGAATTTCTAAATTCATCGAAACCACCAAAGTTAATCTGAGATCAACAGCTTAAAGGCACCCAAATGAATTAAGGAAATCAAAAGATTAATACAAAGCCTCCTGACTAAAAACTGTCCAGGCCCAGATGGATTCACAAGAGAATTTTACCAGACTTTCAAAAGAAAATCTATAATCAATAATAATTAAATTATTTTAAAAGATGGAAACAGAGAGAACTCCCAAATTCCTTCCTTCTATGATACCAGTATTACTGTAATATCCAAACCAAGAAAAACACAATGAAAAAAAAGCTGCCCCATATCCTTAACGAGCATAGATGCAAAATTTTTCAGCCAAATAGTCACAAATCACATACAGACACACATCGAAAAGATCATCCACCATGATCAAGTAGGATTTATTACAGAGATGCAGGGATGGTTCAATATACATAAGTCAACAAACGTAATAAATCATTGAAACAGACTTAAAGACAAAAATCACATGATCATCACAGTAGACAAAAAAAGACCTTTGACAAAATCCAACATTTATTCATTATAAAAGTCCTAGAGTGAATTGGACAGGAGAGAACATATCTCAACATACTTAAAGCTATATACAACAAACCCACAGCCAACATCATCTAAATGAAGAAAAACTGGACACATTCCCATTAAAATCAGGAACCAGACAATACTGTCATCTGTCCCCACTCCTTTTAAATATAGTGCTTGAAACCCTGGCTTGATCAATAAGACAAAGAAGGAAATTAAAGAGGTACTAAATGGAAAAAGAAGAGGTTAAATTATCACTTTTTGCAGATGATACATGTTCTAGTTTGTTTTTCCATTGCTATGACAAAACACTCTGACCAATACCAACTTCAGGAGGAAAGGGTTTATTTGTCCTACATCTCTCAGGTCACAATTCATCAGGGAGCCCAATGTAGGAACTCAGGGCAGGAACTTGGCAGCAGGAGCTAGAGCACAGGTCATACAGGAACACTGCTTACTGGCTTGCTCCCCTGGCCCCTACTCAACCTGCTTTCTTATATAACATAGGCCCATCTCCCCATGGGTGGCACGATTCACAATGGATTGTGCCTGCCCACATGACTCAATAATCAAGAAGATGCCCCACAGACATGGTCACAGGCCAGTCCAATGGAGACAATTCACCAATTGAGGCTCCCTCTATCCAGGTGTGTCAAGTTGACAACTAAAGCTATCCAGCACAGTATAATATTATACATGAGATCCCAAGAATTCTATCAGAAAACTTCTAGAAAGTTTTAGCAAAGTGGCAGTTTACAAAATCAATCTACAAAAACCAGTAGCCTTTCTATACAAATAACAAGCAATCAGAGAAAGAGTTCAGGTAAACACTTCCATTCACAATAGTCTCAAAATATCTAGGGATAAATTTAATCAAAGACATTAAAGTCTTATTCAATAAAAACTTTAATTCTTTGAAGAAAGAGATTGAGGATGACACCAGGAGATGGAAAGACTGTGCTCATGAATTGGCAGAATTAATATAGTGAAAATAACCATTCTACCAAAAACAACTCACAGATTTAATATAATCCCAATCAAAATTCCAATGACATTTTTCACAGAAATAGGAAAATATCCTAAAATTCATATGGAAACACTAAAGACCCCAGAAAGTCAAAGCACAAAGAGCAATGTTGGGAGGATTACCATACCAGACCTCAATCTATATTACAGAACCATAGTCATAAAACCAGTGTGGTATTGGCACAAAAACAGACTTGTAGATCAATGGAAGAAAACAGAACACCTAAACATGAGTACACATGACTGCAGCCACCTGATATTTGACAAAGATGCCAAGGAACACACACTAGAGGAAAGTACATCTTGAATAAACAATGCTGGGAAAACTGAATCCCCACATGTACAGCAGTTAAATTAGTCCATTACCTGTCACCCTTCACAAAAGTCAACTCCAAATGTATCAAAGACCTCAATATGAAGCCTGAATCACTGAAACTGTTAGAAGAAAACATGAACAGTACCATGAAAGATATAGGTGCTGAAAAGTACTTTCTAAATCGGACATCTTGTAGTAGCCTTTGTCTTGTCTGTTGCATAAGGAAGCTTCTTTGATGAAGGGTTAGTGCTATGCTTTTTTCATGGTATAAGGACAAGTATTTAGAATACAGTTAGAAATTGTATTGGTTTGGAAAAATGAAAGTGGTAGATTCTCTTCCAAGACCTATGATGCTCCAGTCACAGGAATTTATCTATGTTTACAGTACCAGGCATGAATTTCTTACTATTGAGCAGTCATTAAGCCCAATTATGTAGATGTTGTTTACTAACAAGATAAAAAGTGCCAACATTGCACGACCAGGAATATTTTACCAGTCCAGTCGATGTTGAAGTTCATAGGCATTAAAGCTGACTAGGCTTGTTAATAAGCTTTTCTCCCTTGGCAGCTTGCATAAGACCTACTAATGCTATGAGAACTGGTCCTCAGAAAGGAAGGTTCCAGGTCAGTTCCAGCTTGGTTCCTCCAAGCCTTGTTTCTGAAGTATGTGGTGTCTTCAGCAATGGGGTCTTACCTTCAAGTTCTGCAAGATAACTAAGGGCAATGTTTTGGGAGACGCTTGTGCGTGTTCACATGCATGAATGCACTCTCTCTCACACACATACCTATTATATATATATATTTTTTTTAAGTAGGCTTATAAAATAATTATATTTCCCTATGGAGGTCTTATCTATTTTGGATAATGCATCAGTAAAACAGATGTACAGGTGTATCTTCGATATGTAAATACAGTCTGCTTTGTGGTAATAGTTGACTTATTCTTGCTTTGTGGTAAGGGTAGACTTCTTATTGAAAGTTCTTACCCTTTACCAGATTTGCTATGAAACCACTGTAGCAGCAAGGGGAGGGGTACCTCATTACTGTTGGATGCTGGTAGAAGTCCAAATTCTCCCGTGTAGTGTCCACTGACACTATGGAGATTGAAGGAGTTGACCTATTTCCAGCTTACAATGATAAAAATCCAAGTTCCCTACTTGGAATTCTCTTATAACAGCCTGTTCATATTTTGCTGTCTGGTTAAAGCCCTGAGAGGGTGGTAAGCAGCATAATGTCCTTTACTGGAATGTGTGGGATGGGGTCACAGATTTTTTTTTTTAGTAATGCTTGGCTGCAGTAGAATAGTTATTATCTAAATGTTTTCTGGCTCACTAAGATGTCCCCTTTTTTTGCCTTTTTGTTAGGGAGTATAGGCATTTATTGGGAACTTTGTGTTTCTACTCGTTGGTGTTTCTTAGTCAAAGACTTCTTTGGTTTCATGTCTGGGATATATAAGGTAAAAAGAAAATAAAAGAGCTCACCATCATGTTATTCCTTGGGTCCCGAGGTCAGTATTCAGCCTGCCTTCTCTCTGTCTTTTGGGATTTTCTCATACTTTCATGTATAATGTTCAGTGAGAGTGAATCTATTTGGATTTTTCAGAATCAGAAACAATCAAATGTCTTTAAGACAGAATTTGTGTGTGTGTGTGCGTGTCTGTGTGTGTGTGTGTGCATGCGTGTGTTCATGCACCTTTTCCCCTTGGTAAATTTTCTCCTTTCTCTGACTGTCTTTGAAATTCCTTATTAATTTGTTCCAAGAAGGCACATTACATTGGTATAAGTGTATGCAGTGTTCAGGAACATTAAACTCTGGCGCCAGATACTTTGGGCCTGAGTCCTAGTTTTGTTGCTTTGTGATCTGTGGACAAGTTACTTAACTCTTCATGCCTCCGTTTTTGTTTCACTTCTGGAATGGGAATAATGATTACACTGAATTAAATGGCTAAGGTCGCTTGTAGTGGCACACACCTAGACTCCTAGCACTTGGGAGGCAGAAGCAGGAGGATCTTTATGAGATTAAGGCCAGCTTAGTCTACATGTCCAATTACAGGCCAATTAGGGCTATATAGTGAGACACTGTCTAAAATTAATAAATAAAAGTATTAAACCATCTAATATTTGTAAAATATTCATGGTCACATTCATTTTATTATTGTCCAAAATAATGCATAATTTGAAGTGATGTCCTTGTACTTTACACAGTTAAGTAGGATGTCTTATCTATGTCTTCCATGTCAAACTGTGAAAATTGTTCACTCTGCAGCTTCAACAGTACTGTTCTCCAGGTCTCTATGTATTAGTCACTCTCAGTTTTATTCAATTTCATAAATACATCATGGTCTCCTTCAGCTCTTAGCCTCTACACTTAATGTCTTTGTCATCCTCGACATCTCATAGGGGTCTTTCCTAGAAACAGATAAGTTCAACACGTCCTGCTTTGTTTTTCCATAAACTTTGTTTCCTATACTATTTATGTCACTGTCCTCCAGCAGCTCCAGATCCATCAGAGAGTGAACTTTGCTCCCTTTCACTCATGTCTCGGGTTTTTTGGTGTACAATAATCAGGTGGTCACAATAGCGATTCTGGAGCTGCTAAGAGTAAGGTTAGTATATAAATAATCTGAGATGGTCATCTTAGTTTGCATTCTGTTGCTACAATAAACACCATGACCAAACCGGCTTGGGGAGGAAATAGTTTATTTCTGCTTACAAGTTAGAGTCTATCCTTAAAGGGAACAAACTAGGAATCAAGACAGGAATCTAGAGGCAGAGGTCAGAGAGGAATGCTGCTTACTGGCTTGCTTCCCCTAGAATGCTCAATTACCCCTCTAATATACTGTAAGCCCACCTCTTCATGGATGACACCACCCATCCCTGAGACTTCCTACACCAATTAATAATTTAAACAATGCCTCATAGACATATCCCCAGGCCATTCCAATGTAGAAAATTCCTCAGTTGAGGTTCCCTCATCCCCAATGATTCTAGTTTGTACCAATTGACAAAACTAACCAACACAATAGGTTTCTACACAGCTTTGAGGCTGCAAATACACACAGGAACTTGTGGGAGCATAATGTGTCAAAGAAAAAAAGGTAAAAAAATCATTATTAAATCTGTTGTGTAATTTCACTTAAAAATAAAAATCCTGAGTATCCAAAGAAATACTGAGAAAATGAGTAGGTTTTGAGGTATTATAACACCTAATTTCAAAGTATATGTACTACAGAGCCATATTAACAAAGGCAACATGACACAAAACAGACACATAGACCACTGGAATAGCATAGAGGACACAGAAATAAAACTCATTCAGTTACAGCCACAGAATTCTTGACAAAGTTGCCGTAAATACACACCAGAAAAAAGACAATCTCTTCTACAGATGTTATCTGGGAAACTGGACATACTCATAGAGGAGACTGAAACTAGATCCTGATTTCTCACTCTGTACCAAAAGCAAATTGAAATGGATTAAATGCCTTAATGTAAGACCCGAATCTCTAAAACTACTATAGAAAAAAACATAAGGGAAATACTTCAAAATATAGACATAGGTAATACATTTCTGAATGTGACTTCAATAGCTAATAATAATAATATTATAATAATATAATTTGAAAATTATGATACTACTAATAATAGCAAAATTGACTAATGGAATTGCATGAAATGTCTTTAAGAAATAATAAAGTGAAGAGAAAGCTTACAGAATAGGAGGTAGTCTTTTCCACCTATTCATCTGATAAGGCGTTAATATTCAAAATATATAAAGAACTAAGAAAAAAAAACCCAAAAGAACAAATAACCCAACAAAAAATGGGCAAATGAACTGAACAGACATGTCTGAAAAGAAGGACAAATGCTGACTGAGTACATGACAAATGTTCCTAGGCATTCAAATCAAAACTACATTGAGCTTCATGAATTTCATTGAGTTTTTGGTAAGAATGGAATTGGGGGAGGAAAATTTATACATTATGTCTGGGAATGCAAAGTAATGTAGCCATTATGGAAATCAGCATGGAGGGTCCTCCAATAAATAAAAAGTATCATATGATTCAGCTATACCCAAATGCATCTAAGGAAGCATACTACAGATTGCTGTGCAATCACGTTTATTGAAATACTATTTACACTCATTAAGTTATAGAACCCACCTAGATGCCCATCAGATAAAGAAAATATGATGAAGCCTGGCATGATGGTGTATGCCTTTAACCTCAGTGTTCTGGACGTAGAGGTAGGCAAATTGCTGTGAGATCCAGGCAAGCTGGGGGATGGTTTACATAGCAGGTTCCAGGCCAACTGGAGCTTCATAGTGAGCTCCTGTTTAAAAAAAAAATAACAAAGAAGGAAAAGAAACTATGATAAGTATATACAGACACACACAAAATGGAGTATTATGAGGCCATGAAGAAAAACAAAACAATGACACTTTCAGGAAAATGGATGGAAGTGGAGATCATCATGTTAAACTAAGTCTGACTTAGAAAGACAAGTATGTACTCTCACATAGGAATCAAAGACACAAAAGGAATGGGGGACTGTTAGGGAAGAGGAAAAGGATTAGCTAAAGGTGGAGAGAGGATAAAAAAAGATAATAATTGTAATGTATATTACTTGCTTGAGTGGAGATGTGTTAATGAAACCAATTACCTTGTACAACTATTATATGCTAACAAAATGCAAAAAATAAACAATACTGCCAACAAAAAGCACCTTTGTCATCTTTAAACATTTTGTTTAATAACTTCACATCAACCACAGTTTAGCTAGGCAGAAATAGTCTCGAAATGGAGAAATATATTATAGGCACATAAAGCCTGAAGTAAGAGTGAATAAATGCTGACTTGGCAAGGCAGTTCCTAGAGTTTTCCAATTCCTAGTGGAGATGCCAGAAGAGCCAGTGCGTGACCTTCAGCTGCAGTTAATCACAGCTACCCTTTACCTCCCAGCTTAGAGGTCATGTGTGCCTGGAGTGCATTGGGTCATATCTGTAGGCTCTTTCCCCACTTGTTCCTTTCACCTTTAATCTTTCCTCCCATTAGTCTACCATTGTGAGCTCTTCAGTAAAACTCTCATCTATCTTTCTCTTATCTCCCATCCTTGTCCAAGGTCAAGATGGTCGTTCTGAGGATTCATGCTGAAGGCAGATAAAATATGCAACAAACATGTCCTTATCAAAGCTTGCTGATCTTTCTCCCTTAGTGTGTCCTGCACGTGACACTGCATCCCCACTGAGACCATTAGTTAGGACCCTATTAGCTCACACCTCCTACTTAGCTACTCCTTCAAGGCATTCTGAATGCCATTTGCAAAATAATGTTCCTACAGCACATTATTTTTTATCATGGCCCTTTATCAGTTTGTATCCAGGATAAAGGCAAACAGCCAAAATCTGGTTTCAATTCCTTCTGTAGTCTGATCCCAATTCTTCCTAGTACTCCAAATTGTACACCCTCACCTGAATATTGTTGCAAAAAGTAGCACTTAACCAAGTGTTCTATAGGCTTCCTTACATTTCCTAGCCGTACTTGTAATTAAAATAGGGCTATTTGAATTTTGGTAACAAGTGGTCAGTGAGCGAAAATGGCATATATTATATCTGAACTTCGTCCAAGTTTAGAGTCAGAATACCTGTTTGATCAGTCTCTATTGTTACTCTGCTGCAGCAACCTTGGAAATAGTGTTGAGCTGGCAGGATTGCAAGATAGAGGGAACAAGCATCTGGAGTCAGTGAATGGGTGAGAACCTATAACACTCTGCACCTGGCTCTGCAGGAGTTCAAAATTCAGTTCTTCAACTGGCTGAAATTTCCAGGTCTATCTGTTGCTTCAGCATGAGTTGTCCTGATTTATTCACTGGATAACACTAGCAGCATAACCTAATAATTAATTTCTTGTGCATACTCAACTCCAATACCACCTCAGCTCTACTTCAGCCACCCAATAATCTCATTCCAGACATTGCCACTATACTGAACTGTTTGACCTTGAGACAATTTATTTCCAAATGTTCACTTCCTAATCAAAGCATTCCAATAATCTTCCTCTGAATTTTCCTCACTTCAGTGAACTTGTTCTTCACTGTCACCAAAACATCCAAATGTTTGAAACTTCTCTAGTCTCAGTCTTTCTATCCATGTCTCCATCTATGTTCTTCAGGTTCAGTGACCACTTGTTTTGTTTCTTATACATCTTCTTTCATTTCCAGGCCTAGTAATTTTTCTTCTTTTAAAAATTTTATTTATTATTTTTATGTGTATGAGTATACTGCCTGTGTGTAAATAAGTGCACCCATGTTGTACAATGCCCACAAAGTTCAGAAGAGAGGGTAGAATTCTTCTGGAATTGGAGTTAAATGGTTGTTATCTGCCGTGTGGTGCTGGGAATTGAATCTGGGTCCTCTGCAAGAGCAGCCAGTGTTCTTAACCTCTGAGCCATCTCTCCAACCTGACCTAGTAATTTTTCAACCACACCTGCTTGGCAAATCTCCAACTGACACATTTTCTTTTACTTTTAATCCTAAGAAGCATAATGCTGCTGCCAAAATATTATCAGTATGCTGGTATCTAAAATATATAGAATTTAAAAAAAAAAACTAAACATAAAAAATTAAAAAGTGGAATAAGGGGATGAACAGGGAGGTCTCTAAAGATGAAACACAAATGTCAGAAATACTTTAAAATGTTCAACATCTTTAGTTACCTAGGAAATGTAGACTAAAACCATTTTGAGATTTCACCTTACCCTACTCCAAATGGCAAATATTCAAAAAACAAACAACAACTAAAGTTGGCAAGGATGTGGAGAAAGGGGAGCTCTTATTCTCTGCTGGTAGGAGTGCAAACTGGTGCAGTCACTATGAAAATCAGTGTGGCAATTCCTCAAAAATCTCAGAATTGATCTACCACATGACCCAGTCATATCACACTTGGGCATGTACCCCAAAGACTCTATACCCAACTACAAAAATACCTGTTTATCAGTGTTTTGGCTGCCATTTTCATACTAGCCAGAAATTGGAAACAACCTGTATGTCCATCAGTTGATGAATGGATAATGAACATGTGGTATATATACATAATGGGATATTATTCAGCTCTTTATAATACAAAAGTATGGGTCCTGGAAAGATGGCTCAGCAGTTAAAAGCACTGGCTGTTCTTGCAGATTTAGCACCCACATGGAGGCTGACAATAATCTGTAACTCCAGTTCCAGGGGATCCAATGTTCTCCTGTGTGGGCACTGCACAACATAGGTACACTTACACACATGCAGGCAATACTCCCATACACATAAAAACAAACAAACAAACAAACAAACAAACTTTTAAAAAACAAAAGTATGAAGTATGCAGGTAAGTGGATGAACTGGAAACAATCATGGTAAGTGAGGTAACCCAGACTCTGAAAGACAAACATTACATGTTCTTTCTCATAGCTGGACACTAGTTTTGAAATCTTAGATATGCATGTTTCAGTTTGAAACACACAGAGGTCAATAAACTAACAAAATACCATGGGGGATGGGGAGATTTCCTGGGAAGGATGGTAGAATACAATGCTATGAAGGGGAAAAGGGGAACATTAGAGTATGAAAGGTTAAATGGGGTGAGGAATAGGAGGGAAAGGCAGAGGAGGGGGTATGGGCAAGAATAAGTAACACTAGAGGCCTTTAGAAAAAGCAATATAAAAACCACTATAGGAGCTTCTTAAAGTATATAGAGGTATATACTTCTATAATATATAAAGTTTTATATAATATAGTATATAAAGTACCTATATGTAGTAAAATAAATTAAAAAGAGTTTTCCTTTAACTGGGGGACATTGCTCTTTCTAGTGATCATAGGCTAATGAAAAAACTCTCAGTGTCAGGAATGGACTCTCTCTAGAAGCTATTGTCCAGGGGTCCCATAGATCATCAAACAATACTGGGCATTGCCGCTGCACTTGGATACCTACTAGAAGCTGGTGTTGATACTTTAATGCTGAAGACACTACTTATATGAGCTATAGAACAAACAAGGAGAAATCAAGCTGGTGCTGACTTCAGAACTCATCTTTACTGGCTAGCATTCATAGTGCTGGAGGTTGTTATGCATGCTACTACAAGGAAAAAATAATCATCAACCTTACCCAACTATGAATTCTCTGAGCTATAATAACAACTGTACTGGTAATATCCCACCAGTGCAATAGTGGCACAAATACTATGGGAATAACCAAGAACTCTATAAATGGATCTAAGGTCCACTTTATAAGATGGCCCCATACCTGACATTGATATTAGGCTAGAAATGTTAGGAACAGGGCATAGGGGAGAGCCCAATATTCATTTTATATTAAATAGTTGCTGTGTTAAACTGACTCTTAGTAACTTATTGTTACACCCATAGATTAATTCATCTCTCAGCTGTCACCAGAGAAGTTACCTTAGGAAGCAGATGGTGATTTTTAACACAAAAACCCACAAGTGGCCAATGTGCAGAGAACAAGAGGTTACAGAATGCTTGTCTCTGAATAGGACAACTACATCAATCTTTTGCCTCCCAAGACTCAGGGATCTTTGCAAAATAGGGGACAGAAAGATTTTAAGAGCCCGAGGCAGTGGAGGATAAGAAGCAAGCAGAAATTTCCAGACAATTGGTCAGTTACTCATATGAATTCACATCACTGATGATAGCATGAAACAAGTCCATGCAAGCTCAAAACAGACAAAATCCCAGCACAGACATGGAGAAAAGGATAAGACATTCCAACCCAGCCTAATCAACTTTTGGCAATTGATGGCTGCTGGGAGGGACAAGAGATAGTCTCTTCCAAGCATGGGACTCTTAGTAGGTTAACCAGGATCCAGTGGATGGACCCATACTGAAGGACATTTAGAGACAAAAATTAGACACTATTGTCTTATTATATACATAACAGAGTACCTTAAATTCAGCTTGGGGCTATAGAAGAAGTGCAGGTAGGGGAGAGGATCTAAATACCATAAATTATATTGTATGAAAATCACAAAAATTCAATAAAAAATGAAAATTATATTCAAATTTTTAAGTTTATTTTCACTTTATGTGTGTGTTTTGCCTGTGTGTATGTAAGTACACCTGTGTGTGTAAATCCCACAGACACCAGAAGAGGGTGTGGATTCCACGCAACTGGAATCATGGTTTTTAGTTACCCTGTGGGTACAGGGAACCAAACCCAGGTCTTCTGCAAGAATAGCCAGTGCTCCTAACTGTGGATCCATCTCTCCAAGCCCTAAAATGAGATGTTTATTCATTTTGTCATTCTGTAGTTTTGTTAGATAATTTCCATTATTTACACTTAAACCAGTTACCAATAAATGAGGACTTAATAATTATATCCTTTTTTAAAATTTTTTCTTTTTTTCCTTCATCTTTGTCTTTCTCTGAGATTTTGTGATTTTATTTAATAGAATAATTTGATTAACTTCTTTCTCTTGTTTTTCTCTATTATATGTTACTATTACTTTAATTCTCTATTATATGTTTATAGCAGGTTAATTTAAATTACATTTAAAAATCTCCACACTTGTATACCTTGCTCCCATTTCAAATTTCTGTATTATAACTTACATCTTTTTGTAATTTCCCATGAGGAAAGTGTTTTAATTACAGGAATTTTCATGCTTAGACTTTTAATCTTTACACTGAAGTCAAAATTATTTATATGCCATTATTACATTACTCTAGAATCCTCAATTTTTAAATTACATTTAAAAATCTCCACACTTGTATACCTTGCTCCCATTTCAAATTTCTGTATTATAACTTACATCTTTTTGTAATTTCCCATGAGGAAAGTGTTTTAATTACAGGAATTTTCATGCTTAGACTTTTAATCTTTACACTGAAGTCAAAATTATTTATATGCCATTATTACATTACTCTAGAATCCTCAATTTTACCATACACTTTACTATGCAGAGTGACTATTATACTCTCACTTGTTATCAGGATCCTAGTCAACTTCTTTTTTGTTTTGACTTGAAGAAATCCCTTTATATTTGTTAACTAGTGATGTCTGCTGAAAATAAATTCTTTCATATATTTTATTAGAAAATGGGATGAATGTCTTTATAGCTACCTAATTTCTAAAGGACATTTTTCAACTTTCTTGTTCTAGTCCATTGAATATATCTATCCCATTCTGTCTGGCCTTATAAAGTTGATATTGAGAAATCACCAATAAGCATTGTATTTTTTGGTTCCAGAATTACTGTCTGAGTTTTTAAAAATGCTTTCTCCCTCTTAGGTAATCTCTTAGTTTTTTCTAGTTAATATTTTCCTTACACCTTGATTTGAGTTTCAGTGGTTCTTTGTAGCTCAGTGAATTTCCTTAAGACAATTATTTGTAAGGGACAGTTGATAGCAAATTGCTTTATTAATTTCAGAAGATTATAAAACGTTTATTTTCTTATGTGCCTCAAAATCATGCACTGATTTGATTTTTTTGTATTTGTAAAAGAAGTCAACTTCTTTTCATTGGCTTCCAGAAGCCCTCTCACCATGATGCTCAAGCACTTTGAGGCTTCCACACATTTTCTATGGATGCTCCACTCCACAACCTCTTGTTCCATTTGGGGGTATTCAAGTTAAACTTCGAAACTTTCTCTTGGTTACACAAAGCACGGTGAGTGCTTAGAGTCTTCTTTTTGGTTTTCCTAGGACAGTGCCCTGAAATGCTCTGATTCGTGTGCCTTATTCCAGGTAGAGAGTCAAGTCAGCTATCTGCATGAGATATTTGTACTTGCTATCTGTAGGAATACGTACAGGAATAAGTCCAATGGATATATATGAATTTTGTGGAATATTTCTAATACCAGGTCAGGATTAATCTGTTAGTCTACAGGACAAACATCAGAATTGGTTCACAGGAAAGCCTACTGATAAGAGTCCATAGAACAGTAAGAAGGGAATTTTGCCTGTGTTTCATTGTCTTAGTCTTTCCCAAACATGTAGCCAAGCCAGTCCTCTCAATATTCTGTGTAGAGCATGAAAAAAATGATCCTTTTTGGAAGTGTCCTAAATTAATAGGATAGCCAGGTGCTCTTGATTTCCTTATGAGAAAAAGTACAAACTGAGTGGATCGCAGTTGGTGATGAGCTGTGCTGGCATGGGGACAGATGACATAGGCAAGGTAAAAAGTAGTTTTCTCTTGCTTTTTGATGTGGTTCTTTTCAGAATTATTTTTACTCCAAAGGTGTTAGAATTTCTCTGTGAGACTCCTGGACTTTCATGAAAGAACTCTCATCTGGCGGTAGTTGTCAAAATCAGTATTTCTATGGGAAACATTGCTAGACAATTCCATCATCTTGCTGATGTCATTCCCAAAATAGTTTTTGTTCTTGGCTCATTTAGTCCTTTTGGCATTCTCCCTAGTATCCAGTGGGGTGCCTTGGGTGCTAAGTCTACTTTGTTTGTCTGATAGAAATTTTAATGTCTTTCAGTCATCTACAAATACTGAGAATTCTTAAACTCACAATTTTCTGGCCATTCACTGCCTGGCTCAGCATTTCAATTAATGCATGCAACAATAATATTTATTAATAGACTGTGGTGGACTTGTATACAAATTTTAAGAGCTCTTTCTGTAGCTTCTTCTTCACAGTCTACCTCAGCAAAATGGATAATTATTTCTGTGTCCTCAACTTGATGAAATCACTGCAATTCTACTTGGATTCCACCATCACTGCACTAATGTCCAGAAAATGACTCCAGCTAGAAACATGGGGGTTCATTTCACTTGTTTCTTTCTGTCAGGAACAAAAATACAGTACTTAATCTTGTTCAATGTCTGAAACAATTTTTTCCACTATCAAATCTTTGAGAAAATGATCATTAATAGTTCAATCACCTGCCTTACTTTTCATCAAGGTCAAGTCACCACGCCACTCATTTCCCATGTCTTTGCATCCAAAAATCAATGTTGTCAAAATATTTACTTGTATCTTCAAAAGCCATTTATTTTTTTTAATTTTTTTAGAAGAAGCATTTCATTACAGCTTTAGCATATTCAGTAACAATTTCCACAGAAAGGATACATCTCTTTCAAAAGCGGTTGTAATTTTTTAGGTTCACATTTGAATTAATACAGTTATACAATATTGAGCTCAGTATAAACCCTGTAAGACATAAAATTGAATGAGTTTTTACCCTTTAAAGAAGGTCTCCATTTAATTTTAAAATATACTGTTTCCTACATTTTTAAATCTACTAACACTTAGATGTTTGCACATGTGTCTTTAATCTCTATGTATCTGATTATTACTAGTCACAGTCGGTTACACTCAGATCCTTGGCCCCTGAGTATGTATATAAAGTGATCAGGTAGATTTCAATGGTAATGTTTATCACCTCTACTAACCAGGTGTGTCAAGTTGACCCTAAAGCTATCCAGCATGCTACTCAAATATGTCTTTTTTTTTAATTTGTTGATTTTTTTGTGTGTATATCATATAGAACATCCTACACAAACTTATTCATCTATATACCCACTTCCCAAATGGCACCCTCCCATAGCCTCTCCCCTCCCACACAATGGATCCCATATACTCTGTCATCAGTGTTACTATCCGCTGTGTTGTAGGTGCCCCTAGCCATTCCCTGGTGCTTGTCCATCTGCTGAATCTATTCAGCCTATCTAGAAATCCTTGTTTTAGGAAGATCAATTGTTCCTCATCTAGCAGTGATCAGTTGTTTAATATTCCTTTAGATAAGATTGGGGTCTTCAGTTCATTTTCTCAGTTTTATTCTGGGTTACTGTGTGGCAGTCTCTTGGGCCACCCTGACCAATAACTCAAAAGAAGGAATCTCCTGTCTGGCATTGTTTCTTGTTATATAGCCTTTAGCTATATATATGAACTATTAAAAATTATATTGACCCCATTAATCTTTGGTTATACTTTCCTTTTGGGTGTTTAAGACCCTATGGTTGGCCCAGATAAACCAATTTATTTTTACTCTTAAGGTCCTTTGAGGATCTCTTCCTCAAGGTAATATGGGCTCGGGAGGAGCCCCTGGCTCCTTTCTTTTACCAGTTCCATCTATTTGAAGATAAGTCAAAGGTCCTGCTGTACCGTGGCTGGCTTCCCTTGGAAACATGGAGGAAATGTTACCATTGTGTTGACCCTCCTCTTTGTAGACTGGACACTGTTCCATCTTATGGGGTCTCCACGGCCTCCTTGATCAAGAGGGGAGGTGACTAATCACAGTCACAGGACATTTTGAGAGATGTTCATCATCCCCTGGAACTTAGTTGACCTAGGAGGGAAAGGAGCAAAAATTGTCCTTTATGTTCTTCTGTCCAAATTAGTATAGGCCTCATAGTATGGCTGTTGAACATCCAAGAAGGTTAGTTCCACCAGTCTGGTACTTTTAATTACCATATGCCATGTAATAGAGCTTGGGCAAAGACCAAACACTCTCAGATAAACCTTGCCTAGACATATATTGTATTCCTGGAGCTAATCGTATGTATGATTTGTCAGTAGATTGTTGGCCTAATATGGTTCCCTCTGGTTTTGTAAAACTAGCTAGGCATTATTTATCTCTCACATTGTCTCCTATTCAAAAGCCATTTTTGCTGAAGTGAAGCTTCAAAATACCAGGATTCAAATGCCCAATACACTTATATTACTGCTTTCTGCTGTACGTTTGTAGCAGACTATTTCAAGTATGTTCATTTAGAAAAACTAAGAAAAAGGAGACACACAGGCAGAGGGAGAAAGAGGCAGAGGAAAGGAGGGAGGGAAGGAATGGATGGAGAGAAGGAAGAAGAAGGAGGGAGGGGAAGAGGGGGGAGAGGAGTAGTAGAAGGACAACAGGGATGATGTAGATAAGGAGGAAGAGGAAGAAGAGAGTACTTTTCCTTCTATTTAGTCACAGCTTTAATGGACAACCAGGATATAATTGTTACTATCCTTCCCAGAGCCAATTGGTATGGCAACTATAACCCACATTTGGATGTATTTTTTCTTTATTTCTTAGAAAAATAAGGCAAATATAGGTAATAGGTTTTTGCCACAGATGGCCCTGGCTGGAAATGTGCTGGTCCACTATTTGAAACCCTTAAAAGACACATCTAAATTGAAATGATTAGGGAGATATGATGGAGATAATTTAAACAATTATATCTCATAAATGCTGCAGCAACACTTTAAGAAAAAGTATGTTAGCTGGTACATGATATGACTAATCAACAAGTTAATCTACCCCCTGTTAGCCTGACATTGTGATTCAATTGATAATGAGGCTTATCAACAATGAGTTTTATATATGGCAAGTTGTACCTGGCATGTTGTATTGAGTAACCATATTCCTATGGGATTCTGGAGAGTCTACAAATCACTTCCTTCTAATTATATGAAAATGAAGAAATTAAAAATTCCACTCTTGACACTGGATAGAAACTTAAAGTTAGTATGCAAGACAAGTTCTCTGTTTATAATGAATGTTTTATCAAGACAAATTAGATGACAAAATATCTACCATGTCCATCTTTTGTTTCCAACCAATTTTACCTCTATCTTTCTTCAAATCTCCATACTTCACTCTATCCTCAGCCCACTTAAAGGCAGTAAGAGAGAGTTGTGGTATGTCTAGTCTTGGAATTAACTGAACTTTCATCAAGTTGATGGATGACAGAGCCAGGAAACAGAATCATGGATACTTTAGCATGGAAGGGTGGAAACAATACTCATCGTCTATCTTGATTTGGCAAGTGAAGTAAGGGCCAAAAACAGTGGAGATATTCTTGACTTTAACTTAATTCCCCATATACTACTGGTGCCTTCTTGTGAAATTCCAGAACTTGTTACCTCATTTTAAAAAATACAAGCAAGCACCTAGTCAAATGAAATACACAAACCCATAAAATGAACTAAATATAAATTCAAAGCAGATTAACCACATAAACAACTCCATACATAATGGGATTAGTAAAATGTTCAAAAATCATTTTGACATCTTTAGCCAAAGTACTCCTTTTCTATAAACAGCTCTAATTTTCTTTTAATGAATGATATGCTTTACCTTCTCTGAGTTCTGACAATAAGAAATCAAATATTGTGGTTTGATCTTAGAAACATTTTTCAAGTAATTAGTAGATTGGCAAATACCACTTGTGGTTTATTAGACAAAAGTGACATTTTACTGTAAGTTTATATAACAGTCACGTGCTAGACATGGTATTTGGCTCTCCCAAAGCCGTACTGTTCTAGGTTCTTCCTCCATTTCTACTCACTGTTTCATGACTGTATCTACGAGGACAATGGCTATTCTTCACTACTCCAAATGCTACTCTTCTGCTAGAGAAGTCTCCAGAATGTAAGTTATAATTTTTGTCACAATAAAATACTATCAGAACTTAATTTACTACTATCAACTTCCTTTTTGAAGTTTCTTCCTTTAAAGTAGTATATAAACACTCCCATATAGATATATAAATACAGATGTGTACATATACACATATATTTAATAACAACTATTTCACCTGTGAAATTTCATGCTAGTTCCATTTTCATTTCATTTAAAACCATTTCCCTTAGTGTGAATCACATTTCAGGAAAACTTGCTTTGAAAGATAATTTTGAGAATAAAATAAAATACCATAATGCTTTCTTTAGTCACACTGTGGACTGAGAAGAATTGGTTCCAAAAACAGTGAGTGTTTCACCAGATTCTATTCATTATTGCTGTCATGTGAAGGTATAGCCAGCAAACAGCTGCATCGCTAGGACTTCTTGTTTCTAAGTGTGTGCAGCTATGCAGGTAGTTACTACCAAAGAATACAAGTAAACTTGATGAGCCCACTTCCAAACAAACCACTTCATTTCTTTGCAGATGACTAGGCATGCTGGGGCAGAGGTTCTCTTTACATTTTTCAGGGTTTTTAAAATAATACTTTATTATGTTATTTTATGTGTATGAGTGTTTCACTTGCATGTATGTAAAGTGCACCTATGTAGTGCAATGCCTACGGAAGTCAGAAGAGGGTGTCAGCTCCCCTGGAACTGGAGTTATGAATGGTTGTTTGCCATCATGTGGGTGCTGGGAACTGAGCCCGAGTCCTCTGCAAGAACTGTCAGTGCTCTCAACCACTGAGCCATCTCTCCAACCCCAACATGCTGCTGTTTTTTTTTCAAAGGACACTTTTTAACCATACCAAGACTAAGCTCTAGCTTAGGATAATTGCACCATGATCTCCGGAGAAACAATATAGAAAACATTACATCATAGGTAGGAAATTTCAATGTTGATAATATATAAAATTTTGAATGGACTAACAGATTAGAATGCCACAATGCATGTACTTTCTCTACAAAAAAAAATGAATAAAGAAATATATACTAATGAAAACAGCTCTTAGAAATCTCCAGAACCCAAAATATGCTGGAGAAAATCCATGAAACATAGTAACAAATGAAAAGATCACACAGAAAAAAGTAGGAAGCATTTTTCTTTTGTCACTCCATTGCTTAGTTTGAAATAGTTTAACTTCAGTAAGGATCCCCTTAGAGAAACTGCCCCCGGTGAGGGAAAAGGAGAGAACAATGGCCACAGTAGCTCTTGCAATCATTATGCCTAATAGCAGATTTTATCTTTGAGAACCCACAGAGCATCACTGACCCTGAATCCAGTTGATGGAACAACTCAGAGTCTATAACATTGCATCGCACTGAGAGAATGAGCCACTGCGGCAACACCAGGAAAAGTCACCACTGCATCCTCAACAGAGAAAGAGCCATGATACACCCTACACTCTTAGCCCAAAGGCAAAAGCCACTGTTATGACACATCCTCCTGGAGTCTAAGTGGCCTGAGTCATCACCATGACCCTCTGATCTAGGTCCAGGCCTTCCAGTGCGCCCAGTCTCCTTGCTGGGAACCACCACCATGTGCTCATACTAGAGTTCAGCTCCAAGACCACTCAGTAGATATCCATGTCTTAGACATTTGTGCCACCGTTATAGCAAATGTGCCTATATATCAGATCTGGTGCCAGGATGGATCTTGTCAGCTATGACATCTATCTGTAGATGAAAATGTGAATAAGATGACTCCAGCATCCTTCACTGAGAATCCAAACAGCCATTACTGCTGACATAGACATCTGCAACTTTGACTGCCAAGGATCTTGGTGGACTGTAGAGAGGTTGACCTTATTATGTTGTTTGATCCTCTGTGGATCTGGAACTGTTAATGTTCTTTCTTTTGAAAGCTGGAACTGTCACATTCCATTCAGTATCCCCAAGCTCACCCATAGGTGAAAGTGTTGCCCCATCAAAGCAATTCTTTAAGGTATGGAAGATATAAATACTCACTTAAATGTGAAGACATATTTGCAAGGCTCTAAAATGTGAAAAAAATCAAGAAAACATGATACCGCAAAAGGAATATAATTTTTCAGTACCTGACCTCAGAGAAATGAAGATCCTTGAAAGGTGTAACAAATACTTTAAAATACATTGATTTTAAGTGTTCAATAAACCAGAAGAGAATATGAAGGAAAAACTCAATGAAATCAGGAAACTACTACAGGAATAAATTAAGAGGTTCAAAAGAGTGAAATAGGGCTGGAATGATGGCACTGTGGTTAAGAGCACTGGCTGTTTTTGCAGAGGACCCAGATTCAGTACCCAATGCCCACATGATGACTAATAACCATCCATAATTCCAGTTCCAGGAGATTCAACACCTCTTTTAGCTTATGTAGGCACTGCTCACTTGTGGTATAGTTACAAACATGCAGGCAACACACTCATATGCACAAAATAAAAGTAAGTAGGTTAGGGGCTGGAGAGATTGCTTGGTGTTTAAAAGTACCGACTGCTTTTGCAGAAGACCAGGGCTCGATTCCCAGCACCCACATGGCAGCTAACAATAGTCTGTAACTCCAGTTCCAGGGGAACCCAACGCCCTCTTTTGACCCTGGGAGGCATTGCATGACACAGGTGCACTTACATACATGCAAGCAATACACTCATATACGTAAAATAGAAATAATGAATAAAATATTATTGTTTTTTAACTTTTACACAAACTTTATTAAGAATTTCATACATTCATATAAGGTGCTTTGATCAAATCCATGCCCACTCCCTCTTTAACAAAAGAAGTAGGTTAAAAGAAGAATGAATGAAACAGAATCTAGAGGTGAAAAAAGCCATGTAATGAAATGGAGTTTCACTGGTAGAAACAATCAAGAAAAGGGGAATATCTGTAAATTTTAAGACATTATTTGAAAGTACAAAAGGCTTTCACCCTACAGTGGTTTGATTTATAATGTTTTCTACTTCACAGTACATGAAAGTGAAATGCAGTCAGTAGCAATTTTAATCTGAATTTTGAATTTGTATGTTTCCCAAGCTACCTATATATGGAATGATTTTATCCTGTGATGCCAGGCAGCAGCAATGAGCCATAGCACCTAATCAATCATAAGAACATGAGGATAAACAATCGACACTCTACAGTATACGTTAGCCTGCATTGTTTGGAAGTTAGGTATATAATACATGAATTTTCAAATTACGGTATTTTCAACTTACATTGAGTTTATTGGAACAAGATCCTCTAGTAAGTCTAAGAAGATCTGCATCTAGTTAGAAGAGAAAAAAGCAAATGAAAAAAGTGGAGAAAGCCTATACGATCTTGTACATGATCAAGCCAAACAAGCATTCACTATGGAAAAGATAGAACGTGGCAGAATGCTGATTTAATAAATAACAGAGCCAGGTTCGGTGGCATACATCTGTAATCCCAGCACTCACAAAGTTGAAGCACAAGACAATCTCTAGTTTGAGGCCATCCTAGGCTACGTAGAGAGTTTGAGGCCAACAGGGATTACTGAACCAGATCCCTGTCCTCAGAACAACAAAAACAAACAAATAAGGTAAACAGCAAACAAACAACAACAAATTACACCTTAAATCATGGTGGTTAAATTGGCATCCAGATTTATGGAACTATACCAGGTATCACGTGCCTGCAATCCCAATGCTCAGGAGTTAGAGGTAAAAAGAGAAAGAGTCCAAAGACAAAATCAGCTGCACAGCAAGTCTGAGGCCAGCAAGGCTTACATATATAGACCGTGTCTTTAAAAAGCAAAAACTAAATTCATGTAACTGAAGAGTCCCCACATATTAGTATAGTCCTGTAAAGTACACTAAAATACATTATAATCAAAGCACCAAGTCAGGTAAAAAGAAAAAATTGAAGACAAGTGAAACTTAACTTGGGAGAGGTAACTGAACCACCACAAGACAAATAACAGATTTCACAGCAGACATCTAACAGGCCAAAAGATAGAGTACGTACTCCACATACCAAAAGAAAAAACATTGCCAACCCATACCACTATACCTGGTAATATTATCCTTTCAAAATGAAAGATATACAAAATATTTCCAAGGGAAACAAAAACTGAAAGGGTTCATCAATAGTAGACCTGTCTTCCAAGCTATGTTTAAGGGAGCTCTTCAAATTAAAATGAAAACATGATGAAGAACAGTGCAAAGGTACAGAAGAATAAATCTCACAGGTAAGAGTAAATACATAGACATACATATTATTGAAACACTGTAAAGGTCACATCTAAATTAGTTTTTACTCTAATATAAAAGTCAGGAAATAAAATTTGCTACTGACTACACACTACGAATTGAAAAATATAAATGGAACAGAAAATGGGTGGATGGGGAGAGTAAAGTTGTACCTTTATAAGCAATTGAAGTTATGTCTCACTGAAAAGAGGTTATAACTATAAGACATTCAACAAAATATAGAGTCAGCCACAAACAAAAACCCTGCAATGAGACACAAAAATTAAAGAGAACCAAAACAAAGAAAATTATTACAAAATGCAAATATCAAGGGAAGACAACAAAAGAGAAAGAGAACAATTGCATAACAATCAGAAAACAATTCCATAATGGCAACAGTATATTCCTGTTTGTCTAGAACAACCTTAAATATAAGTGGATTGTACTGACCAATCAAAACGTAGGACTAGTTAAGTAAAAAATTTAAGATGTATCATAATGCTGTCTATAAGAAGTACATGTTAGAATTAAAGACACACATTGTCTGAAAGTAGAAAGGTGGAATCAGTATTCATGTAAATGTTAACCAAAGCTGAGTGGGTGGTGGGGAGCTACCAGGCAAGATGGGTTTTAAATGAAAAACTCTTATGAGACAAAAATGTCATTATATAATAATGAAATAATCAGTTCACCTACAAATAGACGTCTATAATTGCCAAACATACAAAGCAAATTGATAACTCTGGAGGTAGAAATTGACAGCGACATAATGATAGTAGACTAATTCAAAGTGATATTTTCAATAATTGATAGAACATGTACACAAGAAATTAATAACAAAACAAACATGAACAACACTGTAGAACCAATTGTCCTAGTGGACATAAATGGAAGTTTTCACCCAATAGCAGAATACACAGTCTTCTCTAGCAGGCATGGGTCATTCTTTAGAATAGCTTACATGTTAATTCAAGGAACAAGTATTAACAGGCTTTAAATGATTAAAATCACTCTATTTCTTATTTGGCCAAAATGGACTGATACTACAAGTCAATGACGACAAAGAAACGGGAAAATCCATAATTGCAAACAACACTCTTTTAAGGAACCATTGTGTTAATGAAGAAATCAAAAGTATTTGTAAGGAAATATTGAGACAAGTAAGAATGAAACACATTACACCAAAACCTACTGATTCAGCCGCAGTGGCAGTAAGTGATACATGCCTACATTTTAAAAAGAGCTCATATAGCCAGAGGGCGTGAATGATCACAAGGAAGCAGAATCTTCTGTGTAGCTGCTGAGTTTCTCATATGAACTCATAGTAGTGGTGAAAGCATACACAAGTCCTATGAAAGGTGAAACCAGACAAAATCCCAGCATAGACATGGGAAAGTGGGTAAGAAATCCGAACCCAAGCTAAAGAATTTTTGGCAACTGATGGCTGCTGGGAAGGGGAAAGACAGCCTCTTTCAAGGATGGGACTCTTGAGAGGTTAACCAGGTGACAGTGGATGGACCTACACTGAAGGACATTTTGGCCTATATAGGCATATATAAATATGAGAATACTTTGAATTTGGCAGGAGGCAGTAGAGGGAGGGAAGTGTGGATGGGGGAGGGAATCTAAATACCATCAAAGAGTATTGTATGAAAATCGCAAAAATTCAATAAAAAGTTTTTAAAAGAGTACATATAAAAAAAAAGAGTACATATCAACCAGCAATCCAGCTAGCCAGACTATACATATGGATGAGCTCTGTGTGTATTGAGAGACCCTGCCTCAATGAATAAAGTGGAGAGTGATCTAGAAAGACTCACAATGTCAACTTCCAACCTCCACACACATACATTGGTACATACACACACACACACACACACACACACACACATGCATACATGCACAAACACTATATACACATAACATATGAAGGTTATTGGATTAGCTTACATGAATACAAGCTTAGTAGTCCAACAATGACCATTTGGTTTCTGGAGAAGCAGATAATCATCTGATAGCTGCTCAGTCTAAGAAGCTAAAAGTTTTGGAATAAGGTTTGGGGGGTGGGGAACAGAGATAACATCCCAGTCTGAAGCAGAAGTCCTTGAAGCTCCCTGGAAAGGTGTGAGACTGAGTTTATGCATGAAGGGTTTGGGGGTTTCTGTGCACACATGTTGGCATCAGCATTACACACATAGAAGAAGAATACAGCCTGCTCAAACTTGTTGCTTTCTTTTCCAGAAAAAATATACTTAGATGTACTTAGCATTATTAGTTGTTACACAAATGAAAATGAAAACCACAATGAAATACCAGTATACAAAATTTTCAAATTATCAAGTGTGAAACTTCCAAAAGTTGGTGAGAATGCAGAGCCACCATAACTCTCCTACATGATTAATGGGAATACAAAATTGTACAAGTGTGCTGTACTTTGAATAAAGTTTGTCTCCACCCAATGTCTTGTTGAGTTGTGACTCTGGATGTAGCAATGTTGGGAGGTAGAGCGTCATAGGAGCTATTCAGGTGGTAGAGCTGTTTGGGAGTGGAGCCCTAACGTATGCTATAATGCCATTCTCATGTGAATGAGCTTTCAATCTTATTCATCATAACACACGAAAATAAGGCTGTCCCTCATGATTCACTTTTTATAATGCATCCACTGGCTCCTCCAATTTCTGCCATGAATTGAGGCAGCATTAAGCCCTGACTAGATGGGACAATCCAGTGTGAATTTTCTAAGCTTCAAATCTGTGAACCAAAATAAACGTGTAACGAAATACTGATCTCAGGTATCTTGATGTAGCTCTGGAAAACAAACTAAGAAATGCCACTTGGGAAACTTTTTGAGTTTTTAACAGATACTTTATTTTCAGAAGAATAAGCAAAGGTTCATTGATAACATAAGAAACATTATTTCATTCAACTCTTTCAGGTCCAAAGAATAAGACCTCTGAATTAAAATCTACATTTTACCTTAAGTATTGAAAATTCCATTTATGTCGTTTGGAATTTTAATCTTGCTGTGGTATGTGTTCTAAGTGTTTATTCTGATTAGTGACCAAATTATTAATATTTGTGATCCAACCATGTTTCTTAATTTTTCTCCCTGACTCACATTCCAGATGATTCAATGAATTTGTAGTAAATTTCCAAAATGAAGGGAAATTTCTTGTTCATCGTTTCCCTGAGATCTTGGCTCATGTTTTTCTTCTGAAACAAAAGATAAGCTCCCAAAATACACACGAATGCAGCTAGCTACTAAAACACCTTTATAGATCGTTTTTGTTGGTGGTTTCATGGTGTAGCCCATCTTGACATATGTGCACCCAGAATGGAAAAAATGTTTTAACTTTTAACATAAATATACATCTACCACATGACCTAAAAAGTCCACTTTTAGACAACTATTAAGTAAAGTATACTCAACTGAACTACTATACATGAATATTTATGGAAATGTTATATACAGTCATATAAAACTTGAAACAGCCCAGTGTTCATCATCAAGTGAGTAAATAAATTATGAGATATTTTCACAATGGAATACAATTCAGTAATAAAAAAATAACAAGTCACTGATGCATGCTATGGCATTTCAACATTATTATGCTTAGTGAATGAAACCAGGAATGTTTGATTCTACTAATGTGAAATTCTAGAAAATCAAGGTAATCCATAACAATAGGCTACATATTGAATGGGGGTAGTGATTGTGGGCATTGACTGTAAATGGTCAAGAGAGCACTGACTGCATTAATGGAAATAACAAGTATCTTGATTATGACAGCAATTAAACAGGTTAATATATTATTCAATTTTCATGTACATATACATTTTGAAGGGGTGCAGTTTCTTTATAAATTATGCCAGTGTCATTAATTTTTTAAATATTCTATTTATTGCTTTTTATTTTATGTCTATGAGTGTATTGGCTACATGTATGCAAGTGCACCCATGTCCTGAAATTCCCATAGAGTTTTGAAGAGGGCATTGGATCCCCTGGAACTTGAGTTAGGGATGGTTGTTAGCCACTATGTGGATGGTGGGAATCGAACCCAGGTCCTGTGAAAGAGCAGCCAGTGTTCTTAACTGCTGAGCCAACTCCCCAGTCCCACCATTGGTCTATAGCTTTGCTTCTAAAGGTAAATTCCTGATACAAGTATGTGATACCTCTGAAAATGCCGAATCTCTGACTCCCCTAAGGAGTTTCTGAACCATAATCTGTTTCAACAAGAGCCACAGGAAATTCCAATGCACACATTAAAATTTGAGAACTAGCAGCATAGGTGATAATGGAATCAGGACCTAGGGACCGCCTATATCCCACAGTCACTACGTGGAGGAAAGCCAAGAGGACACACCACATGTTTCCATGTGAACAAAGAAAACATTTCTCTTTTGATTAAAGCATTTTAGTTTGGGGATCTATTTGTTACAACAGATTAACCTGTGTATCTATAACAAGAATGTTTTGTACATCTTGGAGAATAGAAAGGCACAAGCCAAATGGGTCTCACTGGAAAATATCGTTGAAGCCTCATGTTCGTACTTTGACTTTAAAATACACTCAAATTACTTTCTGTGTCATGATATATTTATATTTTCTCAAATATAATAATGTTTACAATTAAGTTACATATTCCTTTCTCCAAAACCTGGAAGTAAAATGGAGGCCCTAAGAAGACACACCATGAATATCTATCTTGCTTTCCTTTCCCTGAGATTGTTTTGCTGTTGAAGAAGCACCGAGCTGGGCGTGTGGTGTAGATCTATAATCTCAGCTACTTGGAGGCTGAAGTAGGAGGATTTTAATCTCAAGGCCAACATGAGAATCTTAGCAACAACATATCTCAAAATAAAATGAAAAGGGCTGAGGGTGTAGGTCTATGCTAGAGGACTTGCCTAACATGCACATGATCCTGGGTTGTAGTCCCAGTACTGGAGTGGCTGGGATAGATCATGGAGGCAGATATAAAGTATATGGCATGAAGCAGAAACTAAACAAATGCCTGTCTTGTTTCCCAAAGCAAGATGGTTAAATTTGAAAGAGAGATCATCATGAATGGTACTGGAAATGTAAAAGTGGCCCTCTAGTGCACAAGTTCAAAGACTTGACAGATTCCACAGGAGAAACCTAGGCCTCTCATGCCATATCACAGAGAGGTTCGATGATGCTATATAGATAAAAATGAGTGTGAGCACCCAAAGAGAATCTATTGAATTCTTCCCATTACACATGCCAGATCCTGTGCTAGGCATTTGCCTGTGCACAATTCAACTTGTGTGATACAAGCCACAACTTGAAACACGAAGATTTTTTCCTTTTAACTTTGAGTCTTAGACATTAGATCATTTACCAGACCTCATGGTAAATGAGAATAAAATTGTCACTCTAATGCCATCCTCATTTTACTAAAGCATTGTGACCTAAGCCACCTCTTTTCTACATCTTTCTCCTTATGTATTCCCACCAGCCAGTATGAAAGAGAAAGTGTCCTGGAGACAGAATATTGAGAGCCCAGCAGTAAGCTGGAGCTGTGTCCTGGACAGATCAGAAGCAAGGAATCCACCGAAAGCAGATAAGGCAGCACTTCTACTCCCCTCCCCACTCGTCCCCATTCTGAGCTCAATGTTCTTCACACCTGACCCTGCTTTCTTTCTCTTCTCTTCTCTTTCTTTCTTTCTTTCTTTCTTTCTTTCTTTCTTTCTTCTTTCTTTCTTTCTTTCTTTCTTTCTTTCTTTCTTTCTTTCT
>NW_008355642.1:2907833-2949432 GCF_000622305.1 Nannospalax galili
AGTCTCAACACCCAGGCCCCTCTGCCGTCCCTCAGCCTTTCTTCCTTGTCTCCAGGCCACCCCACTCTCATCTCATTTCTCTTTCCTATCCTTTGAGTCCTAACCACTGCCGCCACCTCCCTGCCCCCTGTCATCATCCCGTGGGCTCCCACCCCCGCTTCCTTTACTCCTTCTGCTCTCTGCGTTCCTTTCTCTCCTGCTCAGCTTTCAAGGCCCCATTAGGGCCCCACTATCGACTCTGCCTTTACAAAGGCTCAGTGGTTTTGAGATGAAGTAAAACGTCACTAATTTGTTCTAATTGGGGGGAAAGGTCAGTCTGCCTTAAATGAAAAGTATGAGTGATAGGATATTGGGAGGGGGGGTTTGCAATCTCATTACTTTCAAGTACATAAAGTAATCCCAATGACTGAGACAAGAGGATAAAAGGCAAAGCTATACATTTCGTAGATGTGTAAGTGGTCTGACAAGCACAGATCATTTATAATTAGAACATTCAGTTTGGGGCTATAAATGTTGTTGCTGAGGTCTTCACACTAAAGTAGGCTAATATTTCTCTTGTTTACACAATTGGTTTGCAAAAAGAGCTCTTTCATCACAGATACAGGTACAATCCCATTAGAAGGCAGCACTATTTCAGACCCACTTTCGCAGGTCACATGGCCCATAGGCAAAGTGCTTTGTTCAACCAATTTCTGAAAGGAGTGAAGACAAACAACAACAGCAAATACCCATTTCCCTGGCTCGCTTCCATGCAAATCAAACAACGGCAAATACCCATTTCCCTGGTTCGCTTCTATGCAAGAGTTACAATGGATGGAATAAATATACTCTGTTGAGGTCACATTATTTAGGGGAAGGGATGCAGAGGTGTAAGAGAAAAAACTGAATGGATACAAGGAGAGCCAAACCTCAGATAAGCAGCATACAGTCAAATGATCTTAGTTTGGCATCTACTAATTTGGAACTGGTGAAAACTGAAGAAGCAGCCTACTTCATTTGTACCTTCTAAGAAGCCAATTTGCTGAGCTAATTACAATGGTAAGCCAAAATTTTCCTACCAAGTTTTCTAAAATACCTTAAAACTTTTCATGCATCATCCAATACATTTAAAGTACTCCTTCATTTATGTGTAGTTGTTAGACTGTTTAAACCAGGGCCAATTCCTTGAAGAATTAGCTTGAGTAAGTTCTATTTGGAATGCCTTCTGGAGCCTATTTCACCTTACAATATATGAAACTTAAAAACATTTCTTTTCAGTTTGTAATTAGAGCTTCCTACCCACTGAAACAAGCCTCCTCTCATCCAACCTGTCTTGTAGCTCAATAATGGTTTCTCCCTATACTGTACAGGAAGGGGAACTAATAGGGCTTGAATGACAGCATCTCTGAATCAGGATTCCTGGATTCCTGAATTCTCATGCATCCCAGGTGCCATCGCTGGCTATGTGGTAACATGTATATAACTGAAGGAAAGAAACACGTAGTTTAAAAAGGCTTCTTTGATTCTCATAATGGAGATATTCCTCACCAAAGAAACCTAATGTAAATTGTAGTGACTTTACTTCAGTGAATAGGGGAGTCAACTGATGTGAAATGGCTTTTCCTAAAAACCATAAACTACAGATTACTTACAACTATAAGATTCTTTAGCTTTAATGGCAAGGAGTCACAGAAGGTTCCTTGAAATAGTTCAGCAAGCCAAAGCTAGGGAGATAAGAAAGCAACTTTTATTTACAAACCATTAGAAGTACATCCAATGGGATTAGCTTTGTTTGAAAGCCACTAGAAATGCTGAACAAGGTCATGGGGCCACTATTCTGAATTTTGTGCTTTCTGTGCATGGAAAGGAACAAGAAGAATTCTTCATTAGCACTGTCTACTGAATGAGATGAGGCTACTGTATTCAAGAATACTGACTCACACTTGGAAACTCTTGAGGCAAAGTCAAAGGAAATGCATTGCCTTCAGATTTCAAAGAGAAGCCTCCTAGGGAATGTTAGAAATGAGAATAGAATGGCATCCATCTTGGAATTTAGCAAAATAGAAATGTTCAAGACCCATGTTCTGACCCCCTAAATGCCAAGTTTGTATTTTCAGTGGTGGTACAACCAAATTTGATACGATAGTCACAAACCAATATTATTCAGAAAAGTATTTGTTCCTATATTTTGAAATTTAAGAGGAAATGAGGTTACATCCCAGGTATATTTTTGTTCATTTTAAGGCTCCAATCTTTTCCACAGGTATGTGTGCTTTGAATACTACAACATAAGTGAACGGGAACATGGAATTTTGTTTACCCATTTCTGCCTCAAGCCTACATGAATAAATCTGTCAAATGACCAAGGAATTTTAAGTACATCAAAACACTGTCAAATATAAAAATTAAAGTACAGAGTAAAAAACTATGTTGCATCCACTTTCACATATGTGACTTTAAATTAAGCACACCTAAGTTTTAGAACTAATTCTGTAGACTTTCCAGGGTTTTCAAGTTAGAATTTGAATAGAAAGGAACATTAGGGATTACCAAATCTGGTACTTTGCTATCCAAATATATTATATTCATATGACTTCAATCAAAATGTCGCTTGAAATAACATGAAGAAGCATCCAAGAGCATGCAGCTTAGTCTACTCCCTTGTCACCAGACGCCCCCTACGCCCTTGCCCCCATAAATAAATTTTCTGACTGAGGAATCTGAGATCTACAATTGATTAAATGAATCACTAAAAATACCAAGATTACACTGTGACAACTTTTGCGGCGTGTGAGCTTCCTCATAACACTCTCATAAGCATCCTGTTATTTGCCCAATATTTAAAGCAAACTCCATCATCTTATTTAAAGAGTTGTCTCAGAAAAAAAAAAAAGCCAAACAGAAATTTGCATTTAGACCATTTGGATCTAGAGATTTGAACAAGCAGAATAAGGGTTAAAGGTGCCCCCACTGTTACTTAGTGAGCTTCCATTTTACTGTGCTTCTTTCTGAATAGGTGCAATGTTCCAGAATACTTGGCTTTGTTTCCTCTATGTCTAGGAGACAGGCCTGCGAATATGTGTGTATGTGAATAACCATGGTGTGAGAGATAGAGAGGGACACCCACAGAAAGAGGCACATATAAAAAGACACAAACACTGACACAAAGAGGCAAACTCACATATAAAGACACAAAGACACACGGAGAAAACAACAAAGAAACACACACAGATACACATATTCACACACAGAAAGGAGGAGAGACTGAGTGATGATGACAGACGTGAAATACAGAGGTACACATATAAACATAATGAAGCTGACAGAAAGTAAGGTTGATAGTAAGAGATTGAGAGGGATGTGCACAAGGAAATTGCATGAGAAAGGAAAATACACAGAAAGATGGGGCAAAAGACATGGCATAGAAAAACAGTGGCAGAGGCTGAGAGTGGTGGACAAAAACTGAGACAGAAAGAGGGAAATCACGGTGAGAAAGAAGAGAGTCATCTCTTCCATTCGCTTTCCTTCTCCTGTAGGAGTTGCCAAGTTTGCTTCCTATGAGTTTCACAAAATGTGGGAATTAAATCTCCCTACTTCTTGTTCAGGGCAAACTGTTGAGGTCATTCTTTTTCAAAATTTTTGAACTTTAAAAGTTCTATTTTTATTGTTGTCTAATCACTTTTGAATAAAAAAAATGTATTCCAAAAAAGAAATAAAGACTAAATTGAAAATATATTTTAAAAACTTTTTAAAGAAAAAAAAAATCTGACTGTAGGAAATGTGTCCTTTTTCTCACTTTATTTACCACCTTCAATTGTGAGTTCATCAAAATTAGGAGTATATGGGAGCCAAAGTGGAAGTTAGGGTGGATGAGGGATTGATGTGGTGAAATCACCAGCACTTTTTCATACCTGCAGTATAAGACATTCATTTCCCTCCATAGCCATGCACTCCTGGGTGTTTGGGGGTTTATGTCTCATGTAAAGCAGACACGCTGGGTGGTTAATTACTGCTTACAACATGTGTACCCATTATAGTCTTTAGACCCTTCTGTATGTGCACATTGGGGGCAGAGGGGTACCTACCACAGCACAGAAGTTTTTATCTTATCTCTTATCACTTCTACCTCTACTATCTAACACTACTCACTTCATAGCTTCTGTGGAAGAATTTATGAAGCAGTCACGGTGATTCAGGCTTTTAATCCCAGCACTCCAGAAACTGTAGAAGGGGTGTGAGTTCAAAGCCCACCTGAGTTACAAAGGGAGTTTCAAGTCAGCCTTGGCTGATTCTTTGTCAAAAACCAAAAGGAAAGAGAGAGGAGAGAGAGAGAGAGAGAGAGAGAGAGAGAGAGAGAGAGAATTTACAAAGTGGTGCTGAGAATATTTCTATTTTACTTTGTTTTGAAACAGGTTTTTCTTCTAGAGTCCCGATTGGCTGGGAACTGTTCATTCTCCTGCAGCCTCCTTGGTGTTGGGATTGTAGGCATGTGCTGCTATTCTGAGCTGCAAGGAAGCTGTATCTTCTCATAGTTCCTGGGTCAGAAAATAAGAGCCTGGAGTCTAAATCAGGCTACCACCTATTTTTGTGTGGCCTTGGTGCTAAGGATGATGTTCATATTTTAAATGGTTGAAAGAAGAGACAATTTCATGACACTTAAAAAAGTATATGAAGTTCAAATGTCTATGTCCCTAAATAAATATCTATTGGGACACAGCCACACTTCTTTCTTTACACATTGTCTGAGGCTGCTTTTATGGTACAATGGGAAAGCTGAGTACCCAGACAGACTCACACGGCTTGCAAAGCCTAAAATATTTACCCTTTGGCCTTTACATAAAATGTTTGGCAACCCCTGGTCCAAGTGGCAGTTACATGGATATAGACATACAGACAAAAACCACAGAACTGTCCATCTATGATAAGGCTCGCTCAAACCCTTGATGCACATCCGGTACAGAAAATAAATTTTGAATTAATTTCCATCATTCTTTCTTGTAGATGAGAATCACTTCTTTTATAGATCTTCTTTTTTGACCGAGCTCTTATATAAGGCCTTATTAGAAACAGTTGATATAAATTAATCAATCATTATCATCCTTTCAAATCCTGAAATGCAGAATGACGTCTTGCAAGCAGAAAATAAACATGATTAATATGTCATTTCCTATTCCCTTTTCAAAAGAAGAACAAAATGGAAAATTAAAAACTGCTTTGGCACTACTAAAACGTCTAACTCTCATCGGTGGTCCATCTCTGAGTCATGCATTAAATCACTGTTAAAGGTCATCATGACTTCTCTGAACAGGCATTTGTATTATTAACTAAAGCTCTGCTAAAATAAAATCCCCTGTGCTATTCTTTCTCAGGAAAATATCTGTCACTACCAAGAGGCCAGTGTAAGCCAAATGACAGTGATAAACGCACCATAAACATTTCTTGTGGGGAGCTTGTAATGATGCAATTTCTTTACATTGTCAAATTTGTTCCTAACTAGTTTCATATTTGGCTGTTTCCAATACTTATAAATTGCAACGTATGTCAAGGAGAACATTTCAGAGTATAAAAGAAAAGTAGAGGTGGAAAATATATCTACAAGATGGCTTCAGGGTAGGAAATGCATTTGTTGCTGAAAGGCAACATACAGGTTAAAATCACAGGCTGGCAGTCAGACAAGCCAATGACAGCCTTTTCATTATATTGTAGCTAAATTGTATAGTTCTGCTGCTGTAGCTACTACTGTTGTTACATCTACAATTGTAAACCAAACAATATGAGAGTGATTAAAATCTTTTGCTTCCTATTAAGGACACTTGATGCTCGTCTTCCAACTTGCATTCAGCCTTAGTTAGTCCAATTAAGTAAATTCCACCTGCGTTGAAATGTCTGCCTGCTTTTAAATTAGGATTGCAGGATACCTTCAGTGTACCTCCAGGTCCTTTCTTATGAACTGTGATTACTTGAATTCTTGAGAGGTTTGCCTCAATTTGAAGTCAGCCCAATAAATATAAGAAATTCATTTTTACATGGGAAAATATCCCACCATGTGTTTTGAAGGATTCAATGAGATAATACAGATAGAGTTCCAGGAGTATGGTGGCAGAGTAGAGCAATGATTGATACTGATGTAGCTTTGTATGAAATACCTCTGTCTCAAGCTGGGGTGTAACTCAATGGTACAGTGGCTACTTGCCAAGTGGGAGACTCTGGGTTTAGTCCCTAACACCACAAGGAAACACATAAAGGAAAACAAATGTATCTCTAACAAAGCTTTCCTTTTTTCTTAGTAATTACCAAACTGTATATCTATATTTTCATTGGTTATAAATTAATAATTATGAGTGCAAGTCAAAGCAAAATATTTAATATACAAAGCTTTATGATCACACAAAAATAAAAGGTTATTTGTTTTGAGGATGGAGAGTGTGTCTTGCTCTTTCAGAGGACCCGAGTTCCGTTCCCAGCTCTACATGAGGCTATTGAGCAAATTATATGTGTCTAGTGTTACTGAGGAAATAGACTCTGTTTATTATCTCCTCCCTCCCCCGCTGCATCATCTTTGTTGAGACTGGGTCTCAATGTATAACAGTGTAGCCCAGGCTGACCTCAAACTCAAGACCTTCCTGCCTCCTGAGTCTCCTGAGCACTGGAGTGATAAACTAAGTTTACAGGTGTGTGCCACCAAGCCTGGCTTAAGATCTGAATTTCTAATGTGATTCCATTGATTTAAATTCAAGTATGAATAGCTATAAGTGATTAGTGGTTCCTATACTGGACAGAACAGTCCTTGGGAAATTACATTTTCCTTGCTAAAGTAGTTCTGCATTAATTTATTATCTTTTGTCATGGGTCCCTTGAGAATCTGGTAAATAGTTGCTTAACAGTTTCTCTATAATCTTGAAAGTTACTCTTAAACCTTTGCTGAGATATAATATCTATGCTATGCTATTAGCCTTTTCTTTAAAGCTGCAGTACAGTGGTTTTCTATATTCATGGATATTTTCCACAATCACCAATGTTAATTAATTTTTTAAACTCCCTCAATTTAGAAGAAATTAAGAAGAAATTAAGAAGAAACTCCATATTTTTTGCCAAATCTAAGGTCATAAAGATCTATCCCTATGTTTTCCTCTATGATTTTTATAGTTTTTACTCTTATATTTAAGTCTGTGAGATAAGTTCTCAACATAGTGTGTGGTAGACATTCATGTTCATTATGTTGCATGTGGAAATGCAAATGTTTCAACACCATTGGTTGGAAAGAGTATTCTTTCATCATTGAATGAATGGTCTTGGCACGCTTAGCAAATAAAAAAAAATAGTCACCATAAATGCCTCGTTTTCTGGACTCTCAATTCTATTCCACCTATCTGTAATTCTAACCTTATATCACAATGACCTGAATACTAATTTCAAAAATCAGAAAATGTAAGTCTTCCTATTTTATTGTTTTTCACAAAAGTTTTGGATGTTTTAGATCCCTTGACAGATTTTAGGGTCAGCCTTTCAGTTTCTACAAGGAATTCACCTGGGATTATAGCAGGGTTTGTATCAAATGTGTGGGACATGAGATATTTTTTCATCTATTTAGATATATAATGTTACAGAAAACATTTCAATATTTTATAATTTTCTGAGTATATAAGCTTTGTATTGCATTTGTTATATTTATACTGAAACATTTTTATTCTACTTGATATTATCAAAGAAATTTTCTTAATTTCATGTTTGGATCACTCATTGCAAATATGTAGAAACAGAATTGATGTTTCTATATTAACCTGCTGTTCTGCAAGCTCTCTTAAATTAATTCATTAATTCTGAAAGTCTCTTAGGGGCTGGAGAGATGGCTCAGTGGTTTTAAGAACACTGGCTGTTCTTGCAGATGATCCAGGTTCGAATCCCAGCACCCACATGGTCGCTAACAATCATCCATAACTCCAGTTCCACGAGCTCCAACACCCTCTTCTCTCCTCCAGAGGCACTACATGATATGGGTGCACATAAATACATACAGGCATAACCCACACATAAAAATAAATTTAAAAATTAAAGAATGAAAATCTCTTAGATTCTTTAGGACTGTCTATGTGCAAATGCATGAAATCTATAAATAGATATGCTTTTTACCTTTCTTCCCACAGTCTCAGTGTCTTTTACTTCCTTTTCTTACCTAACTGCTCTAGCTAGAATGCCAGTATGAAGTTGAATATAAGTGGCAAGTGTGAGCATCTTTGTTATTAGGAAGAAAGGGTCCATTTTCTCACCATTTAAGTATAATGTTAGCTGTGGCATTTTCATAAATGGCCTTTTTACAGGTTAAGACATTTCACACCCATTGAGACATTATCAAAATGGTGCAATAAGAGATAGCAGCTGTCATTCTCTGACAAAACTAAACCAAAATACCTCCAGGAAGATGTATAGGTCCGTTTAAGAATTTTCAGGAATGAAGTGGAGAAAAAAACTAACAAAGTTCCTTCTATTCCCACTTTGTTGATAGTTTGATCATGAAAGGCTGTTGGATTTTGTCAAGTGTTTCTGTGTCCACTGAGATAGTAATGTCAGTTTTAAAATGTATTAAGCACTTTAAAGTATTTATTTGCATTTTTTATATTTGGAATTGGAATCTTTGTATGTAGCTCAGGCTTCCATGGAACACTTGCTATTTAGCACAGGCTGGCCTTAAATTTACTATCCTGCTGCCTCTTTCTCCTCATGTATGCTGGGATTGCAAACATGTACCATCACACCTGGCTATATATGATGCATTTTATTAAGTGGTTTTTGGATGTTAGACCATCCTGGTAACCCTGCGATGTGTACCCCTTGCTCACTGTGTATAACTCTTTAAAATTTTTAATACTCTTTATTGAATTTTGCAATTTTCACACAATATGATTTGATGATATTTAGATCTCCTGTATCCTCACATTTCCTTATTGCCCCCCAATTTAATGTACTTTAATATATATATGTATATGTATATATGTATGTATGTATATCTATATATACACATATATATACATATGAGACCTTTAGCATTCTTATTTAAAATGTTTTAATAGCTCTATTTTTATTCTATAATTTTCATATGACAGCCCTAACTTCAACACTTGAGTTTTCTCTTCTGATGTTATCATTTTTTCTAAATCTTTACCAACTGAGACAGTATATGAAATTTGGCTGTTATAGGGTACGTGTAGATCTTTAAGCATACACGCTTTCCAGCACTGATACCCAAGCCCTCCCATTTTAATGTCATTTATGTTTCTCTGAACTGGTTCTCTGCCATGATCCTGTTACTTGTGAGGTATCCTTAGGCTAGGAATGTCAAACAAGTTTCCACGTCATGGGACAGCTATGAATACATATGCTAGGAGTTTAGGGTGAGAGTTAGGAGACTTGCTGTGCTCAGGTTCTGTTATTAAACACTGTGATCAATTGGCAGTGTCTGCCTTGGCAGAACAGGGCCTTAATGAGGGAAGAAGCTGCACAGCATCTGCCAGCTCAAAATACCAGACTTATGTTTTATCCTTGACTTAGGTGGCTAGTCTGCTACCCAAGCTCTCTGGTCTCATTGCCCAGATGGCTCAGACACTGTGTGAAGGCCACAGAGCTGTGAATGGCTTCCTGGGCACTGGGCAGAAACACTCTAAGTCCCAAACTAGAAAAGGCTGGGCCAGGGCCTTCCACTGAGAGTCCAGTGGGAGTTTTTAAGTTGTAGTTCCCACTGGTTTCAGTGCCTTATCCTCTAAGGTCAGCCATGTCATCCAGTTGATGATGGCTGGCCAAACTCAGAGCATGAGATATAACACTAGGGAAACAAAAATAAAAACCCTTCTACATGGCACTCATACAGAAGTGATTTTAACATCTGGATATATCCAGAACGTTATAGTTCAAACTAAAAATGATTGTTTTCAACTACTACCCAGAAACCAAGATTAGGTAAAAAGACAATATTACTTATTCAAAGTTCAGAATGAATGAACACAATTTCAGAAAATACCATCACAATTCAGGATATGAGAGCTCATGTGGAACAATGATTCTAGAAATTACCATGGATTAGACAAAACCTCAACTTGGCCTCCTGCTTTCTCCTTCGACGTTGCCCCACAGCAGGAGCTGTGAGTCTACTTGACCTAGTTGACTTTGGGAATGTCACAACACTCTGTGAGTATAACCAGCTGTCTGTTGAAGTCCTTCACTTTCTGCCTGGGTGCTTTCTTTAGGACCCTTTCCATCCACTGTTTCTCCTGTATCCTCTTGAAGTGTGCCTGGGCCAGGTTCCCCTAGACTAGGCAGTGCTATTTCTCCTGGATCTTTTTGCTCACGTTCATTTGCATTACTTAATTTTCTTGGTGCTGTGTCAAAAAATAATTTATGAAACCAATTTAAGGAAAGAAGGGATTATTTTGTTTCACAGTGTGAAAGAGTAGTCTATAGTGTCAAGGTAATGCATGGAGGCAGAAATGTGAGGTGGGTTGTCCCACTGCATCGTCAATCAAGAAGGAGAAAGTGATGAAGGCTGGTGCTCAGCTGGCTTTATCCTTTTGATTCAGTGCAGGACCCCAGCCTGTGGGACAGTTCTACCCACATTCAAGGTGGGTCTTCTCTCTCCAGTTAAAACTTTCTGGAAATACCTTCATGGACACACACAGGTATGTGTATTCTTGGTGATTCTAAATCCAGCCAAGTTGTCCTGGAGATTAGCCATCACACCATTACGTCCATGAGTTCTGCCTTGTCTTGGTTCATCTTCTGCTTGGTCACCCTGAGCTCTGTGGTGCCTTTCAGCTTCAGTGATCTCTTTTGAACATGTTCATAGGCCTTCATGGCCCTCACTGGAATTCAGTGATAGACTTAATTTTTAAAAATATCTTGAACTTTTTATTGTTAGTATTTTCATAACAATTTTTTGTCCATGTTCATAAAATAATTTAGGTGATAAGGTTGTTGTACTGTCTTTTCTGGCTTTGGAGTCAGGGTAATACAAACCTCATAAAAATATTTTGGAAGAATTCCCTCCTTTTCTATTTCTGGAAGATCCTGTAAAGAATTGGTATTAATTTTTTCTATATTTGGTATAATTCCATGAAGTCCACCTGTGTCTGCCCTTTTCTTGTGGGTAGATTTGTGTGTGTGTGTTTGTGTGTGTGTGTGTGTGTGTGTGTGTACATTTTTCTGAGCCAAGGGTACCCCTATGTAGTCAAGGCTGGCCTCCAACTTGAGATCCTGCTACTGCAATTTTATTAATATAGGGATTACAAACTTATTTCACCAAGTCTGGACTCTGTGGGTAGGTTTATCCAATCTCTTCAGTTGTTAAAGATGCATTCGGATTGTCTATTTTTCCTGAATTGGTATCAGTGTTTGGGTCTCCCTAGGAATTTTTCCCATTTCTTGTGAAGTATTCAGTTGTCCAGAATAAAATTGTTCACAGTATTACTTTATACAATCCATTTTATTTGTATGAACTTGGTAGTAATTTCTGCTCCCCTTTTATTTCTGATACTAGAAATTTAACTTTTTGGTTTTCTTGGTAAAGTTAGATAAACTTTTGTCAATTTTGTTGAACTTTCCAAAGAATAATCTACTGTTTAATTAATATTTTCTACTTTTTGTTTATTTGAGACAAGGTCTCACTATGTAGCTCTAGCTGGCCTGGAACTTGCTGTGTTATGAAAGGCTGGCCTCTTTCTCACAGAGATCCACCTGCCTCTGTCTCCCATGTCCTGGGATTAAAGACTTGATATGCTATATCTGACCCTAATTTTCTTTAATTTTTACAATTATATATTTCATAATGTTCTGTTCTATGATTTGTTTCTTTACGCCTGCTTTCTTCAGGTTCAATTTACTCCTTTTTTTTTCAGTGCTTTAAGATAGTAGATTAGATTAGATTTTTTTTCTTAATGTGGCATTTGTAACTAAATGTTCCTTAAGAACTGCCTTAAATGTGCTCCATAAATGTTGATATGTTGTATCTTGATTTGCATTCATATTAATGTAATTCTGAAATCTACTCATTATTGGGAATGTGCTGTTGATTTCTATATGAAATTGATTTTCCTAATTTTTTTCCTTTATTTTTCACAGTATCCTCTAGAACTATGAGAGGTAAACTTCAGGTAGAAGGCTTCCACATCAGTTCCTGCTCCATTGCTCCAAGTCCTGTATCCAAAGTATGTCCTGTCTGCAGCAGTAGGGACTTGTCTACTAGTTCTGGGAGGTAACCAAGAGAATTGGCAATAGCCTGTGTTATTTTGGGAGTCTCCTGGTCCAACCTCAATAACTACTCAAAGGGAGGTCTCTTCTGTCTGTCACTGTATTCTCCTTGCCAAGCAGCTCCCAGGTGTGTGTGTGTGTGTGTGTGTGTGTGTGTGTATATACATACATGTGTATATAAATACATATGTGTGTATACATATATGTTTATATATACATATATGTGTGTCTGTGTGTGTGCGCGCACTAGTGTTTAGACAGTCTATATGCATTTCTCATGGGGCTTCAGAGTCATCATATTCCCTGTGGGTTTCCTAGTCCCCCAAGATTCACTCATCTCTTTTCTTTTTCCTCCCATATAGTCTACTTCCTCCTTCCCCAGTACCAGTGCCCCAATTATCCCCATCCTCTCCCCAATAATGCCCTCTTCCCACCATTCCCCTTCTCGTGAGTTCCTTCTCCCCCACACAGTGGTAACATTCATGTCCTTCCCTCCTTTCCTCCCTGGCAAACACTCCCACTTTCCCTACCTCCACCCTGTAACATCTGTTCTCTACTATCCTGGTCTTTCTAGTTCTTTCTTTTCCTTTACCTCCTTGTATCCTTTCCATTTCCCTGGTTCCTGGTGTTATATCAATATCAATATATGTATCCTTTCTGTTTACCTGGTTCCTGGTGTTGCATCAGAGTTTATACATTCACATATAAGGGATTGGTGCTGCAATCCACAAATAAGGGAAAACATATGTCACTTGCTTTTCTGTGTTTGTGTTACTTCACGTTCTCTAGTTCCACCTATTTTTCTGTAAATTTCATTATTTTCTGTTTTCTTACTGCTGAGTAGAACTCCATTGTGTATGTGCAAAACATTTTCATTGTCCATTCATGAGTTGAGGGACACTTAGGTTGCTTCCATCTCTTAGCTATTATGAAGAGAGCAGCAACAAACATGGATGTACATGTATCTCTACAGTATGATGAGTCCTTTGGGTATATGTCAAGGAGTGGTATAACTGGATCATATGTTAGGTTCATTTTTAGTAATATGCAAACTGCCAATGGAGAAAAACAATCAATGATCCAACCCAGCCCTAAAGCCCAATAACCATAACAACTGGCATGGCAAACTACCTCTGTTGGTGCAGTAGTGGCACTGTTATCTGGGGAACAATCAATAACTATCTAATTGTATCTAAAACCCTCCCAATGGGAATGAACTCATGGGTGGCACTGTAAACTCCACTAACTATACATGGCAGGAGAGGACATAGATCCTAGAGGAAAAACCTATCTCTTCCATATATCTAGACAAATGAAATTTCTTGCTGTATGCTAAAATATAGATCCTTATGTTTATAGACAAGCACACCTTGTCTATAAATTTATAGACAATACATAACTCATCAAAGAAGCTTCTTTTTGCAACAGTTAGAGGTTAGTACAGGATTCTACAACAGGTCAGACACCAAGAATATACATCTGAGAGATGCCCAGTACTAGGTGATACAACTTCATTTGATCCTCTACACCTAAGGCTCATGTGGAACATAGCAGAACAAGGGGTAGAGAGAAAAATAATCTATCTCTCAACTCTCACAAAGTTTCCTTATACAACAGACTGTGATGCACACAAAAGGCCACAACTGGCCAAGCTTTAAAGAATAAGACACTGCAAAGTGTGTATCCTTGAATGAGACTCATATTGAACCTCACCCACCCAATGGCCCAGGGACCATTGTGGAAGAGGGGCCAGGAAGATTATAGCATCCAGGGCTGGTTCATGAACACAGGGAAGCACAGGTAACTGAAAGTTTGCACATGTGAACTTATGGCAATGGTGGCACAGAGCACAGGACCCATGCCAACTAAACTAAATAGGGGTCCAGAGGGGAAGAGAGAAATGGGTGGCAGGCTAGCCCTAGACTGAGAGCTATTGTGGACTGATCTCGAGATGGACTGACTAGACTCCAGTAGATGAATTTACGCTGAAACATATCTGGGTGCAAATGCTTGACTGGATAGGACTTAACACGTTTGGCAGAATACATGAGGTCTGGTGTAGGGGGGAGGGGAGCATGGATGGGGAGGGGTCTAAATTTGTTTAAGAACTGTTGTATGAAATTACAAAATCTCAATAAAAAATTAAAAATTTTTCCTTTATTGACTCCTAATTCCATTCTGTTATGGCCAGAAAACATACTTAATATTATCCCTACACTTTTAAATTTATTTGTTTGTTTCATGACAAATTAGCATAGTTTATCTGCAGAACACCCATGTATATTTGAGAAGAATGTGTTTTGATGTGGAATGCTCTGCAGAACTACTTGAGACTAATTAGTTTTTACTGTGTTCAAGTTCTATGTTTCATCATTGATCCTTTGTCCACTTGTTCTATTCATTATTTCTATTATTTTTTAATATTTTAGTTATTTTTATTTTATGTGTATGAGTATATTGCCTGCATGTTTGTAAGTGCACCCATGTCATACAATGCCCTTGGGGGTCAGAAAAGGGTATGAGAATCTCGAATTGGAGTTATGGATGGTTGTTAGCTGCCATGTGGGTGGTGGGATTTGAACCTGGGTCCTCTGCAGGAGCAATCAGTGCTCTTAACAGCTGATCCATCTCTCCAGCCCTTGTTCTGTTCCTTACTGAAAGTGAGGTTTTGATGTCTTCATTTTTTATTGTCAAATGGTAAAACTATCAGTTCATTTCTTTCAGGTTTTGTTTAATATATTTTGGTGTTCTCGATTTTGGTGTATATATTTGATTGTTATACCTTTCTGATAGATTGACATTTCTATCATTATAAAAGGACATTCTTTATTTCTAATCAATTTTCTTTATAACTATTTTACTGTTATTACTAAAGTCATTCTTATTTTTCAGCAGTTACTATCTTTTCCATCCTTTTGTTCTTAATCTATTTTATCCTCACATCTAAAATTCATGTCATGTGTATATCACTATATCACACAGTTGCAGTTGGATCATGCTTTTTTTTTGTCTTTTTGAGACAGGGTCTCCCTGTAGCCCCAGCTGGCCTGGAACTCAATATGCAGGCCAGGCTGACCTTGAACTCACAGAGATCGCCTGCCTCTGCCTCCAGAGTGCCGGGATTAAAGGCCTGTGCCACCATGCCCTGTTGATCATGCTTTTTCTTTAATCCAGTTTGAAAATCTTTGCTTTCTAATAAGAGGTTGACTCTATTTTCATTTAATGCTATTGTTGGTAATTCTATATTCAGGCCTGCCATCCTACTGTTTGTCCTACACCCCTCGGTTCTTCTATTTAGACCGTAGTGCATACTTTTTCATTTAAAAGATAGCACTTTAGCTTCATAATATTTCCACTGACTTTTTTTAATGTTTCTTAGTGGTCTAGAGTTAGATGTATACATCTTAAGATATTGGAATCAGCTTCAAATTTACAGCATTTTAATTGTAGTATCACATAAATCATTCTGGAATTTAGTGTGGTGGCTCCCACCTTTAATCCCAGCACTTGGAAGGTAGAGACAAGTCAATCTCTGTGAGATCAAAGCCATCTGGTCTATATAGTGAGCTATAGGCCAGCTGGGGCTAGATGGAGACCCTATCTCAAAAAAAAAAAAATGAAAAGTAAAAAATAAAATGTCACTGGTACAGTTCTACTTTATTTTCTCTCTTTTTATTGTTATATCTATGAGTGGTATAAAACTAAGCATATATTGTTATAATCATTACTTTTACCCTCTTTCCTAAATCCCTTAGCTTATTAGAGTTACTCCCCTTCATAGCCATTATGCAGCTATCAGTAAGCATATCACACAGTGTTCCATTTCTAGATGCATGAGCCCCACAAAATACTACATGCGTATTATTTTGTATAATGGTTTCTTAAAATAGTAAAGAGAAAAATATGCATTAACTGTGTCTTTTACAATTGGATAATTAACTTTATTTCTGTTCTTTATCCACGTGGATTATAACTACTATAAAGGGTTACTACTTTTTAGTCTAAAGAACTTCCTTAAATATTTCTTATAAGGCAATTCTATTAGCAACAAGATCTCTCAAGGTTTTTTTTTAAAATCTGGGAACATCTTTCCTTTATTTTCATTTTTGAATGATAGCTTTGCAAGAAGAGATAGGAATCTCGATTAAGTTTTCTGTGACCACTCTCCATGTATTATCTCACTGCATTCAGAGCTCCACCCTTTCTACAGAGAAACCAGTTTTTCATTTTGTCAGGTTTTTTTTTCCCTAAGTAAAGTGTTATTTTTCTCTTACCTTCAAAATTTTCTCCTTATTTTTTACTTTCAGCATTTTTACTTTGGTTATGTTGTTTCAGGGTCTTTTATCAATTATCTTAAGAATATATATATTTTTAATGTTTTATGTGGATGAGTATATTGCCTGCATGTATGTAAGGGCACCCATGTTGTGCAGTACTTACGGAGGTCAGAAGAGGCCATCAGATCCCATGGAACTGAAGTTACAGATGGTTGTTAGCCACCATGTGGGTACTGGGAACTGAATCCAGGTCTTCTATAAGAACACCCAGTGCTCTTAACCACTGAACCATCTCTCCAGCCCATTACTAATTATCTTGCATGGAGTTGATTGATTTTCTCGAATATATTTTCTTGAATATCCCCATTTCTCTTCTTTCTCCCACCTGTTCCTTACTAAAACCAGTCCAACACCAATATTCCTCTCCTCTCCTTTCATATTAAGTGCATTCTATTGTTCCCATTCCTTAAGGCATTTGCCTCTCAATGACCTCTTTCTAGTTTACTTACTTCTAGAGGTACTCCAACTTGAACAAACAAAATGAGAGATTTGAAACTAGAACAGCATTTGCTGTTTGTTTTTTTGGGTTACTTTATTCAATATAATTTTTTTCTAATTCCATCTATTTACCTTCAAATTTCAAATTTTTTTTTCCTTTGGAGCTGAATACAAATTTCATGGTGTATATGTACCACGTTCTCATTTTGCATTCATCAGTTGATGGATATCAGACTGTTTTCATTTCCTAGCTATTGTGAGTAAGTGGTAATGAACATGGATGAGCAAATATCTCTGTAGCAGGATAGAGAATCTTTTGGGCATATTCCTAGGAGTGGAATAGCTAGATAATATATCCTTCTATCTCTAAATTTTTAAATTTATTTTTTAAACGAATTTAAAGCTTCATACAATACGTTTGGATTTATTTAGATTCCCTTCCCTAGCTGCACCCCACATTGCTATCCTCTGCCCAATTTCATGTACTCCATGTATATGGACCTATAGCTTCAAATTTGTGTTCCCAAATGTCCTTCATTATGGGTCCATCCACTGGAGGCTGGTTAACCTACTAAGAGTCACTAACATTAAAGGCTTTTAGAAAAATCCATATAGAATCTCACCAGTGTAGAAGTTTCTTAAAGTATAGATATAGAAACATAGATATATAATTAAAAGTGATTAAAAGTAGTTACTTTTATAACAGGGGGACATTGCTCCTACATGACACCATAGGCTATCAAAGTAAAAGCCCACTGCCAGGGATGAACCCCCTCTTTTGAAGCTACTGACCAGGGGTTCCACAGACCAAACAGTACTGGCCATTGACTCTAGTTTCTTAAGGAGTCCTACACGGATTTCCATAGTGGCTGAACTAGTTTGCACTCCCATTAACAGTTAAGAAGTGGATCCTCTTTCCCAATAGTTTTGACAGCATTTGTTATCAATTCATTTTTTGATGACAGCCTTTCTGAATAGGGTAACCAAGAATCTCAAAGTATATTTAATTTACATTTCCTTGGTGGCTAATTAAGTTGGATCCTTTTTCAAGTGTTTATTGGCCACTCATATTTCTTCTTTTGAGAATTATCTGTTTATACTGGGATATTTGTTTTCTTGATATTTTGTTTTTTGAGTTCTTTATGTACTCTACATAATAATCCTCTACTGAATGTATGGTTTCAAAGATATCCTCCCATTTTGTAGGCTTCCTTTTCACTTGGTTGGCTGCTTCTTTTTCTGTAAAAGCTTTCCAGTTTCATGAGGTCTCATTTGCCAATTTTTGGAAGTATTTATTTCTATATAGAAAGCACTTACCTATGCCTATATCTTGAAATGTACTTTGTATAGTCGGTTTCAAGGTTAATTATTATATTGAGGTGTTTGATCCATTTGGAGTTGATTTTCGTTCATATTTGGAGATAAGGGATCTAGTTTTATAATTCTGTAGGTGGGCATCCAGTTTTTTCAGCACAGTTTGTTGAATACAGAGCAGCAGTTTTGAATGGGGTCTCCCTTCCCTGAGCTGACTGGGTAAAGGGAGACAGGTGTCTTGGCTCAAAATCGCACAGATGTTCTTATCAAGTTTCCATAGATTTTCTTAAATTTTTTTCTTTTTCTGTTTTTCCTCATGATAATTTCCAGAACTTTTAAATAGTCATTGTTTCTTTTATATATGACTTTTACCATTTTTGTTTAGGGATAGGGTCACAGCACTATACATGCTGTCATACTAGAAATAAATCTTCACTGAAAGGCACTTAAAACACATAAAATTAAATCTATGGACTTTTAAAGAAAGTCAATTAGACTGAAATATAGGTTAGAATTTGGCTTTCAAACATTTGTTATTTATTAACAAATTCACCTCTTTAGTATTGTATTAAATAGTAACATACATTCATCAATCTGTTAAGTGGAAAATTTCAAAGTAATGATATCCCTGTATAATCTAAATTATATCTTATAATACTTGTAAAAATATAAGATGCAAATATTTATGATTCCTATTGGATAAGCTACAGATATGATCAATATAAACTAAAGAAATATTTTATTTCAATTAGAGAGTAGTAAAAACAAAGATATAAGTTTTTCCCTTAAAAATTCATGAGCCATTGATTTGTATTTATGGACCTTAAGTTTTGCTTTAAATGCTCCCTAAGATATGGAAACATCATTTTCTTCTATGATCAATAAAGCACAACTAAAGCAAAACAAAGGTTTGGGCTACTGAAAAATCTAAATATCTTCCTTTATGGTTTCCCTAACCTCCATTTCTTCATCTAATCACCTAAAACTTATCTGTACTTTACTCATTTATTCACTGTTGTGCTTTTTCTCCTTCATTTTCAACCCATATTCTCTCTGAAATGACTGATATGTTTCTGTTAAAAGTCACCATTCTTGTTACCATGGCCACCTTATGCATTCCCTCTCCAGACCTCTTCACTGACTCCCAAATTACTCAGTATCAAGAATGGAACCTTATTACCTTTATCTGAAAAATTCACTGTCACGTTATTTTAACACCATCTCTCATTTTTTCTCTTCCCCCAAAGGTTGATCCAGGATGCAACATAATCATTCCAGGGTTGTGAGTTGAAGACTCTCATAAGTTCTGATTTTTCCACCAATGGAAAGTCTCAGCACTATTACCCAAAAGGAAGATGGTTTTGTCACAAACTCAGGGAAATGTCAGCCTGGACAAACAATGCTTGTTTCTATGGGTGTTTTAAGATGTCATTATTGGTTGACCCTTATCCTGATCTTTTGCATAGCTGCTGTATATTTATTTGATCAGTTTCTTCTCTCCCTCCTTTCAATATGCTTTGAAATATCAGTTTTTAAAAATATTTTATTTATTATTTTTATTTTATGTCTATGAGTGTATTGCCTGCCTGTATGTGAGTGCACCCATGTCGAGACGGTTCGTACCTGCCATATGGGTGCTGGGAATAGAACCCGGGTCCTCTGCAAGAGCAGTCAGTGTTCTTAACCACTGAGCCATCTCTCCAGCCCCTGAAATATCAATTTTATTTAAAATATGTCCTTTCTTTCACTTCTGGAGAAAATCAGCAAGTAACTCATAAATCCAGCTGTCAACACCTGTCCCTGGAACATTTTTTCTAGTACACCTTTGTGCAACAGGAGATTTCAACATGTAGGAGAGTACTCTGTTTCCTTTTAGAAAAAAAGTCAGACTAAATAGAAATCTATTTAAACATACAGTTTCCAAGCTTTCTGATTACATGTCAGTCTCCTAGCCTCATACATTTACTCTTTGGCTAAGCTATGTATCGATCCTATAGGAGGTTGATTTCAAACAGAAAAAATAAAATGCATAGGTAAATAATGGGATAAAAGAATGACAGGTAATAACAAGTAATATTACTCTTCATTTCTTTCTTAAAATTATTTTATTTATTCTTATTTTTTTATGTATATGAATGTATTTTCTGCATGTATGTAAGTACACCCATGTCAAGCAATGGCAACAGAGGTCAGAAGAGTGTATCGAATCCTTTGGAACTGGAATTACAGATGACTGTTAGCCACAATGAGGGTGCTGGGAATTGAACCCGGTTCCTGTGCAAGAGCAACCAGTGTTCTGAACCACTGAACCATCTCTCCATTTCCTTTCTTCATTTCTTTAAGTAAAGCTTACTACAATTAAATTAGCACTACTTGGGAAATATTCAGTAGAACAGAATCATTTCCAAATCTAGGTAGATGGTCTATTCTATACTGTTTGGTTTCTTATTTGGGTATACACATTCTCTACACGGATGATGCCATACCAAAGACACTCCCTTCCTACCTGCACCTATGATAGTTTGTTTTTCTCATAGAAATATATAATCCTGTGCTGTTTTCATTATGTTGAGAAGAAAGAGAACTAAATTAAACTGAACTGCAGGCAGGCTCTTTAATATTCACCGGACCTGGTACAAGGTAGAAATTTCAGTTCAGTAACTTTTAGCATTCTTAACATATTTCTCAATCATCACCTTCCTCCTAGAAATCTCTCTGTCTCTGTCTCTGTCTCTGTCTGTCTGTCTCTCTCTCTCTCACACACACACACACACGCATGCACACACACACACACAGACACACACAACTGTACATTCTCAAATAAATGAATACAAACAAAGTCAATGTCATGAGCAAAATACTCCCCATATTTCTCTTCTGCTTTGAGATACTTATTTATACTTGCTAACTTGGTGTGTGGATAATCTTTTGGTGCCATCTTGCTAGAGTAGAAATAGAAGTCTTAACACAAGCTTTTATAAAGCAAAATTCTGTTCTCACAAACCTGTTGGAAATCTTCTGAGCTCAATATTAAAAGGTAATACTGGGGGCTGGAGAGATTGCTCAGTGGTTAAGAACAGTGGTTGTTATTGCAGAAGACCCGGGTTTGAATCCAAGCAACCACATGGCAGCTAACAACTGCTTGTAACTCCAGTTCCAGGGGATCTGATGGCCTCTTCTGTCCTCCACGGGTATTGCACGACACAGGTGTATTTACCTACATGCAGGCAATACACTCATACACATAAAGTAAAAATAATAATAAATTTTAAAAAAAAGTAAAATTAGTGGGTCAGAAGAGGGAAGGGAAAAATTATCAGATAGATGGCTTCTTTTTGGAAAAACTGAGCTTTTAGTCTGGCTGAATAATGCAGAGATGACCAGCAGAATGTTACAAATTCAACTATATCTGTATTTCACAAGTTTTATGCTGTAAAGCATAAATGTGTAAACCAAAATACTGTCACATTTTTTAATCAGAACAGAAAGCTTGACTTACAACTGTCCTGCAAATATTAGAAATAAAATGTGAAAATTAAACTAGTAGATTTACTAATGTTTTCATTTTTTGTACACTGCATTTCGTTCAGTCTTTGGTTCTTAAAGGACATAGATTTTGAAGCACTTGGGTGTAAATGACATTTTTTTTTGTGCTCATGGTTCAGGATAATAAAATGTAGAATTATATCTTGCTAATTTTGACATAGGGAGAGGGAGTCCATTTTGCACTCTATTTTCCAGAATCAGCAATTAGTTTCTCTTTTCTTGTCCCCATCTAAACATTTCCTCTGAGCTCTAGAGTTCAGCTACCTCTCCAGGAAGCTGAAATGTGCCGGCTGACCGCTGATAGATAAAAGAGAAGGATACTTAATCATCATTGAAAATTAAGGAAACCATTTTTGTAATGACACTAATAAGGTCAATAAAACTGGATAATCTAATTGTCTCTTTCCCCAAAGAAATGTCCTTAGTACCCTCTTTACACATCTACCATTACCTAGGTAATTTAGGCAAAAAGCCTCGGCTTTCACATGAATTGCCTTGGATTGTTATGTGGTTGTTTTCAGCTGGAATTGTCTAGATTGATATAGTGTGGGTCCATGAAAAAAAAGCAGGCTACCTTCAAATAGATGTGGTAGTGGGATTTTGTGCATTAGGTGCATGTCATTCATCATTGCTGCCTTTGATGTTTGCAAGAATACCTTTTATGGAGAGCACAGAAGACAAAGTACATAGAAGCACTTAGGGATCTCTACACCCAAATCTAAATGACAATAATGGGATGCAGGTTACTCTACAGGCTTTGATGAAGTGCATACCTCAGATGAAATATTGTGGTGCTCCTACCTACAACTACTGTACTGGTTGCGTTCAGAAAACATTGGATAGCTTTTAAAAAAATATGCAAAATATTAGCCATGAATGGAAATTAAAAACAAATCTTATTTAATATGTGGATTAAAAATAAGATAATCTGATAACTCATACTTGTCCAGCCAATACCACCTTGATTCAGGGGACATTCAAGTGAGTGATCATGTAACCAAGGAAAATCTCATACTGAGGACAAGGACTGAGGTATGCTACATTTAGTTAAATAAAACCCATGGAGGACTTGGAAATGTTTTGAAAATTATGGTACTTAAATCAAGAAGTATCCTTTTCGGAACAACATAACTGATGTCTTCTCTATGGATTTTGAGCGCTCTGATCCTGAGAAAAATTTAGAGATTCATGTCATGGTTTGTGTTTCCTCTTTGAATTGGACTGAAGGGGCAGCATGAGCACAGTCTTTCTGATTGCCCTGTTGCGGCTGCAGCAGTGCCCCTGTAGTTCTTCAGTACTTGCTAGACAGTGCCTATAAACATGCACAATATAAGGAAATTATCTTATCACATTTGTCTGTGGTGAATGATCTGCAATATGACAGTTTGAGCTCAAGAACAGTTTGTATGCTTCCACATTACTAACAATTGTATACTTGATAAACCATACATTCATGAAATGCAGTTTTCAAATGCACAGACATCCAAAAACACTGTACTAATTCATGTTATATATAGTTAGATAATGACTTCCAAATGATTTTCACAATATACGCAATTGCTGAAAACTAGAAACCATTATCAATATTGAAAGTCACAGTCAAATCTAATCCAGAAGAATCCTATAAGTAGTTACTGGAGAAGAATATTTATGACATTAAGAGTGATATTTTAAAGGCAAGCTATAGAGATTGAATCAAGTTGGATAATATGAAAAAAAAAATCTGTCTAGCCGATCTTAGAGTCTCCAAGCACATCATCTTCTAGTTAATTTGTAGTTAAAATGAGTAAAACTGGTTATAATCATCTGCATATCTAAAAATGCCCTAAAGTCTTGTTGAATTGGAAGCTTGCCTATGAAGATCTTTTAAGAAAAATTTTATAAGGTAATTGCTTTTAAAGAGCAAGAGTTTTAAAAGGCAAGAATAAGACTGGAGAGACGGTTGACCACTTAAGAACACTAGCTATTCTTGCAGAGGACTGGTGTTCAATTCCCGGCACCCAGAGGGCAGCTGACAATCTTCCTTAACTCCAGCTCCAGAGGAATCTGATGCCCTCTTCTGATCTCCACAAGGATTGCACGATATGGGTACATTTATGCACATGCAGGCAATACACTCATCCACATAAATAAATAAATAAATAAATAAATAAATAAATCATAAATAGTTTCCTTTTAAGGCAATAATTATAGACATGGCCAAGCTAACTGTGAAAAGGTGAAGGAATAAGTAGTACAAAGTGATTTTTTTTAGAACAATAGAAAGTAAGATCTCAGATTTATTTAGTAAAATTTTAAAAACTATTTGCCCTACTACAACACCATCTTGTGGTTTTTATAACCTCAATTAATTTAAAATTTGATTGAGTCATTGAGTGCCCAGATGTTTTGCCAAACATTATGCTGGTGCATCTGAGATAGTAGTTTTGAATTAAATAAGTATCTTTCTTTCTCCCCTTTTTCTTTTCTTGTCTTTCTTTCTTTCATTCATTCTTTCTTTCCTTTCTTTCTTTTGGTAAGGTAGCACTATATCGCCCATTCTAGCCTTGAACCCTCAGTCCTCATGCTTCAGCTTCCTGGGCACTGGGATTATAGATGTGTACTGTCATAGCCAGTTGAAATTAATATTTTGCTGGAAAACCAAGTAAACAAATTATCTTCCCCAATATAGATGGGCCTTGTGTAATCAGTTGATGGCCTGACTAAAACAAAAAGGCTTAGCCTTCAGCAAGTAAAAGAGAATTTCCCCTGCCTGGCTATTTTCAAACTGTAACATCAGCCTTTCCTGGCTTTTGGTCTCAAGTAAAAAAAATCAACTCTTCTTGGATCTCCAGTGAACAAACCTTCAGAAGAGATCTATACTATTTGCTCTCCTGGGAAGTCAGCTTGCTGACTTATTGTGTGTGTGTTTGTGTGTGTGTGTGTGTGTGTGTGTGTGTGTGTGTCCTTCAGTTCAGCTCACAGAAAGAGGTGACCCTTTTTTTCTAAACCCAAGCATTGCCTTTAAACCATCTTTCTCTAACATCTCCAACCTTTTCCTCTCCATTAGCTTTTTTCATGTAGTTGCAATCATATGCAGAGCTTTACTATCTAATCAAATCCATTGCTTTAAATCTTCCTCCCTACATTCAACTCCCATAACTTTCCAACTCAACTCCAATCCTGCTTTCTTTTTCATCACCAAATTTTACAGAAACTTGTGGGTATCTGTGTGTTCAATGCCTCATGGTTCACTCTACTTACCCTGCAATCTGACTTCTGTCTTCATCAAATGCAAGTGGTTTCTCGGGATATTTTATTTGGATTGCCACTTTATCAATATATGGATTCTGGAACACAATTCAGACTACAGTAAACCAAGTGTCATATAGGAAATAGACTCAGTGGCAAGCCATATTCTTGAGAAGATTGTACAATAAGAAGAGAAAGAAGGGGTGGAATCTAATGTAAGACATCAAAGTGATGTCTTGTTTGTTTCAATGAGAAAAGCTTGAATGAAATCTGAGTCAGTACCAACAGAAACGAATACAGTAAAAGGAGAGGCCAATTGAGCAAGAACTAGGAGAGCTTTAAAACGGATATAACCTATTCAAAATATATGAGAGCTACCTATTCTATAAACATGAAGTTAACAAGTTATGGAGCACCTGGAATACCTATTACTATTCCCCTACCCAAAATATGTAATCATTTTAGCTCTGTCATTGAAGAGAAGGGCTCAATTTCTGATACTAGAATTGTGGAAGAACTTGAATTCCACAGAAGAAATAAAACTCTAATACCTGGTTGTATAGTTAAAAGGGTATAAGTCTCCTCTTCAGCTATATTATAGGGATACGTATTATTTTGTGATTGGTTATAGAAATCAAACCAGCTCTTATAGCATTGTCTCTATGGGAAAAACAATTCAACTTTTCTAAGTCATAATAACCAGATGGTTACTTGTCTGTTAATAAGTAGAAGGCTGTATATCTATTTCAATGACTTTTAACACTAGAAAAAAGTGAACATGGGAACTCATATAGGGAAACTACTTTCAAAGTTAATTTACAAAGAACTCACAAAAACCAGCCCTATTGATAAGTACGCAAACCTCAATTTAACCCCAAAGTGGAGTTACTCATTTAATTTGACTTTCCTACTTACCAGTCTGGCTCCAAATGGTTCTTACCTGTTACCTCAGATCAATTTCCTCTTCACAGTAGAATTAGCTTTGGTCTCCGAGGAAACTCCAAAAAAAAAAAAAAATGGATTACAGTCTATGAAGACAGTAGCCAAGGCTAATTTAGAAAGATTCTTTTGAACAGTAGTAGCCTCTTCAGAATATGTTTATAAACTCCAAAGATATCACGTAGAAGATGTAAGAAATCATTTTTCAAATTCTGACACATTCATTTGAGAAAATTGAAGGCATAGCTTGTCTTCCAGAGTGTTGAAGACTGTTTTTTTTTGTTTGTTTGTTTTTGTTTTTGTTTTTTTAGAAGATTCTTTTCTAATCTGCCAGCTGAATTGTAAGTGCTTCGAGCTAGGAACTGTGGCTTCTTTGTAGTCCTATACGTAGTTCTGTTTGGTGCCTTTGAAAAACATGTTAGTTAATGAATGTTTTAGATTGATAGTCAATATGGATGAATGTTCTTTTGAGTCTGGTGTGTATGATCTAGGCATGTAAATACTAGTAATTCTCATGTGCTGTTTGGAACAAAACAGCACATGTAATAGAAAAAAACCCTTGCAACAAATAGAAGGAACATGGAGAATGGATGATGGCCTACTGCCAAAATTAGCTTTGAACACAAACCAAGTGGGAGAAAGTAGAAAAGAATCCTAGAAGATGGAAAGATCAATCTCATTTTTTTTTTTTTAGTATATAGAAAGAGCCACAGTATATGGAAAGTTAGTCAATTTGACAGTTTGGCATAACTCTAATGCCGTAGCATTAGTACACCACCTTTCGCTTCAATTCTCAAGCTTTCCCAGAATCCCCCAATACTATCATGATAGCTAGCTTTACAACTGACATATAATTTATCAGCTCTTACTCCAGAGACTTTGCTGGAAATGACTACAGATCTCAAAAATAAACTTAACTACCTAATTGTCAATTTCTGCCATTTGTTTCTAAATTATCTTGAGTATATCCTAAAAAGTGACATTTTCCCAATTTGTAAAAGCACACCAACATTTAGGTTCGCATCCTAATATAAAAATTTCCATAGATTGATATTTCAATACCAATGTCATAGTCTTTAAAACATGCAAATGAAATCAGGGTTTTTATTGAAGAGACAAAATGAAATAATGATGATGTTGGCAAGAACAAGATTAGGAATATTCATGAAGAAGGACAAGCATATATTTCCCTAAAATGTAGTGCTCTCTTTCCCAGAGGAAGCCATCTGGCCTTTTTGATTGCTAGTTAAAACCAATTAACACAAAATGGTGATACTGTCTTATTGGGTTTCACCACAAGCCTCCTGGTTCCATCCTTAATCTTATGGTTTCCTCTTAAATGCTTTCTGTTAATGGTACAAATTGAAAGCAACAACAGTAACAACTAATGTTTAAGCTGAATAGAGTGCATCAGAGCTCAAGCAAGCACTCCTCATTAATATCTGTAATCGTCACCTTGCCCCAAAGAGACAGAGATGATCACAACTCAAGCCTGCTCACGCACACAAACTGTTCCCGCTGGCTTTTGGAACAGCCAGGCAGCCAGCTGACCTCTTACTTTTTGTCTGCACCACCAGCACCTGGTGTCCTGGGAGTCTCGAGAGTGAGGTATCAATGGCGTCAAAAACAGATACCCCTTATTTCACGCAGATTTCCACACAGTGGATCATGATGACCTGAGGGTGAAAGGAGCCTACATTGCTTTTGCAATGGTCAAAAGAAAACCACTAACTCAACCAATTTACATGCGGTGGTCACTGATACAAAACTCCAAATCCCTCCGTAATTGCCTGTTTTCTCAGTGTTCAGCTCAGGTTTTCTCCTCTTAATGCCTATCAGTGAAGTTTGTTTCTGTACAGATTATCTTTTTTTTTTTTTTTTATAGTAGTGCTATGGATTGAACCCAGGTCTGAGACAAGGCTCTACAACTGAGCTACACCCCCAGTCCTGAGAATTTCTTTTTAATTAATTTTTAAATTATTTCTATTTTTTTGTGTATGAGTGTATTGCCTGCAGGTATCTAAGTGCATCTGTGTCCTGCAATGTCCTAGGAGGTCAAAAGGGGACATAGGATTCACTGAAACTAGAGTTAGGAATGATTGTTAGCTACCATGTGGGTGCTGTGAACTTGAACCTGGTTTCTTTGCAAGAGCAGCCACTGCTCTTAACTGCTGAGTCATGTCTCCAGCCTTAGCCTGAGAATTCCTTAATGAACATTTTCCCATTTTTGTATGGTTCTGTCAGTCACCTCTCACTCTCTCTTATACCTCATCCATAGCTACCCCTGTGCATAGTCTCCATTGTTCTGTAAATGAATCTAAGCTCACTTAAAGAAGATAAAGGAGACAACACACAATTGCATGTTTTAACTAGGTATATCCACTACCAATTTTGTGTGTAAATGTGGTAAATCAGCTAGATAAATCATATAAATTAGGTATAGATTAGCACAGTGTTCTAAGCTGTAGCATGCTTACCATTTGTGATATGAGATGATTTTAGAGGATACACGGATTAATATTCTTATGTTAATAGTTGTATATTTATTTCATTTTATTGGTACACACATATATAAACATATTTTTAATTTAAGCAACTAATAAATGATAACATGCAGATATCAATATCATAATAGCATCTGCTAAAAGACCAAACTTTAAAATTATTTAGGTTGTGATTAAGAAATGTCTCATCGAGGCTGGAGAGATGGCTCCGCAGTTAAGAGCACTAGCTGCTCTTTCAGAGGCCCAGGGTTCGATTCCCACCACCCGCATGGCAGCTGTGTGTAATTCCAGTTTCAGGGGATCCGGCACCCTCTTCTGAACTCCACAGGCATCACATGACATTAGTGCACCTACGTACATGCAGGCAATACATGTGTATGCATAAAACTAAAATAATAAATAAAATATTTTTAAAATTTGAGTTTTTATTTTATGTGTATGAGTGTTATGCCTGTATGTGTGTAAGTGCACCTATGTTGTGCAGTACCCATGAAAGACAGAAAGGGTGTTGGATCTCCTAGAACTGGAGCTACAGACAGTAGTTAGCCTCCATGTGGGTGCTGGGATTGGAACCTGGGACCTCTGCAAGAACAGCCAGTGCTCTTATCTGCTGAGCCATCTCTCCAGCCCCAAATAAAATATTTAAAAAAAATCTTTCATGTCTTAAAGTCCTAATCTGCTATTTATTAACTTCCTTGGACAATTTTTCTTCAGTTTCAGTTTTCTCATTTATGAAATATAACAATAATAGCACTGACATCACCAGGGTGAAAGATAATATGTAAAGATATATTTTAATTTTTAAATTTTAACTAATTTAGTGAGAAAGGAGAGAGAGAGAGAGAGAGAGAGAGAGAGAGAGAGAGAGAGAACGGGGGTGCCATGGTATACAACTGATGGTTAGAGGACAACTTTTGGTAGTCATTTCTAATCTTCCACCTGGTTGTTTCTGCTGCCATGATATGTTCTTTAGGCTAGCTGACCCAAGTGCATTCCAGGGCTGGAACTAGGTTGCCAGGTTTGTGCAAGTGCTTTAATCTACTGAGCTTTCTTCCTAGCCCAAACTTTCACTTTTTAAAATAAATGAGCATATTCAAATGAGGGCTTGAGCCTTTAAATGATTCTTCTAAGCAGGAAAGGGAAATTTGAATTACCAGACAAAATACATCAACTTCTAACAGGAAGATGATCTAGAAGAAAGAAAGACAAGCTTTGCTCAAACAAATCGCTAAGGACTTTAGAAGTTAGTATTATTGCTAGATGTTGGAAGAATATCATAGTTTGCATAAAATTCTAACCTGGAATAAGATGTTGGATCTTCTAATCACCCCTGCATGCCTGTGCACATCCAACAAGCAACTATGTTCATTCTTCTTGACATGCCTACACCTAGCAGTATTTACTCCAACATAATGGCCCAACCAGAAACTGCTGAATTGAAAATAAGGGAGATAATATGTTTATTTAAAAAGACTTGTGGGGGCTGGAGAGTTGACTCACGGATTAAGAGCAGTGGTTACTTCTGCCGAGGATCTGGGTTCAATTCCCAGCACTCACATGGCGGCTAACAACTATCCATAACTCCAATTCCAGGTGACTCTAATACCCTTTTCTGACCTCCGTGGGCATGGCATGACACAGGTGCACTTTCATACATGCAGGCAACACACTCATACACATAAAATAAAATAATAAATAAAATTAAAAAAAAAAAACCCTTGAGATGGTTAGTTTTAATTGTCAATTTGAAACAATCTAGAACTACCCAGGAGAAGAGCCTCTGAGAATGACTGTGGAGGAATATCTTCTGTTGGGGTCCTCTGTTATGCAAGTAGAAGTCTCTTCACGTCCGGATAGCTTATGAGCTCGGAAAACCATGTGCTGCAGACTCCTTCATAGCAGAGTGCCTTCCTGGCATCCTCCCTGACTCTTCTTTTAAAGTGCTCGCCACAAATACATGCCCTCTGGCACAGGAGCTACCAGGTTTTAATCAGGCGTTGTCTGATAGCCTGATAGAAGCCCACCGCCCTATGTAAATGAGGCATCCTAAAAGTACCAATCAGCTAAGATTTCTTCTACTGTCTCTACACTATAAATAGTCCCAGTTTTACCCCAATAAAGTTGGAGCTGGAGCAGGAACTGGATCACCGAGACTTGGAGCCGAGCTAAGTCACTGAATAAAGGAGCTGGAGCTGAATCACTGAGATCTGAGCTGAGTCACTTGTCTTGAGCTGTAACACTAAATCCTGTGATCCAGTCTCCCCGGGGGGCGCTATTCCTCCGTCACAACTCACGGACACCCTGGCTTTCGCCGTTCCTCGTACGCTTCCCGTGTGGTCCAAGTGGCCAGTGGACCTCATATCCTGAGGAAGGTATATGGGTGAAATAGGGACGGGATCGACTGAGTAGACCTCAGTAGAAGAGGAGCTTTCACTGCCCAGGAGTGCGCGCTGGGACCCTGAGAGCCCAGCGCGTCCACGCCTATAATCTTCATTACATTAACTGAGGCAGGGAGATCCACCCTGAATGTGGGCAGCACCATTTGAATGGGTGGGGCCCTGGGCAGAATGAAAAAGAGTAAGCAACCTGAGTATTAGCAGATACGCATCAATCCATTGCTGTCTGCTCTTGACTATGGATATAATGTGACCACCAGTTCTCTGACACTCCTGCTGCTGTGACTTCCCTGCCATAGTAGACTGTAACCTGGAAATGTGAGCTGAATAATCTCTCTCTCCTTTAAGTTGTTTTTGTCAAGATATTTTATCGCACCAATGGGAAAGTAAACTAAGACATTTCTTAAAATCCTAATAAATTTTTTAGATAATTTACTATGATACTGTTCCATATATTTGTGAGAATTTGTGAGAATAAACAGACTTAAAACATTTTAATTAGACTGAGATAGAAAGATTCACTTCTTGGTCTTTTAAATGTCTCCATACTACTAGAAGAATGTCTGTGAATGAGTTTGGATATTCAAATAGAAAGACCTCTAAGTGAAATTAAAGACTGAGATAATATAATGTAAATAAAATCATGTTATTCTCCAAGCAAAATAAGTCCTTTGAGACATGCCAGAAATCTCTTGGGATAAAAATAAAATACCACTTCCCACAGATAACGGATTCAACATCATTTTTCTATATTTTATTGTATTGATAAAATAAATTCCTACAATTTCCTTAATGAATCTGGTAATTGTGGCATAGCACTTGAAAACAAATCAACTACTCTGTTTTTCCTTGCTGTTCTGTTCTCCCTAGAGATTCTGATGAGTGAGCAAGGGAAATAATTAGCATTCATAACTAATTTTTGGAACAAAGTCAAGACTTCTGTAACATGGAACCTTATTTTTTTAATTTCTATTATCAGGAACAGGAGATCTAAAGAGTACATATGGTGATTACTCTGTAAAAGTGTACAAAAGGTCACATTGTCCACTTAAATATCAGTCAAATAATAAATAGACTTAAAGAATGAGGTACTATTTTTTAATCTTTGGAATTAAAAAGAAAACAATTACCTCATTAATATTCCAGTCTTTTGACATAGACTCAACAGGTCTTATACATGACATGTGAGAGGTGAAAATAGTATCTACAGTATAAAACCATTTTTTTAATATCAGTTTTTATAGAGTTTCAGTCTGCTAATTACTGAGAGGTCTAGCAAACACAACATAATAATGGCTTGCTAGTGTGGGTACAACTCGATTAAAACTATACTAACATGTGACCACTAATACATTTCATTTGGAAAATTGACTATGAAAGACCAATGATATAATAAAGGGGGAAAAATATTTTAAATACTATTTATTGGATTGTGACCAAATAAAAATGTTCAGAGATAAAAGAATAGGGAGTTAGCTAGCTATTTAATATTTTCTTTCTTTGCATGTAAACATTGTCATTTGTTTTGGATATATGAAAAGGGCTAACAGAGCACATATTCAATAGACAGATATAGTAAGGAATTTATGGTGATCTTAGGTATAAAAAATTCATAAAGCCCCTTGAATACAGTTCTGAATTTGATGCCATGGCAGACTGCAGAGTGTCTATAAGCAAATAAACTCAAAAACCCGAGATTGAGAAAGCCTTACCACTAGACTCTCCTTAACTTAATGCAGTTGAAAGAATATCTCTGACCTAAGTTACCACCTCTGACATTTACAGAAATGCAGTAAAATGAATTGAGTGGGAGCAAGCAGGACTGGATTCTAATCCTTACCTGTATCTCTAACTTGTTTTACCCTGTCTTTTGACCTTTTGGAGACTTGTTTTTCCTATTAATATACCAAAAACAACATCTGCTTCACAGGATGGGCTTGAAAATTAATGGGGTGATGTCTGAGAAGTACTTGAATATCAGATGTTCTGTAAATTCTAAGTAGTGTTATTCAGTATTAAATTCATTATCCTTCTTTAAACCACCTAACCAACCTGCTTCACCTGTGATATGATCTCAGCACATAGGTGTAAACAAGAAAATGTCAATCCGGATGCCACGTTCTTCTCAGTTTAATCAAACAATAACTAGCAATGTTTTACTCATTTTTTAAATTGAGAACGTTGAACAAGTAAAATTTATCGATCGTTAAGTACACGGCCACCAAACATAGGTATTTAGCAATTTGGACACTATTGAATGTGTATTTTTATCAGTTATGATGATAAAAGGTATCCAGTTGCTTTTCTGAGGAAATTCAGCCCTTGTCCATTTTTTTAAGTTAATAGCTTATACCCTGAAATGAGAAAATGATAAAAGATGTTTAAACATGTGCTTTTTTATATGATCACATGTGAAATATTTTCAGATGCTGCTGTGAAAAATGCTATAAGCAGGCTGGAGAGATGGCTCAGCAGTAAGAACACTGACTGAACGTTCTTGTAGAAGACCCGGTTTCGAATCCCAGCACCCACATGGCAGCTAGCAACTGTCCACAACCCCAGTTCCAGGGGATTCGACTGCCTCTTCTGCACAACATGGGTACACTTACCTACATGCAGGCAATGCATTCATACAAATAAAATAAAAATAATAAAATATTTTTTAAATGCTATAAGCTTGTTTTCATAATAAACTAAGGCTAAGAAAAATTCACTAGTCTGCTCAAGTCCATAGAGCAATAGATCTAATACGTACCCCACCTTATAAAACTACAAATTGAGTCTATTTTAGTTATACTGTTTTAATTGAATATGATCTTCTAAGGTTAAAAAAAAAACCTTTTACACCAAATCTGTAGCTCTTCTAATGAACTACAATTGTATAAATTTCATAGCTTCTCATAGGCAATTTCTATAAGATTACTCAGTTGATTGCCCCATCTGTTTTGCCTTTCTAAGTCTATCTTTGATTATCTTCTTCAGATTTCAACACTGCCTCCAGTTTCTAGACCCCAAAAAGGCTGTCCATTGGACTCCATTATAGTGCTTTTTCTTTGCCTCTGTACTTCTCTTGCTCCCTCTGTTTTCACAAATTGTTTTGATTGTTTTCTTCTAGGCCTCTGTCCTTAACAAAGTTTCCACTTGAAGTATAACTATTTCCTCCAAGAAATTCCAGGATATGATCAAGTCATACCACCACCAAGGACCATATGCTCTAGCTCCAGCAAAAAGACAGAGTGTTTTCTGTTCTAATAATGTCTCTCCTGCTTGGGGAACCCCGTTACTCCACATATTGTCCTCTCTTTTTCACATTAGCTCTTTAAAACACTTTGCTTTGTCAATAGACTCTTGTTCCTTCCCGTTTGGGAGGAGAGTGTGAGGCCAGAACCCCTGTGGAAAAAAGGCAAAAAGTTAGCCAAGTCACCAAACTGGGGGAAAGTTGAAGGGGGAAAGACTTTAAGAAAACATTCTTAGTATAGATGGTTAAATGGCAACAGGAGATAAATGTAGGACACAGGTGGCCAGCACGTGTTTTGAGCAAAGACAACATTATCCAACAGACAGCAAAATTCCTTTTGAATATTGGCATTTGCTGGATAGGCTCAGAGAGCTAAGGAAGAGGTTTTCCTTTAGGCATTGTTATTATTGTGGCAGCATGCACTACACCAAGGAAAAGCTTACTGAAAATCCTGCCTGGCCTCTCACAAGACTATACTCTTATTCTGCTGCACTCCGATGAATCTCTACAGTCCACAACCATAAGGGAGGTAAAGGAACAAAAATACTGCCTGGCAGTGTGGCCCCTGGCATGTGTAGTTCATATCCTCCCTTATCTAAAATAAGGTCTTTAAACTGACAAAGGAATTCCACTCTGGATATCAGTTGCTATAATATCGGAGGATGTGTACAGTTTCTAAGTTCCTCTACTTGGGTCATTTTAGGAACTAGGAAAGGATTACTGCTTTCTTCATTTTGTTGTTCTGATATATCCTTCATAAATGTAGGTAAAAATCATTAACAGATGGCTCTGGCTGACAGGTGGGCAGTATTTTGGCTATTGAACAAATCTGTATGCAATAATCTTTACTATTGATCATTATAGTAATGTCACATCGGCCCATCTGTTTCTAGACTTACATGACCCAGACTCTGTCATCTAAATTAGAGAACAGAAACCTATATTGGCTCAATTTATAACCAATTACCAGAGACCTAGTATTATGATGTAAATGAATGGCATGCAGGTACAGTCCAGTCAATCAGCCCTTCATTTATCATCTAGTATTTGCTTATCAAATGTATATTATCTGTTATTATGCTATTCTGGAGGCAGTCAGAGAAGCATCTGGAATCTGAACAAACATCTTCATCTATGTGTGAGTAGAAGAACAGCCAGGAAAAGGCTGACAATGCCGTGTCATTATTAAATCACAAGTTTAACTCACTTCATTGAAGGTGAAATAACAAAAAGAACTATTCCAAGATCAGTAAGTGTGGGCCACTCTCTTCTGAATAATCAGTGCATTATTGCTTGTCTGCATGATTCCTTAATCGTATTTGCTTAAGGGTGTTGAGGTACGCTACGATGGTGACAGTTTGGAACATGCTCCTGACCATAGATTTCTTATATTCAGCTGGGGAAGGTATTCTGGTGGAAGATGGAGGACTAAGCACATGGATTACTTTACTAGTTTCATTGAAGGGACAGAAAACACGTTTTCAAAAATAATTAAAACGTAACAGGGATTAAAAAATAGGAATAGCAGTGGGCAATAGCCCAGAAAATTTGAGTAACTCCTTAAAGATAGAAAGCAGATGGAATTTGATTAATTGAGAAAATAAAGGAGAGAAAACTACACTTAATCTAGGTTAAGAAGAACAGCTTCTTCTGAAAGAACTCCAGAAAAGTAAGCACTAAGCTTAGACTCAAGAAATGTTTTGGTAAGAGTAGGCCACAGGGCAATTTTCAACGTATTGCTCTGGATTCAGAAATACTCAGCCAACAGCACTCCTTTCTTTACCCAAAGCATTCCCTCCCACTGACAACTAACACTGGAGTTTTCATTTGCCATCAGGATTAATCTTGAAAACTGCATCTGCATTTTATATCTGCCTGGGAAGTAGCTCTCCGAGTTAGAGACCTGCCTCTTAACCAGAGGAGAGTTTGAGAAAGGTTTAGATTCCCATGACAGTTTTCTATGAGCTGATGATCCTCATTCCTGCTTGCACATGAGAATCACCGGGGGAAGCAGTCTTGTTGAGAACTACTCCTCAAATGCACCCTTCTTAACCTTCCGTGAACATGAAAATCACCCTAGGACCTTGTGACAGTACAAATTTTTCTTCAGCAAGTGAGGTAGGGCTTCACTTCTATTGAAACCCCAGGCTCACAAGATCCAAGGCTGTTGATGGAAGCAGCAAGACCCTGAAAGAAACATAAAAGGATGATAGTTTGAAGATGAAATACAAATATTAACTAACCTAACCCATGAAATGGAAGGTATATTTACACAGGTTGAGAAGTGGGAGGAAACAGAAAGATGAAGATAATTTACAGGATGCTAATTTCAGTATCTTTCATACCTCACATTTCAGATCAATAGAAGCTGAATAGTTTCAAGTTGAATTAAGAAATACAGATGTAACTTATTGAAAATTGCAAACAAAAAGCAGTAGAACATATATGGGTGGTAAGATGGAAATAAGAATCCTTGAAAGTGGGCTACCATTTTCACCTTACAAATAATAAAAATAATAAAATACTCTGACAAATACTGTGTTAAAATCATTCTAAATATCTGACATGCCAACTCAATAAGCTTTTCAAAAGCTGTGAGATAGGTGTTACTGTTGTCATCACTTTCACTCATGACAAAAATAAAGCCTAAAGAGATTAAAGAACATGCAAAAAGTCACAAAGCCAGGAAATAACCGGAAAGAATTCAAATCCATGCATTCTGCTTCAGAATCTCTGCTGTCAACCACTAAACTCTCCTAAATGGGTCAACAGATGCCATTTAAAACACAAAGGAAAAGATGAAGGATATAGCTTAGAGGTAGAATGCTTGCCCAGCAGGCACAAGGCCCTGGGTTCAATCATCAGCACTACAGAAAAGTAAATAAATACAACAAGAAGTAGCGATATTCTTTAATGTTAAATTTGAAACCATCTGAAAGATATAAACCAAAAACTAATGAAAGTGATATCTTTATCCACTGGGTGAATACCACTGGGCTAGTATCTTTATCTGCTGGATGTGAAGATGAGGATATGTTGGATGTGAAGGTGAGGATGTTAAATTTGCTTTTAAATTTAGAGACTTCTGAGAAGCTTGGAAGTGTTTTTCGTATACAAAAGCTTTTACTTAAAAAAAAAAAAAAAAACCTAATGCCTCTAAATGCATTCAAACTGTGGAAAACACTCAAAAATATTCATGGTAATTGTTTTCTAAAGGTGGGTTGAGGTAGGGAATTCTGCATATGTTTTTCAACCTCTGTGTTTTTCAAATTTCCTATAGCTACTTTTGTCTTCTAAATGGTGGAAATTTCAATGAGTAAGCCACATTGTTGAAAACAGCAGTGCCTGCTAATCCACGCATTGAAAAACAAGTGCTTGGGACACCTTTGGGACACTAATAAGAAGCTCAATGATTACCCCCCTAATTGGCATGGATTCTTGATTTCTTGATCCCTTTGCTTCTCCATTCTCTATGCGCATAGAAAAGCAGATATTTTAAGTAGTAGTATCGAGTAGCTTGTCCCAGATTGTACTCTTTCACAGTCTTTTAAATATCAGAATCAATTCCAGAACATTAGGAATAGCTTCTATCTGAGGCTTTCATGGAAACAGATCCCAGATATGCTACATTTAGCATGACCAAGATAACAAGAAAACTGCCTTCTTGAGAAACACTGCAATTCCTCCATACAAGGCAGTCTTTATGGACAGATCATTCATCTTTACAGCTTCAGAGGTATTAAATTCCTTCGTAGTCCTCTTATGGATATCCTCTGTTGGTCTAGTTCAAGTCCTAGGTTAATCTGAGATCCCTTACAGTTAATTGTGCATTTGATGAATTTAGAGAGGTTAGTCTGAACCATCTTTCAGCATTAAAATTTCAAATAGGAGTGGCTTAATATAACCTGGAGTTTGCAGGAGCAGATAGCTCACAGTACCTGCACTAAATGGCTATGCTGTTAGGAACTCAGCAAGAGACTACAGTGTTGTCTACCTTGCAATGTAATTCAGAGAATGTCACCTCTTGATTTGGAAAGTAATCATCACAGAGTTCTGAGTATAATACAAAGAGTAAATCCATGGAGCTACTAGTGGATTTTCCTGAAATCTGTTACAGCAGAGTTGCCTTGATAATTTATTCACGCTTCTTATATAGAGATTATATTGTGCTCATATTGTGAGGAAGCTGAAATGCTGGTATGCTCCAAGTTTTGAGGACTAAGAGGATAAGTAAAGACAGAGTTGATACTCATTCTCGCACATATATAAGATGGCAATGTAACTAAAACAACTCCATGTACTGATAAAACCCAAACTACAAAACTTGTGCTCAGTAGACCATAATGGGACTCAGGAATTCCTGACTTTGGTATAAGAAATGTGCAATAAACTCTGAGTTGCCCAAGAGAAGTTGTGTATTACTCTTTTAAGGGCAAGCACGTCCTTGCATCTCCTTTTGCTGCCGATGAATGTCAGGGGAAAGGGAGGTTTCAAGTTGCTTAACATATTAATCATTGAGACTAGGAAGTTTTATGTTCCTGTTTCTTATATTTGATTTAAATTAGCCAAAACAAATTAATACCCTCAGATATTTTTGGAATGTGAAAAGATTCAGAATCATCAGATGCAAAGTATTTAAGAGCTACTGAAAATACCTAAGGAAAATGGTAATTTAAATCCATGACAGGTTAGTTCAGGAAATGTCTAAGTTAGAATAGTTTTATGAATATTTGCAGTAGCATCATCTTTGTTTTAAAATTAATGTTCAGAGCTGAGTGTGGTGGAACACTATACTCAGGAGGCAGAGGCAGGTGGATCTCTATGAGACTGATGTGACCCTGGCCTACATAGCAAGTTCCAGCCCAACTGGGGCTACTGGAAGACCCAGTCTCAAAAAACATAATGCTATGTTAGCACACAAAGTAATGGGTTTCATCATGGCACCTTCATATGTGGGTGTCCCTATGCCTTGTTCTCATTCATTCACGTCCACCACTGCCTTTTAGCTCACTCTCCCTCCTCCAGATGCTCTTCTTATATTCTTTCCTCAGTGCCCCATTCTCCTTTTTTATTATATGTATTTCATTACCTTCTCTACAACCCACCTCCCTTAAGATCTCTTTCTCCCCTGTCATGATTCCTGTTTTAGTTTTGTGTTAAAAACCCCACACATACTTATAAATGTATACAAGTGAATATTTAATTTTATATGTAGGTTCCTCATATGAGAGAAAGTATTCAATATTTGTCTTTTTTACTCTGATTTATTTTACTTAATCTAATGACTTCCAGTTGTATCCATCTTACTAAAAATGTCACAATTTCCTTTCTCTTTAGGGCTATGTATGATTCCTTTGTGTATATGTATCACATGTTCTTTATTAACTCACTGTTGATAGATATATCTAGGCTTGTGCCATTTCCTATACCCTGTGACTAACACAGCTATACACAAGGATGTGCAAGTATCTCCATGGCATATTGACTTAGGAAGCTCCTGGTTCATCTTACTGAGATTGTCATACAAGCAAGAATATCAAGGTACTTCTTGACTCAGAGCTGGCTTCAGTTATACAGATGTTGATTAAGTGCCTAGTTGACAGTGCAATCATAGTGTGTACACAATTTCACAAAGTATGCATTTGCTTTTATAGCAAGGACTTAATGCTCGATCTCTTTTCTTACACCTAGGGCAAAAGGCATACTGAATTAGTACAGCAGCTAGAAGTACGTTGAGTAATACTGAGTCCTTTTTGAAAGTTCCTAGTCCTCAGAGGATATGTTGAGAAACATGTTTTGAAGTTTACTCAAGCTCATATGTCCTAATTTTATAAATGTCTACAACTGATTCCTGTGAGTATAGATCCATTCCTCTTAAATAAACCTTTGCATCACTCAGATAAAGTATATGAAACAATAGTTTTCAGGAATATGATAGTGGATCTGCATGTCTAACACACTCAAGAGAAGCACATCGTTTATTTCACATGCTCAGGTTTCTGCATGTGGGCAATTTTCAAACTCTAGTGCAAATAAATAGAGCCCAAGTAGAAAGTAGAAGCCTCACTACAAGAAGGAAAGTGAGAGCGGAATTATCCATTCCCATCATCACTGAAATCTGTTGGGAAATTACTGGAAATTGAGGCAGGGGTTCAAATATCTGTGCAGGAATATCCTTAATTCCTTAGTCAAGTCTTCATGAGTCCTAGCAGAAAATTTCATTTAGGAGACTGAGAGTTGATCAGAGATTTCAGAATGTATATAGTGCTGAAGATATATTACAGTTCTGAGCATTTAGAATAAAAAGACCGTGAAGAATATGCCAGGCATTCACTTTAGAACTAAGAAAGACTATGTCTGGGGCTAGAGAAATGGCTCAGCAGTTAAGAACACTGGCTGGTCTTGCAGATCTGCGTTCGAATCCCAGCACCCACATGGCAGCTAACAACTGTCCATAACACCAGTTTCAGGGGATCCCACAGCCTCTTCTGTCCTCCTCAGGCATTGCATGACAGGGGTGCACTTACCTGCATGCAGGCAATACACACATACACATAATATAAAAATAATAAATAAAATATTCAAAAAATGAGAAAAGTGAAAGTTTTCTCTTTAAAAATAAAAGAAAGACTATGTCTAAGAATAACAATCCTTAGGTGTGGCCCCAAATAAAAACAATCGCTTCTACCACAAACAAAACCTAAAACTAGGTATTGACAACATTCAGGAGCTACTCCAGTAAGTTTTCAAGTCATAGGACAGATGATGTCCCCTGCTATGTTTTCTTTATTCACCAGGTTTACAGTGCTAGGTATCACTTCCCTCCTGTGGAGCTGACTTCAAGTCTAATCAGAGTGGTTGGTTGACCCCATAATAGTACTGCCACATTACACAAGTGGGCACATCTTCATTGTAGGTTGGTCTCATAGTAGGGTACACATCCAATGATCCTTTTGAGATAGGGTTTTGCTAGCTAACCTCAAACTTATAATCCTTCTACCTTAGCCTCCTAAGTGCTGAAATAATGGAAATGTACCAACATACCTGACTGATACTCCAGTAATTTAACAGCCTTTCATAACAAAAAACATATTCTTTGGAAAAAGATAACAGAACTAAGAATGTCTACAAAATATCATCTATAGTGTCTAGTATACAGTAATTTATTTATATAAAGAAAGCAAACAGCAATATTAAAATTCACTGAGATGTAAAAATTATCTCATCATTGTAATTGACAAGAAAATATTTTAAATAGTTATTAAAAGCATATTTTATGATATAATGTGGTGGTACATGCTTTTAATTCCCCCAGCACTCAAGAAAGAGAAATAGGTGGATCTTTGTGAGTTTGAGGCCAGTTTGGTCTATGTAGTGAGTTCTAAGCTATATGGGGCTATAGAGAGACCCTATCTCATAAAAACCCAAGTAAATAATTAATTT
>NW_008355642.1:2949464-3001842 GCF_000622305.1 Nannospalax galili
AAAGTCAAAATTTTGTTTTGATATGTTGTAGTGTTGTTTTGTTGTTTGGTACAAGCTCTCATTATGTAGCCCTAGCTGGCCTGGAACTCATTCTGTAGATGAGGCTATCCTCAAACTCACAGGGATCCACCTGTGTCTATCTCCTGAGTTCTGGAATTAAAGGCATGTTCTACCATACCAGGAGATATGTTGGAAGTTTAATAAAATAAATGCTCAGTAAGATTAATCAAGAACATGAAACAAATAAACAATATAACATCAATATCAGGAATGAGAGAGGAATATCATGTAGACTATGAACATGTTGCAAATATTGAAAAGGGACGTTATCAACAATTATATGCCAATAAATCCACAATAAAAATGAAATGAACAAATAATTTCAAGACAATAAATTACCAAAGCTAATATGACAAATAGAAAATCTCTATTTCTTAAAGAAATTCAACACATAAATAAACAACTGCCCATACCTAAGCCTTATATATAGACATCATATATAAATATTCTATCAGCATGCACAGCCACAGCATATAAGGCCAAAAACAGACTCAGGAAGAAAGGAGAGAGAGAGAGAGAGAGAGAGATATTACAAGCCACATGTATCTAATGTCTACCTTATTGGGTAGCACAGATAGAAAACATTTTGATTATTACACAGAATTGTATAGGACAACCCTGACTCAATGCAATTCTGAAAACAATATTAGATATACTTTGGCAAAATTTGTAAGAATAGTGACAAAAATCTTGAAAAAGGAGAGCAAATTTCAAGAAATCATACCACCTGACTTCAAGACTTTATGTAGAACAACAGTAATGAAGACTGTGTGACAGAAGAAACAATAATAGATAAATAAAAACAAATAAAAAGATCATTGGGAAAAATAGAGGTCAAAAATAAACTTACATACGATGTTTCAGAACCAATACAAAACAATTCACTGGAACAAAGGGGAATTTCTTCCACAAATGATGCTAGAATAAGTGAGTATCCATATGGAAGAAAATCTTAGACAGCTATAATACCGCACACAGCAAACAAAAACAGTATTGAACACAAGCCTTAGATTTAAACCACAACAGTTCAATGTATAATGTTACTAGAAGAATACAGAGGATAATTTCTTTTCAGACTTGTGGTAGGCAGAATCTTTTTAGAATGAACATAGCCACCATGATCCATAAAAGAAAAGAAATGCTATTATTTATTTCATCAAAACTAAAAACTTCTGTTCATCAAATACAACACTTATGGGATTAAAAAAACAAGCTACATATTGGATACAGATATTTACAATATTTAACAAATAATTTGTATCTAGAAAAGAAAGAAATAATTTTAACATCAATAGTAAATGAATATTTACCTAGTAAAACTAAGAAAAACACTTCTAAAAATACTTTATCAGTAAATAGATGATGTGGGGTGTGGTGACACAAGCCTTTAATCCCAGTGCTTGGGAGGCAGAGGCAGGCAGGTCTCTGTGAGTTCAAAGCCACCCTGAGATACAAACCGAGTTCCAGGCCGGCTGGGGCTACAGGGAGACCTTGTCTCAAAAAGACCAACAACAAAAAAATACATGATTAGCTAATAAGGACATGAAAGAATGTTCAATATCATGTTTTAAATCAGGAAGATGAAAACAAAAGCCATATCGCAATAATATTACATAACTATTAGAATCGTTAAGGAGAAAAAATGTTAATATGAAGTGTTGGAAAAATATGGTGCAACCAGAAAGGCTATAACATTGCTGGTGGAGAAGAAAATGCCATAAGTTTGGAAACCTATTCAGAAATTCCTTATGTATTTAAGTACATATCTTTCCCATAACAAATGATTTGACGTCTATGCAGTTTCCCAAGAAAACTGAAACATATGTTCACAAAGACTTCATTCAGAATGACATAATATCTTCATTGATAATAGCCAAAATATAAAAACAGTTCAGGTATCTATCAATAGAATTATAATAAATAGCAATATATTATAAAATCCTTATAAGTGAGTATGTATCCAGACATAAATACAGGAACCAGGAAAATGAAAAGGAGCCAGGGAGGGAAAGGAAAAGAAAGAACCTGAAAGAGAAGAACAGTAGAAAACAGGTGTTAACAGGGGAGATATGGATAAAAATGGGGTTATTTTAAGGGGCAGAGGGAGGGAAGGTTATACAAGGAGCCTAGGGGATAAAGGGAAAGAAAGAACTCAAGAGAGGTGGGACCATAGAGGAAGGGTATTATTAAGGGAGAAATGGGAAAAACGGGGGAACCTTAAATGGGAAACCATGGTGGAAGTGTTAGACAATGTGAGAGATAATTAATGCATAGCTAGTGTTAGAAAACCAGAGGGAACCATATTAGGCCAACAACCTGCTGGCAAATTATACATACGACCAGATCAAAGAATGTAATATATGTCTAGGCAAGGTTTATCTGAGAGCATTTGGTCTTTGCCCAAGCTCTATCTACGTGGCACATGGTAATTAAAAGTACCAGAATGGTGGAACTAACCTTCTTGGGTATTTAACAGCCATACATTGAGGCCTATACTAATTTGGTCAGAGGGACATAAAGGACAGTTTTTGCTCCTTGTTGGGTATTTAACAGCCATACTATGAGGCCTATACTAATTTGGACAGAGGGACATAAAGGACAGTTTTTGCCCCTTGCCCTCCTAGGTCGACTAAGTTCCAGGGGACTATGAGTATCTCTCAAAATGTCCTGTAACTGTGGTGAGTCACCAGTCCTCTTGATTAAGGAGGTCATGGAGACCCTGCCAGATGGACCTGAACCAGTGTCCAGTCTACAAAGAGGAGGGTCAACACAGAGGAAACATTTCCTCCATGCTTCCAAGCTAAGCCAGCCATAGTCGAGCAGGACCTTTGACTTATCTTCACATAGACAGAACGAGTGAAAGAAAGGAGTCAGGGGTTCCTCCCAAGCCCATGTTACCCCTGAGGAAAAGATCCTCAAATGATCTTAAGAGTAAAAATAAATTGGTTTATCTGGGCCAATTGTAGGGCCTTAAACACCCAAAAGGAAAGTATAACCAAAGATTAATGGGGTCAATATAATTTTTGAAGAGTCCATATGTATAGCTAAAGTCTATGTAACAAGAAATAATGCCAGACAGGAGATACGTTCCTTTGAGTTATTGGTCAGGGTGGCCCAAGGGACTCCCAGATAGTAACCCAGCATAGAACTGGGAAAATGAACAGAAGACCCCAATCTTACCTACATGAATATTGACAACTGATTGCTGCTAGATGAGGAACAGTTGGTCTTCCTAAAACAAGGATCTCTAGATAGGCTGACTAGATTCAGCAGAAAGACAAGCACTGGGAAATGGCTGGGGGTGTTGACAACACAGTGGACAGTAACAGGGATGACAGAGTATATGAGCTCCAGTGTGTGGGAGGAGGGAGGCTATCGGAGGGTGCCATTTGGGAAGTGGGTATATAGATGATTAAGATTGTGTGGGATATTCTCTATAACATACACACAGAAAAATCAACAAATTTTAAAAAAGACATATTTGAGGAGGAATCATAAAAATGTACTTCATGTTAAATTGTAGAAGTGATAAACATTACCAATGAAATATACTTGATGACTTTATCTCCATACTCAGGTACTAAGGATCCAAGTGTAACCAACTGTGACTAGTAATAATCAGATACATAGAGATTAAAACACATGTGCAAACATCTAAGTGTTAGTAGCATTAAAATGTAGAAATCAGCATATTTTAAAATGAAATGGTGATCTTTAAAGTGTAAAATCTCATTCAATTTTATGTTTTACAGGGTTCGTACTGAGTTCAATATTGTATAACTGTATTAATTCAACTGTGAACCTAAAAATTTACAGTTTTGAAAGTGAAGTATCCTTGCTCTGGAATGTGTTACTGAATATGTTAAAGCTCTAATGAAATGCTTCTTCTAATCATGTGGCTATTAAACAAAATTGTTTTAAAGAAAAACACATGAAAATTAAGATGGATTAAGTTCTTGCTACAATTCTGAATACTTTGGAAAATACTATTTGAATTGAAGAGAACTTTATTTTTCAACCAAGTATCGTATACCAAGTCAAAGGATCAAGAGGCTCACTCATCCCTACACCGTTTCACAGGATGTTATTTGAAGATGAGCCTTAGTGAAAGAAAGGAATAAACAAAAATAAATCATGTTATTCAGGAAATGTTGTGTCTAATATAAGAGAGCAATCTGTGAGGACAACCACAGGGAGATCAATTGCAGTTTGAAATATTTGGTTAATGGATGAAGCAAGAGTTCTACAGGATACAAGAGGGTCAAGATAGATCTTTAAAGTGCAATGTTGGGGAGAAAACCAGGCAGAGATTTTGGAGAAGACATTGAAAAGTGAAAGAAAAAATTAATAGTGACTATAGGAAAATAGCTGCCCACAATGCACCCTACTGCCTAACTTTACTCTGAAGCAAGTAGTATGTAAGCATCCATAACAATGTAAACATTACTCATTGACTTAACTAAAAAGGATGTTGTAAGTAGATGAAGACAACTGGGAATCTGAAATGGCAATGAAGAATGAAAGCAAAATCCAGAGTTTTCCAGACAGCTGGACAGTCCTCATATGAGCTCACAGTGGCAACATGGCCAAGTCTCATGTAAGCTCAAAGCAGGCACTATCCCAGCATAGAAATGGGGAAGTAGGTAAGAAGCCTCTATCCTAGCCGAGGAACTATTAGGAACAGATGGCTGCTGGGAAAGGGAGTGCTTTTTTAAGGTTGTGACTCTGGACATGTTAACCGTGCTCAGTGGATGGATGACATTGAAGGGCATTTGGGGCCAAAAATTTGACTAGATAAGTCTTTAAAAATGCATACACATGACCAGTCGTAGTGGTGCACACCTTTCATCCCAGCATTTGGGAGGCAGAGGCAGATGGATCTCTGAGACTGAGGCCAGCCTGGTCATTGTAGTAAGTTCCAGACTAGCTGGGGCTACAAGGAGACTCTGTCTCAGACAAACAACAATAGAGATAGAGACAGGCAGAGACAGAGACAGAGAGACAGAGATGACAGGGAGGAGTACGTGAACTTGAGTGGCGGGATAGTAAAGCAGATTGTGACTCTGGACACATTAACCAGGGTCAACAGATGGATAATATCAAAGGTCATTTGGGGCCTACAGATAGAGAAGGAGGTCTAAATGTGATAAAAATACATTGTATGAAATTTACAAAAATTCAACAAAAGACTTAAAAATTCCTAATGTATCGTATCAGGGAATAAATAGGTAATACATGAAATGAAAATATTAAAAATAATGGAATACACATATTATTTAAAGTTGTGGAGTTACCAGTTAAAAAGTCAAGACTGAGCCTGGGAACTGGAGAGAATGATTACTTCACATAAGTCTGTCTTGTTTGATTTCATTTTTTAAGAAGACTGTCATTGTGTAGTCCAGGCTGGCCTTGAACTCATGATCCTTTCTCATTATTTGAAGTGCTGGGGTGACAGCCATGTGCCATCATGTCCAGCTTAGTATTTGAGATTAAAAAATCATTAGTATGTGTTATGTTTCAAAAATAGCACATATTGGGGGCTGGAGAAATGGCTCAGAGGTTAAGAACACTGGCTGTTCTTACAGAAGACCTGGGTTTGAATCCAAGCACACACATGGCAGCTAACAACTGTCCATAACTCCAGTTCTAGGGAATCTGACAGCCTCTTCTGTCCTCCGTGGGCATTGCATGAAATGGGTGCCCTTATCTTCATGCAGACAATACATGCATACACATAAAATAAAAATAATAAATAAGGGGGTTGGAGAGATAGCTCAGCGGTTAAGAGCACAGACTGCTCTTGCAGAGGACCTGGGTTCGATTCCCAGCAACCACATGGCGGCTACGAACTGTCCTTAACTCCAGTTCCAGGGGAATCCAAAGCCCTCTTTTGACCTCCATGGCATTGCACGACACCGGTGCACTCACATACAAGCAGGCAATACACTCATACACATAAAAATAATAAATAAAATATAAAAAACAGCACATACTATACATCATTAAATAAAACATCACATGCTTCTTTTACTATAAACAAGGAGAAATTCCAGAAGAGATAGAAACTATTTCCCTTTGTATTTTAAAGAATATATGAACCAGGTATATATAAAAAAAATAGAAAAAAAAAACACTGCAATAATATTTTCTTGAATGTTTATAGCATATAATGTTGTGCAACTGACTACTGGACTCTTTTCTTAAACTTTTGATCACTGTGTTACAGTAGTACATTTTATTCAAAGAACTTAACATAAATTCCTCATTGATCTGTTCCACATTTTATTATTTCTAGGCTGTCTTTCCTTCCTCTACTGTGTCCTCAATACTCATCTCCTACTTTTAATCTTTTTGCTACTGTGCTCTTAGCTTACAGTGGTACCTAGTACAAAGTTCTCTAAATGCTCATTAACTACCTGTTGAGAGACAGGGGAATGCAAAGAGACTAGAATGGATTTAGATCATCAGGAGATAAGACTCTTCAATAAATTTCTGAAAGCCCAAAATGCTGAAGAAACAGTGTTAAAGAGTAAAGTATTTTAGAAGAAGCCACAGGACAGAAGGCATTCAAAGGTGAGCTGCAGTAGATGAAATTGGGAGACTTTTCTATAAGAGCCCTAGAGTAGGAGCCAGAAAAGCACTGAAAGTGGGAAAGCCATTCGATTTGTGCATGGAAGAGTTGACGTCCTACCCACACATTTCCCATTCCCTCACAAAAACATCACAACAGTATTTACTCTGAATCAGAGACTGCCTGGAGAGAACCTAAGAGCTAATGTTGAAGTTAGTGTCTTACCATAAAACACTCCTCATTTTGGCATCTAGAGTTCCCCAGACACCTGCTAATTCACTACCTCTCAGCTTAAGGTAAAGTCTACAGGACCGTAGACTGTAAGTCTTGTTCTTGTGCTTTGAGCTTCCACTTGGTGTTTCTACTTTCTCATTCATAAACATGGGTAGACAAATCTTTGATGATAAAAATCAAGCGTTTAACTTGAAAGGTAAATTAATAAAAATCATAATTGAACAAGAGACTATGTGACAATGAAGATAATATAAAACAACAGTCACAAAAGAAAAAAATAGCTCACATTACAAACAGCATGAAGAGGGGCTGGAGAGGAAGCTCAGTGGTTAAGAACAATGGTTGTTCTTGCAGAAGACCTGGGTTTGACTCCCAGTACCCACATGGCAGCTAACAACTGCCCATAACTCCAGTTCCAGGGAATCCAACAGCCTTTTGTGTCCTCTGAGGCATTGCATGACATGGGTGCACTTACCTACATGCAGGCAATACACTCACACACATAAAATAAAAATAATAAATAAAATATTTAAAAAAACAAATAGCACAAAGAAAAATCACTCAGAGGACAACAAAGAATTGTTAAAAATTAAAGTGTGAATAAAAAAAAGGAACAAAAATTCGAATGGAAAAGTTGGGAGGCAAAGAAATGGAAACTATGCTGGGTGTAGTGGCTCAGGCCTTTAATCCCAACACTTGGGAGGTAGAGGCAGTTTAAAGCCAGTCTGGTCTACATAGTGAGTTCCAGGATAGCTGGGGCTACAAAAAAGACCAACCAAAAAAAAAATGAGATTACAGTTAGAACAAAAGCTAGAGTAAGAGGGCAATGTAGATAAATAATTGTTTATTTCTCTGTGCACAAAACAGATCTTTCTATAAATTAAAAGTCCCTACAAGCTATTTGCTATGGTGTTTTTTTTAAGAACTATATTAAGAGGAACAATGATAAAATAACAAAATGCCAAGAGTCAAAAAATAATTTCACAAATCCTAGTAAAAGCTTTTAGCCCTGATTCACAACAATGCCCACAAATTTCTGACAACAGTTATTTTCATGTAGAATTGTGAACAAAGAAAATGTATTAACCAAGTCAGCTAATAGAATAAAGACATTTTCAGACACGAAAAGACAACCAATTTATCTCCTACGCATTTTAGGGGTTACTTAAAACTTGCTTTGGTAAAATCAAAGTGCAAACAGAGAAAAATGAAGTTGTCGGATTAAAGAAAAGTAGATAAGAATTGGAATCGTAAGACAAAGAAGTCCTTGATCAGTCCCTGGGCAACAGCAGATACTGAAAAAATAAAAGAGGTCTCTGGGAGAGAGGTCACTAGCATTAATGTACAGAAGGCAGAAGGCAGTGGCAGTCAGCTGTCTCAGTTGTGGGCAATAAGAAAATGCAACTTTAAATTCAAACTTCAAAAGCTGTATGAAATAAAATAAAAGTTGGTTGGGTTTTATTAGGAGCATCTATCAGCAATTCTACAAATACAGCAACAATAAATTTACCCATTTTTGGAAAAGTTTGTGTTGGTCTACATTCTAAGGAATGGCTGCCGTTATTGTTGAGTCAAAGGGATTGTTCCCACTATCCTGCCTTGATACGCCAATGGAATCTAGAAAAAAAATGACAGAGGTTAACATCAATACTACAATTGAATGTTTAAAATAGCTTGAGAGTACAATCAAGGCAATTGGAGTATAAAAAAAAAAATCACATAATCTGTTTGAACTTGATCCCTGGCATATTTTTCATTGCTCAGATAGGAATATAAAACTGGCTCTTTAAGAATGTCAATTATATAATAATTTAGCATGAAATTTGGCTTACAATAAGAACAATAGTTATAATTATAGAAACAATCACATGCCATTTAAATATGGCTACTTAACACAATTCGAATATTATAGGTATAGTTTACAGAAACGAAGAAATAGGAGATAAGGAGTGGTAAAAGGAAGAAGATGAATCTTGATGCCTTTATATTCCAAAATGGTAATTCAAAAAACATGGAGTTAGAGTCAGAGGTTGAACTATTTATATTTTGCAGGTAACATGGTAGAGCTGAGAGGAGAGATATAACCTATTTTTGAAGGAATATTGGTTAGAAGTTTATAACTAGCATGACAGCATATCAATAAAAATATCTCAAGTTAATTAAGACATGATTACACAAGCGTATTACTTGGAGATATGAACAACATGTGAGAGAATTTTTAATGTTTGAAAAGGTATTGCAACTGAGGAGCAAGATTGAGGGTAATGAGGTGTGGGCAGGGGAGAATTGCTTTTCTTCCTTTTTAGTGTAAACCTCTCTGTGCTGTTTGATCTTTTGATTAGGTACTTAACCTATTGCTGTGCTGAAATTATTGAAAGTTTTATAAAATGAATAACAGAATAATTTTATAATAAAGTCTATATAGAAAAAAAATATGCCCTAAATTCCATAACATGCTGTTTAATGATTTATCGAACTAGGGACATAGCTCAGCTAGTTAACAACTTGCCACACAAGCAAGAGGGCTAGTGTTGATATCCAAAACCCTTGTAAATGTCAGGTGGGTGTGGAAGTCCACCTATAATTGCAGTGCTTTCAAGGGAGAGACAAGAGATTCCTGTAGCAACCTCTCTAGCCAGACTAGCCATATCTGTGAGCTCTGGGTTCAGCTGAGAGACCCTGCTTCATTGAATAAGGGGGAGAATGATCAAGGAAGGGTCCCAATATCAACCTCAGACCTACATACACAAGACACAATTGTGCACATGCATCTGATTATACATGTGCACCTATTCACATGCAAATATGCATATACACAGGCACACACAGAGGCACATGCAAAAAAAAATTAAAGAATTCTTTAAGGGTCTGGATAAAGGATATAACACCACTCTGCAACTAATGTACTCAAGCTCTTAGAACACTATTAATACTGTTTGTCAGGGTCACTCAACAGGGGCTGATGCTGATGAGGACTTAACTCTCCATATAAAATAAATTTACTCTATAACTTTATTCCAGGTCATAGTGACAAGAATTCCTAACTAGGAATAACAATGATAGTGACATATGTTGTGCCACCACTGATGTTTAGAAGGAAGCTTTCTAGTAAGACACTTAGCAAAATGATTGTATCTTAACATACGAATCATAAAGAGCAAGGTAACTGAGCTCAGAGCAGTTTGGTGGTTCCTTAGAGGAGCATCGTCTTCTGCTCAGCAGTGGCGGTGGTCAGAAGACGGGTCTACAACTTTGGCTTTGGGTGAAAGAAAATGGCCAGAACCAAACAGAGCAACAGCTCATAAGTCCACGGTGGGAGAGACCCCCTCCTGTCCTCCCGCAAACAGCTGGCTACTAAAGCTGCCATAAAAAGCGCCCCCTCTATTGGTGAGGTGAAGAAACCTTACTGCTACAGGCCCAGTTATGGCTCTTTGAGAGCTTACTCCTTTTCAGAAATTGAATGAGCTGTTCATCTGAGGCTGCCTTTCCAGAGGTTGGTGAGAGAGTGCGCCCAGGATTTCAAAATTGACTTGAAGTTTCAAAGTGCAGCCAATGGCGCTTCAGGAGGCTAGAAGTGTACCTGGTGGTTTTATTGGAGATACTAATCTGTGTGCCATCCATACCAAGAGAGTCACCATCATGCCCAAAGATAACAAGTTGGCTCACTGGATGCAGGCAGAGAGAGTTTAAGAGAAGGCAGTTTTTATGGCATTTTGTAGTGAATTCTGTAAAACACATAGGTTTAATTTATGACTTTTTTGTAAGGAATTGTTTGTAGTATGTTGCATTTGTACTTAAGTCATTCTATCTTTCCTTTGGGATGAGTGGGAACAGTGACTGTTCACAGACCTCAGTGATGTGAGCACTGTGGCTCAGGAGTGACAAGTTGCTAACATGCAGAAGGGATGGGTGATACTTCTTGCTTCTCGTGACACATGATTCTGTATGTTAATGATTTCTTGGGTAGCTATTAAGAAACTAGAAAGGATAAACGTGTACAGGGTCCTTTTTCAATAAAACTGGTTATAACTTGGAAAAAAAGAACAAAGTAACTGATGAACTATTTAATGTACTCCCTTGCAGTCATTTTAGTTAAAGAATTTGCATAGTAAGATTCTACTATTTCTGGTTTTATTAAAGAATGAGTTTATATAACAGTAATTTGCAAGTTTTTTAAAAAGATTTTTATCCTTATAACCATAAAAATCTTGCCATTATTAAAAATAATGCTAAAGTTGTTTGAAAAACTATAGGGAAATGTATTGTTTCACAAGCTTACTTAAAAACACGTATGTAGGGACTGGAGAGATAGCTTAGCTCAGCAGTTAAGAGTACTGGATACTCTTGCAGAGGACCTGGATTCAGTTCCAACCACTCACATGGAGGCATTGCATAGCATGTATGCAGTTACATGCATGCAGGCAAAACACACACATAAAAATAAGCAAATAAGTAAATTTTTACTTTTATTTTGGTCTTTTTGAGGCAAGGTCTCCCTGTAGCCACAGCTGAACTGGATTCGTTATGGAGACCAGGCTGGCCTCAAACTCACAGAGATCTGCTGGCTTTTGCCTCCTGAGTGCTGGGACTAAAGGTGTGTGCCACTATGCCCAGCTAAGTAAATTTTTAAATCCACTTATAATATATATGTATATATGAGTATAGCTGAAGGCTATCTAACAAAAATCCCAATGCCAGGCAAGGAAAATCTCCATTCAAACTGTTGATCAAGGTAGTCAAAGAGACTCCAAAAATGGCATCAACTATTGCCATAGCCCTTGGTTGCTTTCCAGAGCTTAAAGGTAAGATCCTTTTGCTGAAGACACCACACTTCAGAATTAGGACTTGGATGAATCCAGCTAGAACTGACCTGGAAAACTCTCCATGAAGACTAACTCTGAAAATATTAGAAGTTGTTATGCAAGCTGCCAAGGGAGATACACAATCCATACTTGTATCCAGCAGGAAATTCTATGAACCACAACAATTATTGTGCCTGCAATATATCTCTATCAGTGTAATAGTGGCACTTTTATCTTGGGGGTAACCAACAGCTATCTATTTCAACATAAGGCCCACTCATACAAGGTAATCCAGGCATAGTACTGTAAACATACCTAAGTACACATGGTAAGAGAGAGGTCATGGACCCTAGAAGAAAACCTATTGCTGCCATTTTCCTAAACCAATGTAATTTCTTACTATATTCTAGATACTTGTCCTTATATTCATGGGCAAGTGTAGCTCTCATCATTCATCAAAGAAACTTCTCTGCAACAGATGGAGACTATAACAAAGTTCCCCAAATTGGTCAAAATGCAGAGAATAAGGACCCTGTGGCACCCAGCCTGAATTGATACATCTGCAGTGTAACCCCTATATACCTAAGGCTCAGAGAACATCAAGGAAGAAGGGGCAGAAAGCTTATAAGAACCAGAGGAACGGAAACCCTTCTGCTAGATAGTATCTTCCAGACATGACAGAGGAAGCTGCACCCATGAAATCTCCACAGTATTGTTGCCTAAACAAGACATGCATACCGAGAATATCACTTGGCATGTGGATGGGAGAAATTTCACATGGCTCCATCTTGAGATGAAGAACTGCAGGCAATCAATGGCTGCTGAGAGAGAGAGAATCAGTTTTCTTTAGAGACGAGCTCCCTGATAGGTTATCTAACCCTAAGTTGTCAGTCCTAAATGCTTGTACATGGGAGCACCACTAAATGAACTTGGTGCATTCATTATATGTCTATATAGATATAAAACAATACAACAATAATAATCAAAGAAGACAAAAAATTGAGAGAAAATGGGAGGTTGTTGGAAAAACTGGAGGGGGGAGACAGAGCTAAATATGGTAGTCATGTATGAAATTCTCAAAAAAGAAACAAAAAGAACACATGTTGGCAGTGAGAACCACTAAGTTATGCAATGCACCAAGTAATCTAAAACACGATTTTCAAGCTACCAAACTATTCTGTAACAGCTTCTTTCTAATTATAATATATGGCCACTATCACTCACAGGAGAACACATATGATGATTTCATGGGTCAAGGTTTTATTCTCAGAATAGATGAAATCCAATTTTCAAATCAGCAAGTTTTATAAACAATGCCTTGCTTTTCTTCCTTCCCCATACTAAAACCTTAACTCGGGCATAATTCATAGTACTGCCACCTAACGTAGGACGACACCAGATTAAAATGTTACTGGCTATTTTCTCCATATGTGTTTTGCTTTTACTTCCTTTTCCATGTTGCATTATTGTCAATTAGGTCAATTGACTTCTTTCGGTTTTTTTATCTCTGTCTCCATTTCGGCTACCCATGCCTTAGGCCTACCACAGGTACCCCAAAACACTTCATCTTTAAATATTTACTGACTGCTTTCATTATTTCTTTGTTTGACATTTTAGAGCATCAAAATTCTTACTTTCAGATTCAACATTTTCTACTGTAGCATGGCTTTGTTTTTAAATGTCACTTCGCTAAATGTCTTCTCCTAGTGTTTTCCAATGTACAAATACTACTCACCTTCACTTAAAATGTTCTTTAAGTAACCCAAAGGCATCAGTTCACTTAACTTTTCCCCTTGTGTCAGAGTCACAAATGTCTGTTTTTTTGTGCCTGCCCTTCACAATACTTATCATCTCACTGACTTGCTTTTTCAGCATGAGATGTGAGAAATAATGCCGTGGCTTAAGAAAATAAACTCAAAAGTTTAGTCATGACTTGGCAAACAAAGTTCAAATGGGATGTTCATTAGAAAGGCCCAGTCCTTCTGAAGTAAGTTGCCAATGAGGCGAGGAAATGGGTCCATGCACTGAAGGAGCCCACTAATGTAATTCAACACTAGCTTCTTGTTTCTGTCTGAGGAGGTAGGTCAAGGGGACACCTTGAGAACTCCCATTCTCTCCTTAGCCTCTAAAAGACTACATGGCACTTTTTAGCCACTTGTTCAAAAAGATAACTTACAGGCAGACCAAGCACACCAGCTTTTTCTAAGTTCCACAAGCATACTTTCATTTGACATAAGGCAGAAGACTTGCCTGTATAGATGCTGTTCTAAGTGCATTCTACTATTTATCTTATTTTTCAAAACTCAACCATTGAAGAAAATTTCAAAACAGGATTGGTCTTCTACAATACTGAGTCTTACCTCCTTATACTGTATATTTTTCAAAGAGAAATGCTTTCTTGTTGAATAAATGTAGGAAGGTAGCACACTACTTTCTTATGACAGCAGCCTCTATTTAAAAAAAAACACTCTGCAGTACAGTCAATTCTTAATTAACTATGGTCATGGGGAAAGGCAAGCTATGGATTAAGTGTAGTTCTACAGGCAAGGAAGCCCTTACATTTCACTTTCATCCATTCATTTCTACCTCTTTCCTAATCATAAATTTTATCAGGGCCCTCAGTAATTAAGAAAATGCAGAGATTTATGTTTTATGTCTTTTCTTATCCCTGCCTAGTGAGCAATGAAATGGGGAGTGGGGAACAAGTAAAGGTGATATTATCTACTAATATGATAATCAGACACGAGGTCTGAAAGTTTCTGGGGTTTTATTATCAAGACAAGACCAGAAATTAGGAGTAAAAACAAATAAAGCAAGAGTAGTTTTATGAAATGCATATTTGTATCTATTGTGTGAAATGTAGCTACCAACTATGTAGTTCTAGGGTTTAGAACTATGAATTTAGGCAGATTCAATCATAACACTGCTTTTGTCTTCCTCAACAATCTTTCTAATCCTAAGTTACCCAAACTTCAATTTCTTCTCTGTGAAACAGGAGCTCAAATTGTGTTATGGTTAGTTTGAAAAAAGTATAATAAATATCAAAAAGCATATTTTGTTCAAAGATTTGCATAATCGCTGGGCTTGTTATTGAACTGTGTTCCATAGAGACTCTGGCTCCAGTAAGCTCCCCTGGGAAAGTATGGATCCATAGTTTCTGAACCTCAGCCATGTGAATGTAATCATACACAAGGGTTACCCTACAGTCTTCTATGTAGTTTGTGAGTGAGCCCAGGCTTGAGTGCTGATTTCTCCTTCCCAAGACAAACAAGTAGTCAAACCAGTGTGTATATGAGCTTTGTGCTGCTAAAAAGGTAAACAAATATTCTTACTTATACTGGTATTTCCCTTCCTGTTGGCCTCATTCACTGTCCATCTGTAAAATGAGGAGGATGGATGAAATGATCCATTAGGTATTATCCAACTCTGTGAGTTTGAGATTTTGCTCATAAAATTTTCAAGTTTACTCTTTTTCATTCTTTCATCTGAGCTCTCTTCTTGACAGAAAATCAAAACACCTCAAGTCAGTTCAAGCTGCTGAATAGAAAAGAAATACAGCCTTCCCCATCTCTTTGGGTACATTTATTATACTCTAAAGATTAAAAAATGAAATTAACGTAGATACAAATTATAATATTCTCAGAACCCCCAGTGGCAGGAGAGAACCAACTCCCCAAAATTTGCACCTGCAACTTATACATCACACACACACACACACACACACACACACACAGACACACACACACACACACACACACACACACACATATATACACACACCCCTAATAAAAATCAAAATCAGAATTTAAAAAGAATTACATATTACTTTATAATGATGACTCAGGCTGGTCTTCATAACAAACACTTCTATTTAAAACTACTAATGTTACTCTTAAGGATATGTTATATGTTTGGAAAGACTTGATCACTGCCATATAGTACTCAGGAATAACACAAGCACACATATAATGGATATCAATAAGCAATGATTTAATTAGAAGAGTTTAGTTGAGACAAAAAGACATGTGAATAGGCAAATAAAAAATGTGCCTCTATTAATGGCACAGAGGTTTCATAAAGATGTAGATAATCAGATTTGAGTTTTGTGAATCAGATATGTCAGAAAGATAAGAAGTAGTGGACACATGATTGTTTATAAAGACAGTAATTGAAGATTTGGGGATGTAGCTCAGTGCCTGCCTAGCATGTGTAAAGCTCTGGGTTCCATTTCCAGCTTTTCATTAATTGAGCTGGGCATTGCTTTGCATGCATGTTTTCCCAGTATTTGAGGGATAGAATTAGGACAAACAGAAGTTCAAGGTCATAATCCTGGCTAAAATGTAAGTTTGAAATAAGATTGAAATGTGTGAGATCATGTCACAAACAAGCAAACAAACAAGTAAAGAAATTGGTTGGGGTGATGAAAGTGATAAAAAAAAAAAAAACAAAAAGTTGTCAGTAGTCAAATTTTTCTTATGAAATTTATAAATGTAATGCTTAATATAATATTGACCTCTTCTTGGTTTATTTTACTTTAGTTCTGTACCTTAGAAAAAGTAAGCAATGACTTATAGGACTATCTATGAATTATATCCTAGCTACAAAAAGCATGATTTTAATAGATTTCCCTTTTACATTAAACACAACTGAAGCACAAAGACACTGGGAAAACTTGCGGAAATTAGCCAAAGCTTAAATTAGCCTAGAAAAGGTGCAAATTCAGATATGTCTGAAATCAAATTCAGTGCTCTTTTCACTTCTCTGTTGTGCCAAAGAAAAGTCAAAGGCAATTTAACTTTGAGTTACTATATGATCAAATGAACATGAAACATTCCTGGACAGCAACATATCTCAGAATGAAGACTCCAAAAAGAATCATCAGTGGTCTCCAAAGGTCATAGAGAACAGGTCCCTAGATTGATCTCTTGTATGTGTTAACATTTGTAATATGGCAAGGCTTTGGTTTCTGGCATGAATAAGTAATTTGCTTATGACATTTAAACCAGACATCATCTCATTGTTTTATCATTCAAAGTAGTGCCAGGCTTCCCATTAGTATTAAGGAGTTTGGGTTTTGTTTTTAGCTTATGGCAAATGAGATTTAGAGGTACAAGTGATCCAGAGAACTTTTACTGGATCCACAGGAAAAAAGAGACAGAAATTCACTATACCAATGCTCTGGAAGCTGTGTCCTACCCTTAGGGCTTAGTTGAAGAAGTGACTGTGTATTTGAATGAGGTAACTCTTGACACTCAGAATCTCCACTACAGTTGGTAAAGGCCTAAAGTCAGGAGCAGATTAAAGTAGCAAAACAAACTTGTGAGCCAGAATCTACCATCCTCGCTCCAGAAACCTTCTTGGACCCAGGCTTGAGCTAAAACAAATATAACACAGCTGACTACACTAGACTTCAATCCTGGTTCACTGAAAGCAGAAAAGGGCATCATTTTTATCTTTGGATTTAGAAGCCTACTTAAAAAAACATGAATAATTATAAAATGATCGATTTAGACAGCAGATTGAACACCTCTTGCATGTCAGGTGGCACTCATACCCTCCTCCCTATAACTTTCTAATACTAGGTCATTATACTTGTCACACTTAAAAAATGAGGTACAAAGAGGTAAATTAAGTTTTACAAAATGATGTATTCAATAAGAAGCAGAAATGGTGTGTACTCTTACATATACATGATTTGAAAATTCCTGACACCATAAATGGCACCCACGTAATAAGAAGACAGATGCTGTTGATAGTGATCTAAGCAAGGTCATTTCAGCCTAGCCACACATAAACTGTTCATAAACAGCAATGCTACCTGATATCTCTTATTGGAGTCCATAAAAATGTGTGATGGCGAGTGTGAATGTGTGAGGCTGTACATATACATGTATGTGGGTGCATGTCAAAGCCGGAGGTTAATGCAGGATGTAATCATCAATAAATTCTTCACCTTATTTTTTGAGATTTGGATTCCTTGTTGAACCTCAAGCTCACTGATTTATCTAGACTGGTTGGCCAGCAATCCCCACGGATCTTCCTGTCTTTGCTTCCCAGTGCTGGGATCATAGGGGCACACTGCCATACCTACCTTATTCACATTAGTTCTAGTATGTCAAACTTAGGTCCTCTTGCTTATGTGGCAAGCACTTTACCAACTGAGTCATCTCCATAGCCCTTATAAAACATTTTTAACACCACAGATCCCCTTAGAACACACACAAGCCTGCTTTGTTTTGAATTATATTTAAAATTGTTTATTATTGTGTGTGAGTTCATGTTGTATATGTATGTGTGCACACATGTAATGTTGCAGCATGTGTGTAGAGGTCAAAGGACAAACACAGGGAGTCAGTATTCTCCTTCCACCTTTACATGGGTTACACGGGTCAAACTCAGGTCATGTGTCTTGTGCTGAAAGCATCTTTTCACCGTGAGCCAACTCACGGGCCCTTATTTTGGTTGTTGTTGTTTGTTTGTTTGAGACAGGTTCATATTGTAGCATAGGCTATCCTGGAACTTAACATGTAATCTAGGCTTGCCTAAAACTCACAGCAGTCCTCCTGCCTCAGCTTCCTGAGTGCTGGGATTACAGATTGAGCCACCAATCTTGGAGTCTATAAGGCCTTTTTAAAAAAATTATTTATTATTTTTATTTTATGTGTATGCGTGTATTGCCTGCATGTAAGTAAGCGCAACCGTGTCATGCAATGCCCGTGGAGGACAGAAGAAGCTGCTGGATTCCCTGGAACTGGAGTTACAGACAGTTGTTAGCTGTCATGTGGGTGCTGGGATTTGAACCCGGGTCTTCTGCAAGAACAGTCAGTGTTCTTAACCACTGGGCCATCTTTCCAGCCCCTTTATAAGGCCTTTTCAAATAAATTTTATTACAACGAAAATGCATTAACCTGAAATTTAGTTATCAAATGTTTAAAAATCTAAAAGGCAACATATATGCTCTTTATTGACAAGATGTAACAGGGCATTTACACATAATTTTAAAACATACTTATGATCAAGGGAAATCCTTAATTTTACTTAGGTCAATAAAAAATGAAGGTGAAATTCTTCTATAAGAGTTAAACTTGGGCTGGAGAGATGGTTCAACAGGTAAGAACACTGGTTGTTCTTGCAGAAGACCCAGATTCGAATCGCAGCACCCACATGACAGCTAACAACTGTCCGTAACTCCAGTTCCAGGGGATTCCTCTTCTGTCAACCTCAGGCATTGGTGCACTTACCTACACAAAGGCAGTACACACATACACATAAAATAAAAATAATAAATAAAAAATATATTTTTAAAAAGTTAAACTTGAATTCTACACATGAATCTCTTAAGGGCTCAACAAGGAGCTCTACAGTGATATGGTGAACTGGCTTGAAAGCTGAAATTTTCAAGTAAATGCATCCACAGCTAAAAAGTAAAATATAAAATGTTATAATTAAATAAACTCTACTAAAAATAATGGTAAAGGGGGCTTGGAGAGATGGCTCACTGGTTAAGAACACTTGTTCTTCCAGGGGGCCTGGGTTTGATTCCCATGACATAGCTACAGTTACATACATGCAGACAGTACACTCATACACATAAAATAAAAACAATCAAAAATAGTGGTAAAAACTTCACAATCATTTCCTATTTTGCTGCATTTTATTGTCTATGTTCTCAAGGTTATTTATTTATATCTACTGTTTCTGTATGGAGGAAATAGTAAATATTAGTATGTTACTATTTCTGATATTCAGTGAAGTCAAGTTGGACATCAAGTTGGACATCAGGTATGGAAACTGGTAAATATTTACAAACCTAGGTTTTTATGCATCAGAGCCAGCTGTTTAATGTTTAAAAACATTCTACTCTGTCTGCAGATTCCATGTTAGGAACATCTGGTGAGAAAAGTAATACACCTGAAGGTATATCTTTATGGGACTCATTTACATCACAAATTCTAGGTTAGGTGGGAATGGAGAGATGGGTCAGCAGTTAAGAGAACTGGCTACTCTTGCAGAGGATGCAGGTTTAGTTCCCAGGACCCACATGGCAGCTAACAACTGTCAGTAACTCCTGATCTGACACCCTCTTCTGGCCTCCACATGCATTGTATAAATGGGTACACTTGGGGGCTAGAGGGAAGGCTCAGTAGTTAAGAGCACTTAGTGCTTTTGCAGTGGACCCAGGCTTGATTCCCAGTACCCACATGGCAGCTAACAACCATCTGTAACTCCAGTTCCAGGGGATCTGACACCCTCTTCTGACCTCAGAGGGTACTGCATGACATCGGTACACCTACCACATGCAAGCAATACACTCACACACATAAAATAAAAAACATAAGTGAAAATTTTAAAAAATAAATATGTATACTTACATACATGCAGACAAAACACTAATGCATATAAAAATAAAAATACATAATTAATTAAATAAATAAAATAATTCTAGGTTAAATCTGACAAAGTGTGTGTATATATTACACAAGTATATATATACTGTTAAGGTTCACATAGCCCTGCCTGCTCACCAATAGGGCCTCACAGAGCACCTCACAAGCCCCTGAGGAAAAGGAACTGAGCTGATTAGCACCCTGGTCTTTGAAGTCAAGAGAAGCGGACTTTTCTGCATTGTTTGGCCAACACAGCTGGCTTCCTCTTTGATCTCTAAAGAGGGAAGATTTTAACAGTCCTGTTCACCTGCTCCCCCCCCCCGACCCCTGCCCAACTTTAAAAATATATATCTTCCCACCCTCTGCATCCTCCCAGAAGCCTCCCCCTTAAAAAGACCCCAGCTCACGACCCAGGGCCAACATTTTCCCTGCCCAGAAGGGAATCTGTCCCATGTTTACCTTTGCTAATAAACTCTATTCCAATGGAGTTTTATCTGTGTCATGATGCTTTCTTTCGATCAACCCTATTTATCGTACAGCTACTTTATCTATCAGATGGTGCCAAAACCTGGTTCTTACATCAGGGACCACCTGGACTTCTCCAACGTCACTAATTTGGCTTTCAGGTACACTCCCACCCTTCTTTTCTCTCTCCTCCTCTCCCTAGCTCTGTGCTTTGCTTTCACCTCTTTCTGGCTCTCCTCACTGGGGAACACACTCTGCCTTGCCTGCATCTTCTTTTGATCTCCTTTCCTATTGAATTCCTCACTCCCAGACAGCCCTGGTCTCCGGGATGGAGCTGCTTCATCTGTTTGCTACCTCGGTTCCCCTGCCCCCCCTCGCCCAGGTATCTCCCCCCTCCCCCCTCCCTTGCCATGGGCCTGGAAGGTCTTCTATGCCCATGCAAATTCTCTGGATCTTTCTCCTCTCTCCACACCTCCCACACTAAAGCTTTCTACTCCCCACCATGTGCCTGCCAGCCCACCACGTCTGACCTCCCATGCAAGCTTTAAACCTGCATGACCCCAAGGCGTTTTTTTTTTTCCTTCCCACTATTCACCCCCTCCAGGCAGCTGCCAAGATTGCCAGCTCGCCTGCCCTGGGGATTTTTTTCTTTAACTTTCTAATAAAATGATAAGTTTCCAGCTGGGCCCATTCTTAAATTCTCTTATCAATGTGGCTAAGAACCCTTTAGGGGACCCTTTCTCCCCATTTCAACCTAACTAGCCTAAACCGGCTGGGAAACTTTGCTGGAGCATTTAAAGAATTTCAGGTGGCTTACCCATGGACAAATGGAAAACGTTTTAAAAGACTTTTTTTTCTCCTAAAATTTTTCTTAGGCAAAGGGGCTCGAAATTTTGATCTTAGGCCCTCTTGGGCACCAAGCAACTGGTGCTCAGGTGCCTACTTTTCTAATTAGACCTAACCATTTTAAATTTCACTAAACATAGTGAAGAATCGCGCTCAACACACAGAGACAAAACCAAGTTTCGGGATGCAAAAGCAAGAGGAATTTATTCATACACAGGCGCCTGCCAGGTGCCTGCAGACGCAGAGTCCCGCTCGGGTCAGGACTTGTGTGCCGGGCTTAGCTTGGGAGTGCCTTTTATAGAGCAGAAGCAGGGTACAGAAGCAGATGCATGGTTACAAGGTTATCATTGGTGCATTTCAAGGGGTACAAGGTATGAGGAAACAGTATTGCTAAATTCAGAGGGGGCTGTGGGTGAAACCGATTGTTATAGCTAACTTCCCGGTAGGGCCTCAATTCAGAGGGGGCTGTGGGTGAAACCGATTGTTATCGCTAACTTCCCAGTAGGGGCTTCAGGGTGGTGTCAGGAGGTCCGACCATAAACGTCCTTTTTTTTTCCACTGCTGGTTTCACAAGACCTGGGTTTGAACTTTGGCTCACCATATGGCTGACTGCAGTTCTTTCTCTAAAATGGCCTTCCTGCTGTCAGTCGGGTCTTTCAATAGAAAGATCACAAGCACTGCTCAGGTGAGTCATATGCTTTCAGACCAACAATGCACTGGTTTATATGCCTTGTTCCTTCTGCTGCCTTCATGAGTTTCCTTTCCAGCATAGCTTGTGTCTAGAAATTAAGAGGTCCTGGGAACTTGGCTTCACATTCACAGCTACAATGGTTGGTGAGAAACATGGATTTCTTTGATTTCCTTTTCTATTTGGCATATATATATATATATATATATATATGAGAGTACTTTCTTCCTTTCTTCTTTTATATCAAGCATAATCTACTGGTACCAGGGGTGCCTAGGAGTTCCATAAACCTCACACACTTAATCATAGGTCCTAATTCTCTTGAAATTTATTTTTGTTTTCGTTTCTTGATGATGTCATAGAATAAGCAATGCACTTCTAGTTCAGACTAAGGGAAAAATGCCAGATCTATACAATGGGAGTTTAAAGTTTAACATCGTATAGGGCCTGTTTCTAAAGGGTATTACTTTGAGTTTTAACTTCTATGGTATAGTTACTGTTTTTTAAAGATGATTGTTTTAAGTTTTTACATTGCTGTTTGAGCTCACTGAGATGCTGACTCTGGAGATGGGATTGGCCCTCCTACTTCATACTCAAGCCTATTATCTCAAGATGTGTTCTCCAAGACTTTTCCAGGTTCAGGGTGGTCCCCTGACCCTGTGACAAGGAGAAGGAGAACAACAAAAAAGCCTAAGAGTAAAGGCACTATGCAGTTGAGAAAAGCTAAGGTGTAAATTAATTTCAACAGAGGGTATTACTATCTATAATGAAACTGGCTAACGGAATTCTCTTCAGTGCTATTTAGATTTTATTTATTCTTAACCTAATCTGTTAATGTTTCCTTTTGTCTTTCCTGTCTCCTACAAGGTTTTATTAACTTCCTTCAGTTATTTAGCTCTTAAAAAGGAAAAAGATGCTACCTCAAATCTGTATGGAAACTTAACTCTTTCTTTAGACCACTAATGATAAACCACATTCACAACAAAGACTACGTAATTAAATATGTATACACAGTCAACATAAATTTATGCTTCTTAAAATTAATTTACCTGGTATCATATCAATTTTTAACTAAAATATCATATGAATTAAAAATGTTAACACCAAAATATTTTTTTCAGCCAAAATAGTCTCTCTTTAATCTACAACATGGCTCCTGGTACTAAAATATACAAATTAATTTCAAGTACCTCTCTCTCTCCCTCTTTCTCTCTCTCTTGCTCTCTCTCTCTCTCTCCCTCTTTCTCTCTCTCTTGCTCTCTCTCTCTCCCTCTCTCTCTCTCTCTCTCTCTCTTTCTTTCTCTCTCTCACCACTGGCCTTCTGGGGCTCTACTAAACCTCTAGTAAAACATCACCCTTCTAGGGCTCATCTTCCCTCAGCCTCTACTAAACCTCGGGATCAACTTGTTCCACACACTTCCCTCCCTTCTGGTTCACTGCATTTTTTCCGCTTTTCTCTCATCCCATTCCTTGTACTTTGTCTCCATCTACTGGCTGGTCACGCCACACTTTCATTGAAGGGTTTTCCGCTCCTCTCGCTTGCCTCAAAAATCATATGTGTGTTGGAAAACCCCTTCCATTCTCTGGATATAAGATGCTATTTCCAGAGATAGGAACACACACTACTTCCTGTCTAGGACAGGATCTCGCCTTTCCTCTCCCTGATAATCTAATGTGGGATGCTGCCTTCTGGGAGTTGGAAATAACTTGAAATTAACTCGAACTTGTGCAAAGAAAAAGGACACTTTCTTTTAATGCCTGGTTCTCCTCATTCTCCTTTTGCTTGACTGATGCCAAACCTCTTTTCCTCCTACTGCCTCCTTGTCTCTCTCTTCCTTGTCCACTGCACTTTCCTGCCCAGACTCATGATCCTGCCTCCACTCCCTATGCAGAGAGGATATTGTCTCTCATCTGCTCAGTTCTGTCTCTACCACCTACCTGCTTGCTCAGTTCTTTCTTTATCTTCTCTTCATTCTGTACTTAATCTGTCACTATGGGACTCAAAGTCTCAGGGTCTCACACCTCTTGCTTGTCTTCTTAAATCCTTAAACAACTAGGACTTTCAGATACAATCAAGCCAAAATGCCTGAAGTTCCTTTACACCACTGCCTGGCTTCAGTATGAGTTAGATAATAACTGCTTGGCCAGACACTAGAACCTTAAATTTCAATATTTTGAGAGATTTAGAAAATTTCTGCCATCGTAAAGGCAAACGGTCTGAATTACCATGCATCCAAGCTTCCTTGATCTCCGTGATAATCCCTCCCTCTGGGTCCCATGTTCTTCCCTTCAGGTTCTTCTGGCTAAGACAGTTTCATGGGATCCCAACCTGCCAGGGGCCTCCACCCCTCCTCCTCCTCCTCCTTACCCCTCCATCTCAGCTTTTGATCCTACCGTAGCTGATGAACTGCCTCTGATTAGGACACATCCCCAACCTCCTCCTGCTCCCCAGCCTGAGGCACAGCCAAGTCCTCTCCATGCTATCCCCTTGCTATACTCTCCCTTGCCTTCGATTCCAGGGCCCAACCCGGCTCCCCTCCTTTCTCCAACTCAAACTCCCTCTCCATGCCATGATCTTCCCCCTCTCCAGCACCACTCTAAGTCCGTCACCTGCTGTACTTCCACTAACTCTCCTCTACTTGAGGAAATCCAAAACCTTAAACACCTCATGGCCAAATATTCCCTACTCTTTCCTATTCTGGCTTCTAGCTCAAATAACCCATTTATCCCTCCTATATCTACTTCTACTTCGATTCCAGACCCTGCCTCTGATACCCCTGCCCCTGTGTCCCCTCATGGACAGGACACCCCTCCCATCTCTCCCACTCTGGCCTCTTCCCAGGATTCCCCTTCTCCCAACCCCTCTCCTATGTCAAGCCATACTCACTCCCACACCCAGTCTCAACCCCCGGCCCATGGTATCTTTCCCCTCCTGGAGGTGGCACACATGGATGGGATGGTCAAGTGCTGCTTCCCCAGGCTCTGTCCAGCAGAGCCCAGTAAAAACAACCACCAACGGCCAGTTCAAACTTCTTCTCTTCTTTTTTTATTGCCCGGTTCCATCCCCTTTTATCTCCTTCTCCCTCCAATCACACCACATTCCGTAGGATACACGAGCCAGATCGCTAGACAGGATTGGTCGGGACACTCTGTCCCCGAGTCCTTGTGCCAGCAGCCATGCTTTCCTTCACTGCTGCGCATGCGCCATTAACTCGTCATGGGGCTTGGCAGGGTGCCCGGGTGCCATCTTGGGCACTCCCGCATGCGCCCGCTCTCCACAGTCAAGGTCCATGTCCCTTTCTCTCTTGGAGATCTAGCTCACCTCAAATGGAAAATAAACTCGTTTTTACTAATCCTACACACTTCATAGAAGATTTTAAATACACCACTCACACCTGTGATCTAACCTGGACTGTCCTGCCCCATGTGTTTCGAGATAGCCCTCACCACTTTGGACAAGCCCAGCCTGGGATTTAACCTCCCTAGACCTTAACACATCCACCATCCTAGAATATGTAGATAACCTACTCCTTTGCTCTCCATCTCTCTCAGTCTCCAAGGCCCACACAATCAAACTCCTTAATATTCTGGGGTACAAGGGATAGAGAATATATTCAGCTAAATCTCACCTTTCTCTCCCTCAAGTCAAGTACTTGGGTTTCCTTCTCAAATCTACATCCTTCCATTTAACTATAGATAGGACAAATTACCTAAGGTCTTTAAAGCCCTCCCCCCCACAACAAAGGAGAAAATTATTTCTTTCCTAGACATTGCAGGGTACCTGCACACCTGGATTCCTAATTTTGCCCTTTTTACAAAGCCTCTCCACGAAGCTTCCAAAGGGAACTCCCCTGAGTCTCTTGACCCCTTAGGGCCTATTACAACAGCATTCCACAGTATCTGGGAAGCACTCTTAAAGGCACCAGCTCTGGATCTCCCCAACCTGTAATGTCAATTTCTTCTCTACACAACTGAAAATAAGGACCAGGCATGAGGGGTTTTTGGACAGATGAGGGGTCCCACTTTTGCCCCAGTAGGTTATCTCTAAACAGCTTAATACCACCATCCAGGACTGGAAACCTTGTCTCTGTGCTCTGGCCACTACTACTTTCCTGGCTCAAGAGGGACTTAAGCTCACTTTGGGTCAGCCTATCTCTGTCCTTTCACCCTACCAGCTTAAGTAACCCACACATCTCTTGCCAATCTAGCTCCCTCTAAACTACAACTTTTCCATGTCGTGTTTCTTGAAAAACCCCTCATGTACCCATGATTCCTGCCCTCCTCTCAATCCAGCTTCCCACCTCCCTTCCAGTGAACCACTCACTCACTCACTTGTGTCTGAAAAATCTTCAGGAACTCTCCTACTGGGATCCCCTAATTTCCCCAAATCCCCTACCAAACCCAACCCTAACTTGGTTTATGTATAGAAGTTCAAGTCTCACCCCAAAGGTGTCCCATATGCCATAGTATCTCTCACAAATGTCACTGAGTCAGGACTCCTACCACTTGGAACCACGTCACAAAAAGGAAAACTTGTGACACTCACCAGGGCCCTAATTTTAGCCAAGGACAACCTCTTCCTCCAGCATCCCTCCCTTCTACATGACCTGCCTTCACCCTTCTAAGGAAACTACTCAGAAAACATGCTGACCAGATTATTCACCAGGCTCCTAAAGGCCAAATTGACCACCCACTTCAACCTGGCGATCACGCCCACCTGCGGGTTCACACCCAACAGAAAGGAGTGAAGGAAACCCTCCAGACACTTTTGGTCCTCACCTGGTGATCCTGTCTACCCCAACTGCAGCCAAGCTCTTGGGACAACCTGATTGTATTCACCTCTCCAAATTAAAACTAGCCAAGGAACAGCAAGTACCAGGCCACCAGTATTGGGTCTATAAAATTGAAAATCTCGAGGGCCCCTCCCTTGACACCAGTCCAGGAATGATTTTTCTACTGACCCTACTTCTATTCTTCCAAAGCAAATCCTTCAGCCATGTTGGTCCTCACCTGGTGATCCTGTCTACCCCAACTGCAGCCAAGCTCTTGAGACAACCTGGTTGGATTCCTCTCTCCAAATTAAAACTGGCCAAGGAACACAGCAAGCACCAGGCCACCAGTGTTGGGTCTCTTAAATTAAAAATCTCAAGGACTCCTCCCTTAACACTGATCCAAGGATGAGTTTTCTACTGACCTTATGTCTATTCTTCCTTCTGAACCCCACCTCAGCCATTCCCCACTACACCTACTCACCATGTTTCTATAAATTTAAAATGAGACAAAGATAATATAGAATCTTAAAATTTTAAGGTTGTAGCTCAGTCAACTAGTCTAAGGATGTCTAGTCAAGGTTTATTTAAGGATGTTGCCCAAGCTTTACTTACTTAGCATATGGTGATTAAAAGTACCAGACTGGTGGAACTAACATTGTTGGATGTTTAATAGCCAGATTCTAAGGCCGATATTAATCTGGTCAGAGGGACGTAAAGGGACAATTTTTTTGTTCCTTGCCCTCCAAGATCAAACAAGTTCCAGGGGCTATGGAGCATCTCTCTAAATGTCCTGTAACTTTGGTGAGTCACCAGTCCTCTTTTGCAGGGAGGCCATGGAGATCCAAAAAGATGGATTTGAACCAGTTTCCAGTCTGCAAAGAGGAGGGTCAACACAGAGGAAACATTTCTTCCATGCTTCCAAGTGAAGCCTTGGTCAAGCAAGACCTCTTGACTTATCTTCACGTAGATGGAACTAGTAAAAGAAAAGCCTGAGGAACCAGGGTCTTCCCCCAAGCCCACGTGACCCCTGAGGACCAAATCCTCATACGACCTTAAGAGTAAAAATAAATTGGTTTATTTGGCAAGTGTATGGTCTTAAACACCCAAAAAGAAAGTATAACCAAAGAGTAAAATGATCAGTGTATTTATTTAAGAGTTCAAAGGTAATTACACTTCTCAGAAATTAGAAGTTCATTCTTATGTTATTTAGACAATTATCTCTCATTGATTATTTTGTTCCTAATAAGACAACACTACTCAGATGTAAGACTTCAAATCTTGGTCTACAATATTGTAGTGCCCACCTACAGCTAAGGGAGGCAACCCACTATTATTCTAGACTAAAAAATTAAATGATGGCTAAATTTGTTTTCTCTCCCTGTCTAGAAGCCTTTGAGAGGTAACTGACACTGATTCTAGGCACTCCAACAGAGGACCCAGGTTCAGTTCCAAGTGCTAACGTGGTGACTAACAACTGTCTGTAACTCCAGTTCCCTGGGAATCCAGCACCTTCTTCTGACCTCTGTTGGCATTGCATGACATGGGTACACTTTCACCTCCAGGCAACATACTCATATACTTAAAAAAATAGAAATAATAAGTAAAATATTTTTAAAAGTTTAAGAATGAACAAACAACCAAACAAAATAGTTCACTAATGAAAAAATATAGATGGCAAATGTGGCCATGGAGAGGTCTAATTAGTCATTAGAGAGCTGGAAATTAAAACCACAACAAAATTCCACTACCCAAACACACTAGAAAACTGAAACTTACAATATTAACTGTATCAGGTGTTAATAAACATGTGGGATATCTAGAATTCTCATGCATTGGTGTTGGGTGTGTAAAATTGTGCAAGCATTTTGGAAAACAATTTGGTACCTTTTTATAAACATAAACTTTCTCCTACCATATGACCCACCCAATCCAGTCTTAGGTATTTCCACAAAAAAGTATATGCCCATGCAAATGTGTAATTACTGTCCACAATATCATTGTATTCAAAAGCCCACAGTGGAAACAGTTTTTTTGACTATCAACAAATGAATAGAGAAGATGATTGTCTTATAATCATGTAGTTGAGTAGTAGTCAGTAATAAAAACTAATAAGTTACTTATACATATAACTTGAATGGATGCCAAATGTTATGCTGAATGAAAGAACCAAGCTAACAAAATGTTTATATTGGGGGGCTGGAGAGATGAGTCATCAGTTAAGAGCATGTACTGCCCTTGTAGAAGACCCAAGTTCCATTCCCAGCATCCACACCTGGTACCTCACAACTGCCTGGAACTCCAACTCCAGTGGATTTAACCTCTTTTTCTGGCCTCTGTGGGCACCTGTATTCACATCCACACACTTAAAACTTAAACAACACATCTTTAAAAAGTACATATTGTACTGTTCCATGTACAAAAAGTTCTAGAACACGTACATTAATGTGTTGTAGCATAAAGCAGATGATGAGTTGCCTGGGGATGCAGTGGGAAGTGTCGAGTATAAGGTGGAAACCACAAAGTAGCACAGGGTAACTTATAGTGTTAGACATATTCATGATCTTTTTTTTTTTGGTTGTTTTGCAAGAGTCTCCCTATAGTCCCAGCTGTCCTGAAGTTGCTATGCAGACCAGGGTGATCTTCCTGGTTCTGCCTACCCAGTGCTGGGATTAAGGTCCTGCACCATCATGTCTGGCTACATTCATAATCTTTTGATTGTGATTATAGTTTTATAGACATGCACAAATGTTAAAACTGAAGCATCAAGTTGCAAAGTGCATTTTTAAAGATGTACAGTGTATTGTATACCAATTATACTACAAATAATCCACTTTTTAAAGAGTAAGATTGATATTAGCAAAAATTTTTGAAGACACTATAACAAAGAAGGTGCACAGATTGCAGTAAGATCATTATGCAGAATTACTGTTTCCTGATTAATGCCTTTGAGATCCTCCCCACCCTCTGCCTTTGGTATATTGAGTCACTGGACACCAATTATTTGCAGAGATTACTATTATAGATTTACTAAATGGTATTCTCATAAAAGTCTAAATATTCCCCTAAAGTAAATCACATACGTCCATCCATGTTCTTCGTTTATTATGTGAGCATATTTGTGAGAAGTAAGTAGTTTTCCCCGAAAAGCAGTCAAGATAAGGACATCAAACAAGGTACCTTGGGTCATGCGGTACGTCACAAGCAGAAATGGGACTAGAACCCAGATTTCAGTCATCTCAATCAAATACAAGGTATTTTAAGAAAGAGCCCCCTGTGTGGTTCTACAGGGTGATCAGAATTCATGGAAGGTTAGTAAAAGGTAAGCTTGCTTGTTGGAGGAATCTGTGTTGTGCTCAATTTTAGCAAGGCTTTGGGAAAGTTTCCGCATAAGCAAATGAAGTTAGCCCTTTAAATGTTTGATGCTTATTTTAAGTGGGGAACATTTTTGCTTCTTAATCAAAAGGTCTCTTATCAATATGCTATTGCTTGATAGTACTAATCTGTCAGAAAACTCACATTCATCTACAGATCCAGGAACAATATCTGAGCCAACATTTCATTAACTTGTATATTTTTCCCAAACAAATGATTGGTTGTAACCCCTCTCCCTGCACCTCCCCCTTTCCCTTTAGATGTTGCTAGGGAGATTTTGGCACATCCTAGAAAGACGAGGGAAATGGGTAGGAAAAGGGGGAGTTAAAGAGCAAGTTACCAGGGGCCACTGCTCTCAAATGAGACAAAAAGGAAGAAAGAAGAGTGGGAAAACCCAGCCTCTGTACCCTTTACTCCAAGCAGAGCCTGGGCTGTGTTAATTCTGCCAAAAATCTTAAGGTAGCTCTAAGAAGGAAGGCAAGACCAGGAATTAAGGATGTTCCTACATTCCTATTTAAGGACCATTTTCAGATAATAAGTGGCCTATTACTCTCAAACCCCTATTCTTCTATTGGAGGCACACATAGTCACCCACCCATGCATACACAATGGCAAGCAGAGACCTCAGCAGTTACAGAGACACGTGCACACTCTCAGGCAGAAACAAAGGGACAAAGGGACACATCCAGTAAAACACACATTTTTCAAGCCCTCAAAAGATTAGTTAGGCACAGAGGGAAGAAAGAGCCATAGGTGGTGAGAAAAGTGAGGTGGGCCTAGGGAAGGGAATGGGGGTGTGTGGAGGTGAGCGACCAGATTAGCAGTTAAGTGTGAAAGAGACTGGGTAAATGAGATAGTCTGATTCCAGAGAAACTCAACCTAAGGATGGATTAGAACAGCCTGAGCCACAAGCCATCCCCAATATTAGCATTTCAAGGTTAGACTCTTCTGTCAAGCCTTTTCATTCTGAATACTGAAATAAGTTCTAAGCACTTTCTCCATGTTCTCTGGAAGATCTACTTTCAAACACAATTGTGACAGGGCAAAGTGACCACATTAGTGTGTATGTATAGACTTACATGCATTTCTTGATGCAGACCTCTAAGAAATGAATTTCTAAGGAAATGAACTTAAAGCTCAGGTGATAGAAAGGCAAAGAGCCAAGTATAAAAACAACTAATTGCTATCTGAGAAACGGACATTCTGTGTAAAACTGAGAGAAACTTCTAATCATGAGAAAGTATAAATAAGACAAAATGGTTGAGAAAACAGCTACCTTTTTTTCTTTTGGAATTGTTTTCTTTGCTGGCATACATTTGAAGGCTCACATAGAGACTGCTAAACAAATGCTCAGTATAGTTTCACAATTGTGATTCATTGGAGGCAGAGCTAGGCTGAAGTAGTGGAAAATCTGAAATACACAATGTTTTTAAAAAATGAATTTGTATTACTTTCAAGTGCAGACAGTTACTCCAACTATGTTAAGAAATTTTTGTCTACTTAAGGATCTGTCTCCACAGACTTCAGAATGGATTGTTTAGTACAATTGCAATTACTCTGAACACAGCTGAGAGTTTTTCAATGAAGCAGATTCCTCCTTGGCACTCCATCTTTCTGGGAAATAACAATAGTTCGTATTTAGTGGACACTTCTAACATACAAGGCAGGCACTCTTGTAAGCAGTTCAAATAAATCCTCATACTATTTCTGACAATTACTTTCTGAGAAGGTTCCAATGATTCTTCCCATTTTACTGCTAAAAAAACTGAGACTCAGAAAGATTCGTTATCTTGCTGAAAAATTGTCAGTACAATGGAGAGTCCAGATTTGAACCCAAATAGGTTGCTTCCCAAGGCTGTGTTTTTGGCCAAGGCGTTGTACTGCCTCATAGAAACAACTTTTGCCTTAGGTAAAAAATTTTATATCAAGGATTTTATTTTCAAAATGAAAGAAACTTTCAGAGCATGTTTTGGCACACATTGAACTCCATCTTGTATGTCCTTCCTCTCTGCAGTTACATACATGATTCCAAAGAGAGATCTCCAACTTGCAGAGTCATGAGCCTAAAGTGTCTGCAGAAACCTCTGGCATGAAAGATAGGGACAGTTATCTTTATTGCTGAAGTTGGAACGTAAACAAGCACCTTTCAGATGAATTGCTAACATGGATTGTAAATATAAATGTCTTCTGTTTAACTTTCTGTTAACAAGGAAAGTGAATCAATTACAACGTCTCAGCTCTCAGCAGTCTAAATAATCAAGGATTTTACTACAGTGGGTGTAACAATTGTTCATATGTATATAAATGCAATTCTACAATAATAACATCCGGTTGCAAAGCCTTCTTTTCTTTAGCTAAAACATAAATGAGTTTTCAGACAGCTCTGTCTTATTGCAATGCTGAAGACTGTTAATTACAGGAATCTAGATTAATGAAGAATTATGTACTCACCTTAATAAAAATACTGGTGATAATCTAATATGATCATTCAACATTTTATTGTGTAGTAAATAATAGTACTAGATGAATCCTGAATCATTATGACTACCGACCAAAAAAGCCAAGGAAGGAAATTGAAGAAAAGCTAAAGAAATCATCTTTTGATAGGTTCAAAAGTTAAAAAGCTGCTGGGCAAGTTGCCATGGATACCATGTCCTGAATATAATACTGGGCTTTTCTTCACAGTTAAACACTAAAGAACTGCCTCTCCAGCTGCACACCTCCTTTCTGTGCAGGCAGTAGCAACTACTTGAAATGGAAATTCTGTATTTTGATGAATGTGAATGCAATGAGAAATTTCCTGTGCAAGAATCCTGACCTGCTGGAACATTATTTGAAAGCACTTAATTCCAAAAAGATTTTTATCCCACTTCAATTTTACCCAAGACTTCTAAATTAAAACTGACTGTACAACCCTTATAAAGCTATAGTAAAAATCAGAAGTCAGGTATTGGTTAGAACAACAACAGACCTACATGACTTTGTTTTATCAGACACTTACTACCCAAGGATGAATATTCTTATTGCCCTTTTATTTGGGTTTTATATGATCTGGGCAGCACAAATAATGTGACGGATTAAGAATTCCTTCTGTGAGTCACAAAGACACCCATGCCAGGAACATTTATCAAAAGAAGATCCTCTGTCAACAGTTCACTGCTCATTTCATATTCTTTGACTTTAACAAAATGATTACAATATTTCTGTTGCATTAATCTACCCCATTAGAGGGTTCATAGGGAAAAGTGAAAAAAGTACAGAAACAGTTCTGTGCATAGTGCAAGCAGACTCAAAGTTAAGAGTCTACTTGTCTCAGACCCCAGTTCTGTCACTCTACTAGCTGGGTAAACTTGGGAAATTAAATTATTCAGTCTTTCAAATCTCCTTGGACTGATTTGCACTAATTTATAATACTGTCTAAGGATGGAAGTAGAAGCACCTATAGAGTATAGAGTTCTTATGGAGATAGCATAAGTCATATATAGATATAACACTTAATGCAGATTTTTCACAATATGGCCATTTAAAATTATTCCCTGACACCTCCATGTAGTTTATTTCACTCTGGCTATGGCAACTAATCAAGGTCATGGTATCATTAAATTTAACATATCATATTCTGATAAAGCACTAGAAATACTTTCATCGACTACATGCTTCATCTATTTTCCAAATTCCCATTTTCCCCCTAACTTATTTCTTAATTAACATGCCCTCGAGCACTCCTCTTTCCTATCATCTGATCACTGCCTCACCTGGATGCCTTCTATATAGCTCATACTCTCCACTTTCCTCCTCTGTTCCAAGGGAAACAGAACTTCCCTTTTGTGTGGTCCTGTATCTTTGCCCCCAAGTTATGTGACTCTGGGATTTTCCACAATTTTCAGCACCTTACCTTTTTCTCAAACTCTCAGCTCACTCTTCCCCATTGTTTTTATTTTGCCAGCCTCCTGCATAATCTCAAATGACCTTCCCCAAATCTCTGGGAGGGAACATTCCTAACTCTGTTTTTGCTTACCCACTCTATTGTGCCTCCCCAGGAGCCCCATGAATGGCTTCTTTCAGAATCTGTTAGTAAGATTCTTCTAAGCACTTGCAAACATAAATGCAAAAATCCCAAATTAAAGTAATTAAACTAACTAGTATGATCAAGAAAAATAAATGAGAACACACAAATCACAGAAGACAAAATATGATAAATATGGATTGTAAAATGGTTATATAATGCTATATGTAACTTTATAAACTAAATTGAAAGCCTAGATGAAACGTAATATAAACAACATGACATAAATCTGCCTAGAATAAATAGAAATGCATATAGGGAAATTTCATCAGTAGTCAAACATATAATCCCTCAAAAAACACTTCAGACCTAAGTGATTTCTTGGGCATTGAATAGAAAGGCTATCTAAATAAACTGTTCCAGAGCACTAAAAAATATGGACTTTATCCACTTTATTTTCCTCATGTTATATTCCTGGAAGAAAGAACAGAAGGAAAAAGAAGTGTACAGCAGCAAAAATTATTAATGTAGACAGGAAAATTAAGAAATAAAATGTTGACAAAACAGAATCTAGAAACAAAAAGACTAGTATCGCATCAAAAAGGGAAGATAAATCTTAAAAACTTTGAAAATAAAACTTAAGAATTAATAAATTTAAAAAAAAATTCCAGGTAGTATATTTTTCAATTAAAAAAATATTTAGATGTCCCATAACTGAACTCTAGGAATATCTGAAAAATATCCCTCTAAGCAAAGTAATCCCCAAAGTAATTTTTACTGTAGCATTGTTTACAAAATTGCAAATCATTAGAAATAAAACAATTGTCAATATAATACAAAATGATTCAGTAAAATGCAGTATACCTTAACAACTTATCAGAAACCTACATCATACATTTTGCTTTGCCACAACTCATTAAAGCTCTCCCCATTAAAATCAGAAGCAAAGCAAGGATGGTGGACATTAGCACCATTTTTGAATGTAACCCTGGAGACTTGGTTAATATAATGAAAGTGAAAAGTAGAGAGTTTGTCAAAAAAGAGAGAAGTGAAAGAGAGAGGAAAATATTATTTCCCACTTTTTCCATAAATATCCTCAAAAGAAAAATATTGATCAGGTATGGCAACACATTCTTATAATCTCAGCACTGGGGATTAAATGTTTTAAGCCAATTTGGACACCATAACAAGGCAGTCTGAAGAAAATTTCATTAATTAATATTAAAAAGAGATCAGATATAGTACATATATGGGTATACACACACACATACACATGTGTGTGTATGTGTGTGTGTATGTATTTCACGTATACCAAGAAACATACAGATATGCACATACACACACGTGTGTGTGTATATGCGTGTGTGTGTGTATTTCATGTATACCAAGAAATACCCTAACTAAAAGTAGTAGATCAGAGCCAGGTGAAGTGGTGCACACCTTTTATCCCAGCACTCGGGAGGCAGAGGCAGGTGGATCTCTATGAGTTCAAGGCCAGGCTGGTCTACATAGTGAGTTCCAGGCCAGCTGGGGCTACAGAGAGACCCTGTCTCAAAAAGACCAAAAAAAAAAAAAAAAAAAAGTAGTAGATCAGTGGGCTAGAAGTCCAGACATAGACTTGAAATCATAAGGAAATTTTGGTCAAATATTGATGGCATGTGTGTAATCCTAGCATGTGGAAGGCTAAAGCAGTAGGATTAGGAGTTTGACGACAGCATGGGCTACATAAATGAGCTGTAGACCATCCTGAGCTACATAGGAAGACTCTGTTTCAAAAAGACAACAACAAAAATCATTCATTTTTTTTCAGGGTGGAGATATAGCTCAGTTGGTAGACTGCTTGCCTAGCTTGCACAGGCTCCAGCACTGCAAAATCCAGGAATGATGACGCATACCTATAATCCTTGTACTGTAATGGGGACCTCAGCATTGTCCTTGGCTACATAGTTTGTTCAAACTTAATTCCCCTTGCTTTTTTTCCTTGCCTCTTTTTCCTCAAGTATACCCTGTTCTTGGAAAACATGCTAAGGATGTGACCAGACCTCAAAGGACCTAAACTCTTGAAATGAGACCTAAATTCCTGAAATGAGACGAGGACTGACCAGTTCATCTCCCCCTCGCCACCTCCCTCCAATAAATCCTTAACTCCTGAGTAATGAGACTCAGTGGAATTCCATTTCTGGGGACCCCTCCTTCTGTACAGGACCTCTGCTTCTCTATCATAAGGTCCCTATAGTAAAATACTCCTTTCTAAATCTCATCTTCTGTGGTCCATGAATTTCATTCTTCCAATTCTCAGTGTAAGAACCTGAAAGCCTCAGACTTGAGGTGACTTTGTTGGTCACTGAGTTTCCGGGACCCTAGCCTCTCAAGCTAAGCACAACAGAGTGGAAAAAGGCTTCACTGTTCTCAAAGACACTCAAATATTCCTGTATCAGCATGGGCTTCATGAGACCCTGTCTTAAAAAAATAACAAAAAAGAAATTTAGTATATCATAAGGGTGTCATTTTAAATCTTGGGGTTAAAGATGGGCTTTCTAATACATAGTGGTGGGACAGTTAAATAACCATTTGGCATTTTCTTTTGTAAAAAGGAAAGATTCATAGCTCACATTATAAAAAGCAAATCCCAATGGATGAAAGCAATTCAGTGTGAAAATAGAAATTGCATCAATTGTGTTGTGGAAAAAGCATCTACTTATGAGTCAAAATCCAGGTATAATAAAAGTACTGATAACTTCAAGTATATAATTTATTAAAATATTCCATACAAAATAGCATAAATTCAATGATTAAAATACCAAACCTAAATTTAGGGAAAACAAAGAGGCTAAAGACATGAACAGGTCATTTTTAAAGTGATATAAAATGGCTCATGAAAATGTGAAAAGGTGTTTAGTTTCACTCATAACAAGAAAAATGGAAATTAGAGGGAACTTAATGCACCGTTTCCAATCTATCAAATTGGCAAAAGATCAATGATGTAATGAAACGTTGTTGGAAAGTTTATGTTTAGAATTGATCTTTAAAGAGTGACTCTAGATAAGCTGGGTAGACTCCAGTAGCTGAACTTGCACCAAGGGACATCTGGGTATAAAAGACTGACTAGATAATCCTCAACATATATGACAGAATGCATGAAAACTGATGGGGGGCGGCTATGAGTGAGTGCACATGGTGGAGGGCACAAAAAGTCAATAAAAATTATACATAAAGATGTATCTGGGTATGGCGTGGTGGCACATGTCTTCAATCCCAGCACTCAGGAGGCAGAGGCAAGCAGATCTCTGTGAGTATGAGGCTAGCCTGGTCTACACAGTGAGTTCCAGGCCAGCCAGAGCTACAGGGAGACCCTGTCTCAAAAAGACCAAAAAATGAAAAAGTATCTATCACACATTACCAGATTGACTACAAAGTGGTACAACACTTATGGCATGGAGTTTTTACATTATTTAAGAAAACTGCATATGCTTAGAAGTGTGTGCTGAGGCTCAAGAGATGTCTTACCAGTTAAGAGCACTGACAGCTCTTGCAAAAGACCAAGGTTTAGTTCCCAGCACACACATAGCAGCTAAAACTTGTAACTTGAGTTCCAGGGAAACTCACACACTCTTCTGGCTTCCACAGGGCATTGCTCCCATGTGGTGCACTTACATACATGCAGGAGAAACACTCATACACATAAAATAAATAATTTTTAAAAGTGTGTGTGTGTGTTGTGTACATGTATGGTATGTGTGTGCATGCATCTGGAAGTCAGAGGTGAATGTCAAGTGTATTCCTCTATTTGCGCTACAACTTATTATTTTAGACAGAGATTCTCATATTCAAGTTTTTTTTTTATTTTTGAGGCAGGGTCTCCCTGTAGCCCCAGTTGACTAGAACTCACTATGTTGATCAGGTTGGCCTCGAACTCACAGAGATCTGCGTGCCTCTGCCTCCCAAGTGCTGGGATTAAAGTCATGTGCCACCACGCCTGGCTTTCTCCCTTTCAATTTGAAGCTCACCACTTTGACTAGATTTTCTGGCCAGCACACTCCAGGGATCCTCCTGTCTCCACCTCTCCAGTACTGGGATTACATGCATGTGCTGTTGCATATGGCTTTTTCACAAGGGTGGTTAGTGGTGATCCAAATTCAGATCTTCAGCCTTTCACAGCAAGAACTTTACTGACTGAGCCATCTCTCTAACCTCTAAAACTGTGTATGCTTTTGATAAAGCAATTGCACAGTACCCCCTATGGAACTTTTATTGTGGCATAGTTTACCAACAGAAAACACTAGAAACAAAATAAATTTCTACAGAAGGGAAATTAATTCAATAAAATACAATATACAATGGTATTTTGCAGTTGTAAATAAGTGAAATGATCTTTATAAAATGATATGAGGTAAATTCAAAGATGATTTAAAACTCTGAGAATGCAAGGTGTGAGAAAGTGTGGACAGTTTCCGATTCTTTGTGAAAGCAAGGGCAAGAATATTCTCACATTTGCGTTTCCTATACAAAGAAGCACTGAAAATACCAAAACAGAAACAATGAATGTGGTTACCTACAGTGACTGAGATAAATGAGGGACTTCTCCCGGTATTTCTTTTTGTATCATTTTTAAAAAACGTTCATTTTAAACTTTATTATTATTGTTCATGTATGCATGACGGGGGAGGGCACTCATGCAGTGGTGCACATGTAGAAGCCAGAGTATAACTATGTGGAGTCAGGTCTCCTTCCACCTGTATGTGGGTTCCAGAAGTTAAACTCTTGTCACCAGGCTCATATGACAAGTGTCTTTATTCACTGGGCCATCATACCAGTCCCTCTTTTTGTGTAATTTTGACTTTAAAAATTTATTATTCATGTATAAAAATTATGCATCTATATGATAATTTGAATATATTTAAAGCCTAAAGGCCTACACTTATCCATCTTCTGTGTTAACACTGGTCCTTTTACTCTTCCCAAATAATGACCCTTTTGCTTACTATGTATGTGTGTGTGTGTGTGTGTGTGTGTGTGTGTAGTGAGAGTTTGTTTGTTTGATTTAGCATCCATATATGAAAGCAAACATGCTATAATTGTCTTTCAGAATGTAACTTATTTTAACATAATAGCACCTAGTTCCATCCATTTCCCTACAAATGATAAAGTTCATTTCTTTTTGTAGCTAAATAAAACTATCTTGTTTATATGCACAACTTTTTCTTTTTTCAGTTCACCTGTGGATGAGCATCTAGGTTGGTTTCATATTTTAGATGTTTTGAATAACTCAGCAATAAACACGGATGTGGAAGTATCTCTCAAGTGTACTCATTTAGAGTCCTTTGGGCATATACGTAATTGGATTACATGATAGTTTCTTTGTGTGTGTGTGTGTGTGTTTGTGTGTGTGTGTTTATAATCTCCATACTGATTTTCATGCTGGCTTAGCTACATTTTGCATTTTAAAAATATTCAAGAAGGGGCTGGAGAGGTGGTTCAGTGGTTAAGAACACTGACTGTTCTTGCAGAAGACCCGGGTTTGATTCCCAGCACTCACATGGCAGCAAACAACTGTCCATAACTCCATTTCTAGGGGATCCGACAGCCTCTTCTGTCCTCCACGGGCATTGTACAACATGGTGCACTTACCTACATACAGGCATAACACTCATACACACAACATTTTTAAAAATATTCAAGAAATAAAATAACTGAGCAAGTGTGGCAACTAAGTCAAAACAGAATTTATTCATTCTTTTACTTCTGGGAGATACATTCCAGTATCTCCAGTGGATGCTTGAAAGTGCAGATAGTGTCAAACTCTGTCCATAGTCTTTCAAGTTATACATATGTACTTATGTTAAAAGGTGGATGTATAAATTAGGCAGGCAAAGTAAGACAATAATGATTTATAATAAAATGGAACAATTAAACCAAAATGCTCTAATAAAAATTAGGTGTATGTGTCCTTTTGTCTGTAAAAATATTGTACAGCACTGTGTGTGATGCACATGCTTCTATCATGTAGCATTAGGGTACCACATAACAGTTATTAAACATAAATACTATATAATACCACAACAGTCTATCTGATGATTAACAAACCTACTGACTGTTGAGTGTATAGCATACAGCATTATGCCAGACAAACTGTTTATTCTCATCTTGAGTAGAGCAGTGTAAGCTGGTAAGAGAGCGTGCCACACTGCTCAGTACGACACACAACTTAAAATATATGATTTGGTTATTTCTAGAATTTTCCACCTAATATTCTTTTTAAAATTTTATTTATTACTTTTATTTTATGTGTATGAGTGTATTGCCTGCATGTATGTGAATGCACCCGTGTCATGCAATGCCATGGAGGTCAGAAGAGGGCTTCAGATTCCCCTAGAACTGGAGTTAAGGACAGTTCATAGCTGCCATGTGAGTGCTGGGAGTCAAAGCCGGGTCCTCTGCAAGAGCAGTCAGTGTTCTTAACCACTGAGCCATCTCTCCATCCCCCCATCTAACATTCTTAAAATACAATCACGTGTGACTGAAATGGCAAAGCACAGATAAAGGAAGAGTACTGTGTATGTGTTTATGTATTATATACATTTATGTCTGCACTATACTTTTACTACAATTATTTTGAAAACCTGACATCTCCTTCCTTGGTCAGTTAATAGTATTACCCAGCTCTAAAACAGATGAGCTGCAATGACCACCACAAAAGGTGTCTCCAATGGTGCAATAGACGCACATTTATCTTGGGGGTAATCAGCATCATAGACTTAAAGCCTGCTCAAAAGGATGAAATTCATACCTGATACTATAAATCTGGCCAAAATACCTATGGCTGGAGAGATCATAGATTCTAAAGGATAACACATTAGTGTTGTTTATCTAAAACAATGCAGTTTCTAACTATTCTAAATATCCTTCGACACACAGTAAATGCAGCTTTCATCCCTTATCAAAGAAGCTTCTTTTTGCAGCAGACAATGGCTACTACAGAGATACACAATTGGTCAAAATGCATAGACTATGTGACTGTGGGACTGCCTAACCCTAACTGGTACATCTACAATGCAACCTCCATACCTAATATTCAATAAACATTGAGGAAGAAGAGGTGGTGGAAAAACTGTAAAAGCCAGAGGACCAGGGTCCATATTGCGAGGTAGTTTCTTCTAAACATCATAAAGATGCTGTATATAATATAATAATACATATATTAACAACCATAATTTTAGAAGAGGTCAGGATATTGAGAGGGACTGGGGAGAGCATAGGAAGAGTTGGAGGGGGAAAGGGAAGCATGCAAATCATGTAAATGCAGTACTCATGTAAGAAATTCTCAAAAACCATAAATTTTCTTTTTAAGAATAACAAAATAAGGGAGTCCATGAGATGGCTTAGAGAGTAAAAATGCTTTCAGCTAAGCCTGAAAACTTAACTTTGATAATCCAGAACCCAGACAGTGGCAAGACTGAACCCATTGTACAGACTGTCCTCTGACCTGCACGTGCACACCATACCATACATGAACCGACACAGGCATGAATGTGTACATGTGTGCATACATACATGCACAAACATGCGTGCATGCAAACACACAAAGTTAATAATAAAGAAAACAAAAATGAACAATTTCATTTTCCCTTGTTTCAGCCATCGCTGATGATGCCTTTGGGGAAGGATCAGTTCTGGTGATTGAATTCAGGTTTTCCTGCCTGGAGGCATACATTCTGCCTCTGAACTACTTCCTAGCCCCGATGATCTTTTTATGGTCAGTTTCTGACATTTATCATTTTTCTTCTCTCTATAGAATCTCTTTTATCATATTTCCCAAGGCAAGCCTACTGACAGCCTATTTCTTGAAATTTTGTTTATCTGAGAAAATCTTTATTTCACTTTCATTATTGAAGGATACTTTCACAGGGCATATATAGAATGATGAAATAGTGTGTGGGGGGGAGTATTTTCTCAATGCTTTTAACCCAGTCTTCACATATTATTTCACTGTCTTCTGAGGAGAAATAGGATGGAATTCTTCTCTTTACTCCAAGTTAAGTAAGGTAATGTTTTCTCTCATTCTTTTTATATCCTTTGTCATTTATCTTCTGTAGCTTGAAAATAATATTGCTATGTATTTCAATTTAATTGTTAATTAACGTATTTATCCTGTTTAGTGTACTTTGAATCTTCTGGATCTGTAATTTCATCCCCAATATTTTAAGTTATCAATCACTGTCTCCAATTTTTTTCAGTTCCTTTGTCTCTTTCATCTCTCATCTTTGTCCTCCCATTGTACATATGATATACCTTTTATAGTTGTTCCAGTCTTCTTCGGACATTCTGTTTTATTTCTCTTTTGGTCTTTTACTCTGTTTTATAGTTTTTGCCTTTTTTCTATTTGTTAAACAAAGTTGCTATATTTATGCCTTTATATACTAAACAGTATTTATAATGCCAATTAGATCATGCAATAATCCTGTAGTATTAAACGCTGTAATGAAAATAAAAATATAACACTAAGTTGTCCATACTGAAATGTGTGTTTTGTATTTATTAACATAAATGTGGCATATTACGTTCTGGCTAAATAGTTTCTCCTGAGGTCATATTTTGTGAAGAACAGAATACTCCTTTGGTATGTTTCTAAACAGTTCCTTTTCTCTTCTTCCTGCTGAAAGCGTAACATGATTGTTCTCTGGTATTTTTGTAAGAACTTCTGTAAAAGCCCCAGGAGGTAAAATTCACAAACATATAGCAAAACCCCATTCATGTATTCCCCTGTAGGTTTGTTTTAATCTCTCAGACTTGTCCATATTGAGCATCCAACAATTAGTCAGTTATAATTTCCTCACTTCAGCCTTAGTTGCTGTGAAAGTTGGTGCTTATGGGCTTCTGTTCCAGCAATGTTTAATCTTCTGCTTTGACTGTTGGTCCCTCCAGTTTTGAGGGATAATGGTAACCTGACCTGTCTGATGGTTCTACTAAAAGATGTTGATGTTTTTAGTTTGTACAATATTTTATTCGCTGTTGTTAGGGCAGAGGAGTGACTTCCGGCTTCTGATCCCCAGTGTTTCTTCAGAGTGAGTTTTCTTATTCAGTGAATATTTATTGTGCCTAGTATGAGCTTGGAGACAGAACAGGAATAACATGAATGTGTGTGTGTGTGTGTGTGTGTGTGTGTGTGTGTGTGTGTGTGTGTCTTGTCTTCAGATTGAATGGTGATTGTTAATAACCACTTGTTTGCTTTTTCTGTACTACTTGAATTTTTTACCTTGAACATATGTTTATACACTACTTTTACAAATAAGGCCTTTAAGTTTAATTTAAAAAAGACACCTGGAGAAATGAAGTCAAGCTGTTGTAATAGAACATTGGAGTGATCAGTCTTTAAAGATTGCCTCAGGAATATGAACTTCTGTGGAAGATTGCCAATATTGGGACAGTAAATCAGTCTGTGAACACTGTGCTGAAGTAAATAAAAAAGGTGGAAGAGGATCCTGTGGTATATGCTCAGATACCATATTCTGAACAGTTGTATCATGGATCTAGGCTTTTGAGAAAGTGGGAATATGTAGTATATGTTAAGGATAGGGTAGCAGGACTGGAGAGATGGTTCAGTGGGTAAAAGCACTGACTGCTCTTACAGAGGACCTGAGTTCAATTCCCAGCATCCACATGGTGGCTAACAACCATCTGTAACTCCAGTTCCAGGGGATCTGACCTCTGCAGGCACTACACAACATGAGTGCTCTTACATACATGCAGGCAATAGAGTTGTATGCATAAAAAGAAATAAATAAAATATTTTAAATAAAGTATTTTTTCTTGGTCTTTTAAAGACAGGGTGTCCCTACAGCTTCAGCTGGCATGGAACTCACTATGTACACCAGGCTAGCCTTGAACTCATAGAGATTCGCATGCCTCTGCCTCCTAAGTGCTGGGATTAAAGGTGTGCACCACCACACCTGGCCTAAATAAAATTTTTTTTTTTTCAAAAGGAATAGGGAAGCATATGGGTAAAGCCTGGGAATTTAAGAAATCTAGTAATCTGGTATGGCAGGTTGCAAGAGAGAGATTAGTTATAAAAGAGTCAATGAATGTATCCATTGAGATTCTTAGAACAAAACACATTCCAGTTATTTAAAGCAAGGAAAGTATTTGCAAATGAACATTACGTGGCTCATAGTATTATTGGTGGGGGACGGTTGCAGACACAGGATTAAAATTAAACTTTCAGAAATAATACACATCATTATACCTTAGTACTGGCCAGATAAGGAAGACTAGGTTTCTGCCACAGGCAATTGACTTTAACTGATGTTACTGCTAAAGCCAATGCCATATCTGTGCTGCTACTGCTCCTGGGATATGGATACATCTGTCACCACTTGTGGTAGAAAACTGAGAGCTCCTTACAGGGTCAGGTTCTTCTGGTACTCACCTGAAATATCTGACATGACTGTCATTGTTTGGTAGATCCTATGTGTGCTGGACAGCTTCAGTTGACGACTTGGCACACCTGGACAGACAGAACCTCAGTTGAGAAATTTCCTCCATTAGATTGGCATGTTGTCATGTCTGTGGGGCATTTTCTTAATTATTGAGTGGCGCTTGATTATTAAGTCCACTGTGTGTGGTGTCACCTCTGGGTAGGCAGGTGGTCCTGTGTTGTATAAGAAAGCAGGCTGAGTACAGGTCAGGGGAGCAAGCCAGTATGCAGTGATCATCCATGGTCTTTGTTTCAGCTCCTGCATCCATGTTCCTACCCCAACTTTTCTCAGTGATGAAGTGCAACCTAGAAGATGTAAGATAAAATAAACATTTTCCTTCCCAGATTGGTTTTGGTTAGTGCTTTTATCACAGCAACAGAAAGTAACAAGGACACTAGGTTATAAGTCTGCTTCTTTGCTGCAACGGATGCTAGAATTTCACTTATTTGAAGACTTTTTTTTCCCTGTGTATGAATGTTTTTCCTACATATATGTAGGCATATCATGTGCATGCATTGCCCACCGAGTCAGGATTTGGGTGCTGGATGCCCTAGAACTAAAGTTACAGATGATTATCAGCTGTCATGTGAGTGCTGTGAAGCAAACTCTGGTCCTCTGGAAAGAGCAAGTGCTCTTAATGGTGAACAATCTTTCAAGCCTGAGTCTGACTTTTATAGTTAAAGGGTGAGCCTAATTACATGATAATTTTTCTAAATATGTAAAATATATTCAAAAGATGGTAGAAATATCAATGATTATTATTGCAAGTATATTGGGAGTTAGGCTGAGAAAAGCCTTGGATACCTTTGTGAAGGTCAGAAGGCCTCTCAAGATGGGGTTCATCAACAATCCATCATGAATGAGAGAGGGGTACATGAAGTCCCATTCTTCTTTGAGGACCTATTGGCAGTTAATGGTTGCTGGGGGAAGGAGAGTCATTTTCTTCAGTGATGTAGACCAAGATAAGCTGCCCATGCTCCCATAAATAAATCCCCACTTAATCATGAGAACAACTCTAACTAAACTAAGTGAGTCACAAAAAAATACCTGTAGGTAGGAAGAAAAGTAAGTTCAGTGGAAGTGAGAGGGGGATAATAGAAGGTTATTAAAGTTGAAAAGAGCAGCATACATTATATACATGTATTGAATTGGCCATAATTTTTAAAAATATTTTTTGTATTTATTATTTTTACTGTATGTGTATTAGTGTATTGCCTTCATGTGCATAAGTGCCCCTATGTCATGCAATGCCCGTGGACGTCAGTAAAAGGTTTTGGGTTCCTTGAACTGGAATTTCACATGGTTTCTCTCCAACCCCAAATAATAATTTTTAAAGTAAACATAAAAAGAAGTTAGACTATATGTAGCTGGAAAATGAGAAAGCATAAATGTTTGAAAACAGGGGAATACTTTGAAGACATTTATAAATTTTAGTAAAAATGGAAAAAGCAACAGTAGTATATTTCCAGGTGTACAGAAGAAATAACAAAAGTCCCGGGTCAAGTCAGTGGGAATAGATAGCAAGGGACAAGACACTTCAGTTGTAGAGTATAGAAGGCTAAATATGTTTGGAATGTTTAAATAAAATAGACTATTTGGGCTATTGTTCAGGACTTAAGGCAACATATTTGAAGAGGAAACTTGGCATCTTATTGTGGAGGATCTTAAATTCCAGGCTAAGATGTTTGGGTTGCATCAAGTAGGGGATGGAGTTTGGAGTTTGTCATGACATATCAGAGTTGTGCTTCTGGATGTTAAATATGAAAATATGAAATTAAGAGATGATTAACCTTGTTCATTAACCTGAGTGGATCACCTAGATTAGTAAAGTACACCTTTGGGTGTGTGTGGGACATTTCCTGAGAGGATTTACTAAACAGGAAAGATCTGCCTTGAATGCAATGAACCACCCCACAGGTGTGTTGGGGTTGAACTAGGAATAAAAGCCAGAAAGAAGGAAGCTCACTAGCGGGCTCCCTCTCTCCCTCTGTCCCTCCGTCTCCTTCCCTGCTTCCTGGCCAGCATGATGATTGTTTTCTGCCAGGCCCTTCTCATAATGAACTGAAACCTCCAATGCCATAAGGCAACATACCTCCCAAGTGCTGGGATTAAAGGCTTGCGCCACCACACCCAGTCCATAAATCTTTCCTCTTAAAATAAATAAATAAATAAATAAATAAATAAATAAAAATAAAATAAATCATTAAACAAAGAAGAAAGAAAAGGCTGCTCCTGAGGGAAAAAGAAAGTTTTCACATTTAACGTAAAGAAGTTGCAACATCTACTTCACTCAACACTCCCTTTTATTATGATATGTAGGTAGAGGTGTGTGTGTGTGTGTGTGTGTGTGTGTGTGTGTGTGTGTGTATACTCATGATGAATGTAGAATCATAAATTATGTTATTTGTTGATAAGAGAGTCAAAGATTCATCATTCTTTATCAATTATTAATATGTTAAATGTTATTCAAGTATTCTGAGGGCAGGAACTTTGCTTTTATAGTTCACTGCCACAACTCATATACCTAAATCTGTTCTAACTGCATAGTAGGCAATAAATAAGTACATGGAGGTTAAATAACTATACATAAACAAACAGGAAAATTTACTTTGATCTCATTTTTAGTGCCATTTTACAGTCACATTTCTGTAATAAGTAGCCTCCATAAATCCAATAAAGCCAATAAGAAATTTATATAACAATTAAATTATGTAACTATTGATTAATAAAAGGGAGAAACCATTTTTTCTTTCTTTTTTTTTGAGCAGTGAAATATTCATGAACTCAATTCAGTTGAGTAAAATGAAGAGTTCCTTTCTTTTTCTTGCCCCTCTCCCCATAAGGCTCAGGGAGCTTCACAAAAGAAAGGACAGAAAGATTTTAAGAGCAAGAGGTGGTGGGTGACCATGAGGGGCTTGTTCTTAAAAATGTAGTTAAAGGGCCGGGCGTGGTGGTGCATGCCTTTAGCCACAGCATTCGGAGGGGAGGCAGAAGCAGGCGGATCTCTGTGAGTTCAAGGCCAGCCTGGTCTACATAGTGAGTTCCAGGACAGCTGGGGCTACAGGGAGACCCTATCTCAAAAAGACAAAAAAAAAATGTAGTTAAAGGAATTAAATAGAAATCTTCTTTTTCCTTTCTTTCTGTAGTCTGACACTCTTCCCTTCTTTTAGTAATGATGTCTATTTGTGTTTAACATCATTCAAAATGACAGGTATTATCATAAAATTTTATCAAACTATCATTATTTTGTGTGACATCAATTTCAGATACAAACATAAGAGTAGTGAACTGTTCTGTGAAATTATGAAGATGATACAATTTGCACCAAAACGATACAATGGCAGTTTTACAGCCAAAACTCATTTTGTCTTACTGGAACAGTAGAGACACTGCACAAAAATAACTGTTTTTCTTCTACTTATTTAAAACTCAATTCTACTAACACACTCTGTCTTCAGCTTATTATTGAATACAAAAGGACTCAAAGGAAAAGAAACCTTAGTTTCTTCCATCTTTCCATTTTCTTTTTTAAAAAAAATCTTTATTATTTTTATTTTATGTCTATGCATGTATTGCCTGCATGTATGTGAGTGCACCCATGTTGTGCAATGCTGCGGAGGTCAGAAGAGGGCATCAGATCCCCTGGAACTGGACTTACCGGACAGTTGTTAGCTGCCATGTGGGTGCTGGGATTCGAACCCAGGTCTTCTGCAAGAACAACCAATATTCTTAACCGCTGAGCCATCTCTCCAGCCCCTCCATTTTCTTAAATACGTTATTTTCAAATTAAAAGGTTGGATGTTATATGGGAGTAATATAAAGAACAATATGGTTAAGTTTCCTTGATAATTCATGTTTTTAGGAGGTTATTGTCTTCTATATTAGAAGAAAGTTGGTATAGGTAAGGAAAGCATGGATTCTGACTAGGAATATCTTTCTTACTCATGATAGGTCTTGAGCTTTCTATATTGAGTGAGTTCACAGGAATTCTACACTGTAGGCCATCAGAAACACTATGTGCATGTAGGATGGCGTGGTGGCAGACATGCACATTACATGTATGTTTTCTGTTCACATGCATGTTCCATTGTCCCATTTGATTATATGCACATTATATGGAAATAATTCTTATGTTTTCATTTGTAAAGCACAACATTAAAGGAAAATTATTAAGAATGCCAAGAGAGCAATAACAAAGCTTTACATCAAGCACAAAGGTCTTCCAAGTGTGGATCCCTGAGTGACTTCACTGGTACTTGCACATGAAGGTGGCCTTTGACCTTATCTTCTCTATATCAAATCCTACATTATTAACAAAGGATGTAGGTTTTGATATCAAATGGATATCATATGAAGGAGGCATCAAATTGTGCTGACCACATCATCTATACTGAAAGTCATGAAAGAGAACCTCCACGTCACTTTGGATGTTTAAAAAGAGGACTATTTCCCTATGATAGCTGGAGAATTTGAGAATGTCCTTATTTACATACACATAAGCTTCTTCATGAGACATTTCTATACATCCACAAAAGTCCTCCATATTCATAAGTCCATAGCTGGTCACAATCTCCAATGACTCCCAAATGTACAGACTTTTAGGAAAACACATGTAAGATGGGCAAATTCCCACAGCAAGCAAAATATCCATTATCATAGGGAAAAAAGCAGAAAGAATGTAAACTAATGACTAAAATGGAATAAGGAAAAGGGAATGAGAAAGGACTGAGGGCAAGAAGGAGAAAGGCAAAAGAAAAGGAGACAAGCAACAAAAAGAAAGATGAAAGCGAAAGGATGTATAACAAAAGAAATAAAGACAAATGGAAATGGGAGTGAATTGAGGGAGTTAGACCTTGTGATTATTCTCTGTTGATAGAAAACAAAGTTGAGAGGTTGAAAGCTCTGCCTTCTTTGCCAATAAAGACCAAATTTATCCAAAAATAAGAAACATCGTCTGTCTCATCGACACATAGCTATTCGAGAGATTAGGCAAGATTTGGAAGTAATAACAGAATCAAACAAGCATAATCTCCCATTTTATCAAGGTACAGAGAAGAACCTTTCCAGTTCCTGTCTCTAATAGGCTTTATTGAATTTTTTTTAAAAAGAAATTGAGTTTCTCACCTCATTAGCCATGTCTATGTAATGTTAGTTTATTGTTTCTTACTTTATTAAGATTCCTCAGATGCCCATTAGTTTTAGCTACAACTAGGCATCTGTGCCTACAGGGCCACAGCCAATAAGACTCAGAGTCTGTCCTCTTAGGGGGAGTATGAGGTCTCCAAGGAAACAACATAGGACAATTGTACCAGCTGCTGTTTGGGTTCTTGAAAAGCTATTGGAAGTGAATTCTTTTAAAATTGAGACCTTATTGAACTTTATAGTACATTTTCCTCCAAGGACATCAGCAGGCGCAGCATTTTATAAAAGATCATTATTATCTGAGAGTAGGTCAAAAGCACTGCACATTTATTTGGTTCAGTTTTAGTGCTCCCTCTCTACTCACCCACTTTATTTATGTTCAGAGGTAGTTGCTGCCTTCGGGTCTGTGTACAGCAGTGCATGTTTGCAATTTTTTTAAAGCATGGTCCTTTTCATTGTTCAGAACCTTCCAGAATATGAACACAGTGCTGTCCAGGCTAAAATAGCTGGCATCCCCATATGCAAAAGAAACTGTGTATATTGTTATTCTTTTGAACCCTTTACATAACTGCTGTAAAGCAATAAATAATGTCAATGCAAGTATGTAGAAAATAATGAGCATAACTGGAAAGCAACCTAAACTACATGCTTAATTCCAGTGGGAAATGAGGAGGCCATGGCAAAAGTGATGGACTATTTCTTTTCTTCTTTACTTTTCTCCAGCTTTCTTGAAGTATAGTTGATAAATAAAAATTGTATAGATCTTAACATAGCATGTAATGTTTTGATATATATGAACATCTAAAATTAATATATTCAAAATAATCAGTACACCCATAAACTAGAGCACATACTTGTTTTTCTTGTGGTGATACCATTTAATATCTACTCTCAGAAACTTTTTTTGAGACAGGGTCTCCCTGTAGCCCCAGCTAGCCTGGAACTCACTAAGTAGACCAGACTGGCCTTGGACTCATCGAGATTTACGTCCTTCTGCCTCCTGAGTGCCGGGATTAAAGATGCATTCCACCATGCTTGGCTCTACTCTTGGCAAATTTCAAGTATACAGTAAAGTGTTGTTAACCATCTTGAGTATCTCAAGATACTTTAAAAGTATCTTGAGATACTTTAACAAAAATTTACTTCGTTTAGATACGACTTTACAATATTTCATTTTTAATTGGACCTCATAAAGTCCTTCAAGATAGAGTAATATTTTCAAGATCGAACCCAAAGACTTGGATGTGCTAAGCAAGCACTATAGCACTAGTCCCCGGATAGGGTAATCCATTTTCAGATGATAAGCTACTTACAGAGATCTATAATTATTGCCTACTAACACATACTTAACTGATACTAGAATTAAGTAGTGAGCTCAGGGCCTTAAAGCATGTTAGTTTTTAAAAATATCATTGAAATATAATACACATGCATAGTAATGAAGAAAACCTTCAGTATGAGCTCAGGGAATTTCCACAAATTGAACATTCTCATGTAGTAGCTCTCAAATATGAAAACAAAAAACAAAAAACAAAAAAACAAAGCTAGTATCCAAGAAACCACTCTCACGTTTTCTTCTAGTTACTTCATCACAAAGATAGTTATTATCCTGACACATAAGATCATGTAATAATGGTTCCTATATTTGTACTTCACATAAATGGAAGTACAATGGAACCATTTATATTTACTCTTTTGTGTATACTTTTGGTTTACAATAATGTATCTATCTATAGTGCACATAGGCATTTGAATCCAATGTTTAACTGTTGTGAATAACGCTGCTATGAGCATTCCACACATGTCTTTTGTAGATAATAGGAGCATTTATGTTCAGGGAGTATCTAGGAGTGAAAACGTTAGGTTCTGAGTATGCATACTTTCAGCTTTTGTAAGCCACTATGAGAATATTTTCCAGAAAAATTGGCTCAGCAGTTCTGATTGCTCCTGATATTTGATATCTTTCTCATTTTTAACAATTCTGGGATCAATATGAGCTAATATTTCATTGTTGATTTAATTTACATTTCTCTGGTGATTATCAAAGTCAAACATCTCATATACTTGTTGACATTTAGATGTCTTCTTTTCATAGGTGACTATTCAAATCTTTGTTTTTCTACTGAGTATTCTATCTTTTCAAGATTGATTGGTTGGTATTCTGCATATGATTTGGCTATATCTCCTGTCAGATATAGATGGCAAACAACTCTTACTGTGTGCCTTGCCTTTACAATGACAGTGATTTGTTAGATACCAATATTACCCTTTTGAAAAGACACTCCAAATATTTGATATAACTTTAGCCAGCCTCAGATAAACAGAGAAGGGAAATTCTGCTTGTTTTATAGGTAAGGGTCACAATGAATTATATAAAAACGTCCTGGGGTGTAGCTCAGTGGTAGAGTATTTGTCTGGCATTCTGAAGGCCAGACTTCAAATCATGATTTGATACACAACTTTGAAAAGAAAACTAGACATTAAAATCTAGACAACAGCTCCTAGCCTACACTACCATCCTCAGGCCTCTTGGGGTAAGTCTATAGCGCAGCTCTCCGCGC
>NW_008355642.1:3002132-3002556 GCF_000622305.1 Nannospalax galili
CTCCGCGCCGGGACTCCCTAAGCCACATTCACCCTTCCATTCCCCTGGCCGTTCTATACTCCTAGTTTGGGCCCTGCGCCATTCCTAGGCTTGGGGCCCCAGACACCTGGGGAACCAATACTGCTTCCTGACCCTTCTCACCCAGACCAACTCAGTGCCTTTCTTAGGCCCCAGGAGCACAGCTTCTGGTCCTGGCCCCGCCCTCACCTCCCTCTACTTCCCTGGTCCTGGAACACCCACCAGCCTCTTTTACTCTCCACTCCCTGGGAAATCTTGGGGCTTCTTCCCGCCACATCTGCCTTTGCATCCCTGCATGGCGTGGCCATGGCCAGGGTCTCAGGTCAATCCAACACCCAAGTTCCTGAGGCCAAAAGCATTCTTAGAAGATTCCAGACCTAAGGAGAAAGTCTGAAAACTTCTGATC
>NW_008355642.1:3007847-3018229 GCF_000622305.1 Nannospalax galili
TGTGTGTGTGTGTGTGTGCTAATTTCAGATTGTATTCTTGATTATTTAACACCTACTCTGTCTCCTGAGGCCATTGTATTTCTACATGCAATTTGAACATAAATTAATATTTGATTTTCTATTGGAGAAAGGTCAGCTATGATGCCTACTATAACCAAATTATGTTTTTAGATCTTTATTCCTTTCCACGTTTCCAGAGAGATTACTCAACTCCTTACCCATTTTACATATTTATAAGAAGATTAAACTGGAAGACTGGTTGGAAAAGTACCCCACTGACTTAAAGCACAGTTAACTATTGCTTAAGAATAGAAGATTCAGAACTCAAGAGAGATAGGAACCATAGAAGGCAGAAATTATCAAGGGAGAAATGGGGAAAATGGGTACACTTTAAATGGGGAGGGTGGGGAGGGAGGATTAGACAGGGAGAGAAAGAAGAGAGATAAATAGTGCCTAGCTAGTATAAAAAACCAGAGGGAATTGTATTAGTCCAAAAACCTATGGAAAAATTGCACATGCAATATCTTTACATGAGTCCACGAGTATAGCTGGAGACTACATAGCAAGAAACAGTGGCAGACAGGAAAAACCTACCTTTGAGTTGTTGGGCAGGGTAGTCCAAGAGACTCCCAAAATTATACAAGCTGTTGCCACAGCCCATAATTGCCTTCCAGAGCTTGATGGTAAGACCCTAATGCTGAAGACAGGGCATGCTGTGAACACAGGATTTGGAACAATGGAGCTGGAACTGACCTAGGAGCCATCTCCCCTGAAGGCTAGCTCCCGTAGCTTTGGAGAGCAATACGCAAGCTGCTAAGGGAGAACATCAATTGATGGTCCAACCCTAGCCTCAAGGCCTAAAAACCACATCAATAGCCAGCACAGCAAACAATATTGGTGTAGTAGTGGCACTTTTATCTTGGGGGTAATCAACAGCTAGTTAATTTGACATGAAGCCCTCTCAATAGGAGGAAACTCCTGTGTACTATAAACCTAGCCAAATACACATAGCTGGAGGGGTCATAGAACTTAGATAAAACTCCAAGGCTCTCATGTCCATAGAAAAATGTAATTTCTTACTGTGTACAAACTAGAGATCCTTAAATCTATAGACAAGTATCCCAGTCACCACCCATCAAAGAAGCTGCTTTTTCAAGAGACACAGATAATTACAGAGTTCCACATCTGGTCACAAACACACAGATTATCTGTGAATTGCCCAAGCCTAAGTGGCACATCTAGGATGCAACCTCTACACCTAAGGCACATGGAACATAGAACAAGAGATGAAGAGAATAATAATGCATCTTTCAGTTCTCATCAAGGAAGCTCCCTCATGCAACAGAGTGCAAGGAATGAAAAAGATCACAAATGACCCAAAACGCAAAGAATACGAGTCTGCAGAGTGTGGGTCCTTGGACGGGAGTCCTTTATTAAAAAGCTAACCACCCATGGCTCAGGGACCATTGCGGAAGTGGGGGGCATTATAAAAACTAGGGAGAAGGTATATGACCATTCGGAAATAGTCCTACAGGCACCTGGGTCTCTTATATGAACCTACAGCAGTGGTGTCAGTCATACATAAGACCCATGAAAACTTAATCAGACAAAACCAAGCAAAGAACTATGGAAATGAACAGCAGTCCCCACTCTTAGCTGAAGAATTATTGGCAGCTGATTACTGCTCGGTGAGGAAGAGCTGATCTTCTTAAAGGGAGGGACTCTAGATAGGTTGGCTAGATCCTAATGGATGAACTTGCACTAAGGGACATTTGGGGACACTAACTTTACATAATAAGCCTTAACACAAATCTCAGAATGTATGAACTCCAGTGGGGGGCTATGGGAGGGTGCCAAAGGGGAAGGGTTACAAAGCAAAGACACAGAAATTCAACTAAAAAAATTTTTAAAAAGAATACAAGATTTACATTAAAATTTTTAAGTTAGCTGAGGCTAAAGACTAAGTCACTTAGAAGACCTACTTAGAGCAAAAATATGCTGTCAGAGCTTCATGCAATATTTATTAAACATTAGAAAAAAATGAAAGTTTGCTTCATCTCTGGACAGGCCTTAGAAGCTGGTAACTGGTGAACAGAATACATTTACCCACTTAATAATTAAGAATAAGTTTTGGGGGACTGGAGAGAAGACTCAGTGTTTAAGAACACTGGCTGCTCTTACAGAGGACCTGGGTTTATATCCCAATACCCACATGGCAACTAACAACTGCCATAAATTCAATTTCCAGGGGATCCAACACCTTTTTCTGGTCTCTACAGACACTGCATGGGATGAGTACACTTACATACATGCGGGCAAATCACTCAAATACATAATTTTTCTTTTTTAAAAAGATCAAGATTGTGGGGCCTGGAAAGATGTCTCAGTGCTTAAGAGGTTATAAAGAATATTAATTATGTTGTACACAGTAGTTCCACATTTTTCCAGAGTACTTGGGCACACTATTCATTTGTGAAAAATGAAGAAGGGGATTTATAACTAATCTTGAATCTGGTACATTTGGATTGACTTACTTTCTGAATTGGTATAATCAAAATTAATGAATTTTTTCATTTCTAGGTTATATGAGTACTCTGTGTCTGAATAATTCATAATGCATTCTGTACATTATTCAGTACAGTGGGCACTTAATGAAAATTATTTACAGAAGAATGTTTATTAATAGATTTATTCAGTTATTGATTTCATCATTTATAATATGATATATTCATATATTGAATAAGTAACTAAGCCTCAATGTCAGGCTTTATTCTAGGAGCTGAGGCTATAAACTATACCATCTTTGCATATGCAAGTTGACAATATCCTAATGGGAAGATCTTAATATAAATAAATCACCGAAATATAAATTGAGGCAAGTTATACTTGGTGGAATTAAGTGGTAGAGAGATGGCTTAGTGGGTAAGAGTACCGACTGCTCTTGCAGAGGACCAAGTTCAATTCCCAGAACCCACATGGCCATGGAGACTAACAACCATCCATAACTCCAGTTCAAGGTGATCTGACAGGCTCTTTTGACTTCCGTAGGCATTGTATAACATGAGTGCACTCACATCATGCAGACAATACACTCATACACATAAAATAAAAATAATACATAAATATTTTTAAAAAGAAAACATTATAATATCATAAAAGAAAAAAAATAGTATCTGAAGTACATCATCAGAGAAGCTAAGGAAAAATAATTCAAGTGATTGTTGAAAAAAAGAGCAGAAGTTGATCAGACTGGTGGAAGAGAGAAATCATTTACGCATAGAAACCAACATTGTTAAAGGCAGGGGCAGATGATTTATAGAAAGGGAACTTGGGATGATAATTTGTATCCAGGAAAGTCTAGGGAACTTCTCTTAGACTTATATTACCACCTTTTTATAGAAGACATGTTGCTCATTTATAAACTGAATATTTATTTGGAGTGGCTTTGTAGGGCTGATAGAGACTATGAGAATTCTAAGTCTGTCCAAACTCCATCTACATGAATGACTCTGTTCAAGGATAACAAAGGACTGGTTCAATTTGGCAGAAGCACCTGGGTATAGGGTGGCACTGGATGAGGAAGGTATTAAAAATGACAAGAGATGAAGCTTTCAATGTAGTACACCACTATTCTACTTCCCATTGGAGAACAATTAATAATTTGAAAGTAAGGACTAATTTTCCTTTTTGTAGCCAACATCATTCACTGGGGTTTGAATAGGAGAATGTACCTTTATTAATGTCATTACTTCCTATGATTAAGCAGTATTATGTGTATTTTAAATTTACATCAGTATTTAAATTCCATCTGCCATGTATATCATAGTAGAGATAAATAGTACCTAAATAATTTTATAGTTTTTGCCTTTGCTGCTGTCACAATGCCCAGGAAGAAGCTTAGGGGAAGGAGAGAGAAAAAAGAAGCAGGGTGGATGGACCCACATCCAAGAATATTTGAGGAACACAAATTAGACTCAGAAGGCCTTAGAAATGATAGAGGACATGAAGTTTTGGGAGATAGGGAAGTAGGGTGGATCTGAGAGGAGATCAGAGAAGGGGTCTGAATATGATCAAAATACTTGCATGAAATTCTCAAAGAATGAAAAAAAAGGAGGTTTTGAAGTTCACCCCCAACTGTACTCACCCTGTAGAAGACAGAATTATGGAGGCTTTTCCTTTTCCCCACACATAGGCAATCATGTAGATTATTCTTCAAATATTTTTTGTGAGATATTTCAAATACTTTTTGGAAAAAAGGCCACCTTGGAAGTTACAGTGATCTTACTCTTCTTGTTCTTTTCCATGCCTATGTGTAGTCACTAAGAGCAAAGAGAGTTATGGACTACATTACTTCTAGATTAACCAGGGTGAAAAAGAGGAGGAAGATGAGGATTAAAACGCATCGATCTGGAATATTTTGTAGGTATTTGCAAATAAAATTTAGGAAGAAAAGGAAACAAAAAATGTTTTATATTTTGCAATTTTAATCAAGGTATGAGGACTAACAAGTTGACTAAAGATAGACTTAAAATGCTGATGTTTGGTTATTTTTCATATTATAAAGGAAGCATGACTGGCCAGTAAGATAGCTCAGTGGGTAATGGCTCCTGCTGCTAAGCCTGACGACCTGAGTTCTATCCCCAGGTCCCATATAGCAGAAGGGGAGAAAAAACTATCACGAGTTTTTCTGGCTTCCACTTGTGTGCTGTGGTACACTCACACCCACACACTTACCCACATGCACACAAAAATAAATAAATAAGGCATGACTAAAGACATGTAGCATGAACATGATGCACCTCCTGTGTTCAAAGTAGGGACCTAAATGACAGAAGACTAGTAAATAACAAAATTCTTTTAAATGTCATGTGGTCAGAGTCTTTTGGAATGCACATGTATTTTCAAATAAGATAAACTAAATTCAAATTAAAGATTTGTCACGTATAAGCTTCCCCCCACACACACACACATTGAAAGGACTCATTAAAAATGAATATAAGAGCCAGGCATGATGGTGCATGCCTTTAATCCCAGCACTCAGGAGGCAGAGGCAGGTGGATCTCTGTGAGTTCAAGGCCAGCCTGGTCTACATAGTGAGTTCCAGGACAGCTGGGGCTACAGGGAGACCCTGTCTCAAAAAAACCAAAAAAAAAAAAAAAATGAGTATAAGAATCCTTAAACTTTCTGCATTACAAGTGACAGACTGGGTATTCTTTTGCTTTGTCAACATCTTAGGGGCCATGCTTGAAACTACGGAGGCTTATATAACACTAGTCCCTAAAGAAATAAAGACTTGTTAACTCCAACCTTTCAAAGCTAAAAACTTTATAACTTTAAGTACTCAGGACAGAGAAATCTCGACCTTCAAATCAAGTAGCCCTGTCTCCAGTATCTAATGTTACAGTCTTCTGATTTGAGTGTGAGGAACCCTGACACTTAACAGTACCTAGTATTATAGCCCCCAAGTTCTGGATGTTGGAACCCTTGGTTCTTAATCTTTGAAAGGTCTCTGAAACTAGATCTTCCAGTGACCACAGCTTACTAGAAAGCTCTTTGCTTTTTCTTGCCGTTTAGTCTTAGCTGGCTTCCACCTCTCGCCTTCATGATGCTTAATAGTCTCTACTCTCTCTGGAACTCTTCACCCATGTTCTAGTCACCCAGCAATATGACCTTACAGCTCTTGAAGTTTTCTGGGCTTCTAGCTTCAGCAGTTACTTTCCAGCTGATTTTGAGCTGCTGATAAGTTGTTTGTGACTGGAAAGCCCAGGGTTTCATTTGCTCTTAGTACTACTACCAGCTTAGCTCACTCTACACACTGTTTAAAAGAAAAAGTGGGTATAAAAGGCCACTCAAGAAAAGTCTCTACTGGCTTCTTGGGGAAAAGGAAAAGCTTCCAGATTAACTCAACTGAGAAACACCTTGTTTATACAGCTTAGACAAGAAGTGCGACATACTTGTGCTTAGCTTGTAACACCATTGTAGAAGTAGGAGTTCCATTTCCTATCACAAGATTTACATATGCACCATTCAACTCTTATAAACATATCACAAAGATCACAATATACCAATAACAGGGCTTTATGTTGAGTAACTGGAGAATTGTTCTTCCCCTCCTGTACTGAGAACAACTGAAGAAAGAGCACAGTCATCTGAAGCTCATCTTTCCCAGAGTGGAGTCCTCCAAAGCTGGTGCAAATTACCCGGAGCAGTCATACTTGGAGCAAAGCCTTCAGAAGCAGAGGTTATGACTCTTGCAACAGCCCTGCTTTCAACAGTCTCTGGAGCTGCAGTTCAGTTTCCTCAGAGGTATCATAAAGTATGCAAAACAGGGGGCCAGACTCAGAATTGCCACACACAAAAAAGGGCTGTTTATGTGGCAGCTACTTATTCCCCACAGGTAAACCTAAGACAAGAGTCTGTCAGTTGTTATTCATGGAACCAGATGGCCAGCACCCAACAGTTTTGCCCCTTTACAAAACAAATACTAAAGAGTACTTAAAAAGAAGACCTAGGAAGTTAACATCCTTGCAGGAGCTCTGAGGGAGTGTTAGGCTGCCCTGATCTCTCTGATCTGAACTTTTGTTTCCTCACCATTTTTGTGAGAACCAAATAAGATGGATATAGGACAAAGTGGCCAGGTATGTAGTAGGTATCCACAAATTTTCATTTTCCTCCTACTTTTCATCACTTAATTCCTGAAACAAATTGTCAATACTGTTGATTGAAAAACTTTGAATTGTTCTACCCTCAAATTGGCTTGTTAAGTTCCCTGAAAAAAACAGTGTCACATCAAAGGGCAGTCTTTCGTATCACATCGATCTCTCCGCTGTTGTTGATACCATGAATCCTTATGGAACCCTAAACACACTCCTTAAGCTGGGCTTCAGGAATATTAGTTTTCATCTGGTTTGAATTTCCTATCTTTGGCTTCTTCTATAGTGTCTATTTCCACTCTTCTACTTCAAAGCATTTTCCACTGGCGTTAAGATCCTTACTCTGGCTTTTCTTTATTACTATACAAATGAAACACCACTCTGTTCTTGGAAGAGCTGTTAGAACTCCCCAAATCAAAAGGGCTTATAGACCTCCTCACTGTGAGAAGAGGATGAAAGTTAGTTATTCAAAAAACTGTCAGTAAGAGAGATGGAGGTACCTCTTCCTTGACCGAATTAATAAATCAGCCAAGCTAAAAGTGCTATCAAGAGAGATTAGCAGCTCTGTGTTGATTGCCCATAGCGTTGTCTTCTGATGAAATTCTAAAACCACCAATTGCGTAGTTCTGAATGAGGTGGGTTTATTCTATCAGGGTCAATACCATCTGTCTCCTGGATTCAATTATTGTCTTCGTGGATGACACACAAATCTACTTGTCTGTACTGCACTTAATCCCTGGGTTCAGTGCTGTATAACTAAGGCAACCATATTTTCTGCACCAAAAGTCAAAAGACACATGCATGGCCTAACAAAGAATTGCTTTCTTTTTTTCTGATCTGTGAATTATTCATATGAAGACTTACAGAGACAGAGAAATTCAATCACATTTAGCTGTACTTTTAATGAATTTACATTACTGGAAAAATATCTAGCAGATGTCTATCTGTGTCATAATCAGCATCAAAATACAATTATCCACTGCAGCTTTATCCAAGTTAAATTCTTCCTACTATAAATGAGAAATTTGATCATTTTTCTTGTATCCTGAGAGAGGTAACTTAGGTTAATTTTCAATGCATCTAACCTCTTGTTCTCTACATCTAATCAGCTTTTAAATAATAACTTCTTTGAGAAAATTTTTTTTCTCCCTACTTTATTCTCCTAATTCAGCTGCCATAGTCATCATCCAGGTGGGTGACCGATCAGCATGTGTGTATGACAGAAACAACTGGTGAAGCTTATTAAAACAACAAATTTCTGGTTCTAATTTCCATAGAGTTTGATTTAATAGAACTGGGGTAAGGCTGAGAGATTAAGATTTTTTTGAAATAGGCTGGCCTCAAACTTGCTATGTAGCCAAAGATGACCGTAAACTTCTTAGTCTCCTCCATTCATTTCCCTTGTGCCAGCCACTTCAGGTTTATGCAGTGCTGAATTTGAACCCAAGACTTGATGCATGTTAGGTAAGTACTATTCCAACTGAGGTATATTCCCAGCCCAGACTTGCAGTTTTAACAGGTTTTTACTAGTTTCTGGTACAGGTAAACCAAATACCACATTTCATGTAATAGTGTTGAGTGTGAACTATCTACTTTGATATTTAATGTTTAAATTCAACTGTTTTAAACAAGGCTTCTATTTTGGACCATAAAAATATATGTCTATGATTCAACTTGATGATAAAAATGTGTGCCTGGTAGACTGAATTATGATACTGAATAATTGTGATAGCACTGCAATCTCATTCTTGGCAAAGAATTTGATGAAGAAAAAATATCTCCTTTTGGGATGAATCTCTGTACTAAGAATCACCATATAATAGTAATGGTACAAACAAAGTCTACAAAGTAGACAGCAGGAAGCTCAAAGTAGCTTGCTTGTTTTAAAATTCAGTTTTATTTGCAACATTTTTTCATTATTAGAAATGACTTTTTAGCTAATAGTAATTTTAATACCTGGGAATATACATTTTAACATGTAAATTTACAGAGAGATCATAATGTGATATCTACATTGCTACCACGCTAACTTTGTATCCACTTTCTGATTTGTGATGGTGGAGGCATCCCAGTCCAGGAGAGAACTGAGTAAGTCTAACAGAAGAATAATACCTGGATATTTGTGAACATCAGTTATAGATGGAATATAAAGTGTTCTAATATTTTACCTCAAGAAGATGCAGTAACAACACAGTAAATATATATCCACAGGATCACACTTAGGTATACCCTTTGCTATCTCCTTATCCTGTATCTGTAGGATTGTCATTCTCCTTTGTACTATTTGTTGGTTTGGGAAAGAGGCATATATATTCTTTCCTTATAAAGGGTAATATATCATATATAATACTCTGCATTATTTGTGTCATTTCATAATCTATCTTGAACATGCATCTACATATGTATTTTAGAGCTGTCTCGTTTGTTTGAACTTCTGCCAATGTTCCATTCTATAAATGGAATGTTTAAAAACTAATTTAACCAAGTTCCTAATGGAATATCTAATTTTTTCCAATCTCTTTCTACTGTAGCCCGTGCTGCAACAAACACCCTTGTACACACTTTAGATTCACATACATCCCTAGAATGTATGTGCCTTAGTAATCTGGCATGTGTATTTTATATGTATTTATCTTCCTCTGTGTATAAAAATGCATGTATTTTTAAAAACTCTAATATCAAGAGTTATTCCCTTATGGACAGTAGAAATCTTCTGTATATTTTATTATTTTTGAAGTTATACTTTGCTTTAAAATGAATACATTTTTCCTTTTAAAGTTAAAACATTTTAGAGTACGATTAATTCCCTTTTCTGTTTTTCCCAAATCAAGTCTAATCAGTCTTGCTCTCAAATATGAACTACTCGAGCATGCATGTTATATTATGTACTCTTTTTTGTTTTTTTCTGTGCCTTAGAAATACATATAGATAGTTATGAAAGACATATGATATTACTTTATAGTTTCTATTATTTTTACCTAAAATTTATCCTACTGCATGCATCATTTTTTTTTACTATGGGACAATGAATAGTAGAATTCTCTTAACATTGATCAATACAGAAAAAATGGTATTTTCTTGATAAAACTACATGTTCACTGAAAGTTTGAAGGGCTATTCAAATTTTTATCACCTGCAGGTTTATTTATGAATGAAATAAGAAATATTTGCATTATACTAAACATTGATACTCTCCATGGTAGGAGAAGAGGAAGCCCTTCATAGCTGCCTACTTGCTAAAGAAACAACACATTAGCCAGAACTAGATGTGCAGCCTCATTAACCATAAAGAACCAGTCAATATAATCCTTCCCATGTACCTGCGAGAAGAGAACTGAAAAATTTTAATGCCTCTAATTGTGAAGAGTAAAACTGTTGAAATATGGGCATTTATGTTTTTCATTTTAACAGAAACTGTTAAATGATAGTCCCACGTAACTATATAGGTTGTATTCTAATTAAGAGGAGTATACGTAACTACTCATATTGTATTCAGCCCTTATTTTTATTATTCTGTTAGAATTTTTCCTGTACAATGTGAGAAAATGGTGTTGATACAATTTGTGCTTTTATGACTGCTGGTAAACTGAGCATCTTCTCATTCATAGTGACCATGTTTACTTCTTCTCTAACGTACCTACTCACCACTTCTGTCATTGTCTATTGTATCACTATCTATTTTTAGATGCTCTTTATATGACGTTTTCCTAGATTGTCAGTAGGTAAGTT